>NC_083577.1:2746960-3061960 GCF_027579695.1 Neoarius graeffei
AGGGGTTTTCTACGAAAGGGGGTGAATACCTGTGTACACTCCAGATTTCTGTTTTTTCATCTTAATTATTGTTTGTGTCACAATTTAAAAAAACAAAAACAAAAAATTTCCCCTTTAAAGTGGTCGGCGTGTTGTGTAAATCAAATGGTGCTCACCCTCCAAAAATCCATTTTAATTCCAGCTTGTAATGCGACAAAACTGGACAAACACCAAGGGGGATGAATACTTTTGCAAGACACTGTATTTTGCCTCTGTCAAACTTTGAGTGTGTTGCAGGCATCAAATTCTAACTTCATTCATATTTAAGAAATATAGCTAAGTTGCTGGGCGGCGCGGTGGTGTAGTGGTTAGCGCTGTCGCCTCACAGCAAGAAGGTCCGGGTTCGAGCCCCGTGGCCGGCGAGGGCCTTTCTGTGCGGAGTTTGCATGTTCTCCCCGTGTCCGCGTGGGTTTCCTCCGGGTGCTCCAGTTTCCCCCACAGTCCAAAGACATGCAGGTTAGGTTAACTGGTGACTCTAAATTGAGCGTAGGTGTGAATGTGAGTGTGAATGGTTGTCTATGTGTCAGCCCTGTGATGACCTGGCGACTTGTCCAGGGTGAACCCTGCCTTTCGCCCGTAGTCAGCTGGGATAGGCTCCAGCTTGCCTGCGACCCTGTAGAACAGGATAAAGCGGCTAGAGATAATGAGATATGAGCTAAGTTGCTCAGTAAAACTATAGAAAAATCTTTTCTTTGTACTTTCGTCAGTTAAATAAAGGTTCGTGTGAATTAACAAATCACAGATTTTTGTTTTTCTTGCATTTTGGAAAATAATCTAACTTTTCTGGAAATGGGGTTTGTAGATCTAAACTTTTGCTCCAAAAATGCACCAGAATGAGGCCTTTAACTTTAAAATGTACAAAATTTTAGACCCCCTCCAAGCATCTGAGCAAGGTCCACCCACCATAGTCTTGCAAAATCCTGTGGGAAACACTGGTTAAGCAATACCCCTGGCTCCTGGACATGCCTATTCAGAAAGTCTTTTCATGAGATTTGGTGTAAGCTATTACTTATCTGATAAAGCTTTGAGAATGTCAAAACATCATGGGATTAGCTGAATATGTCTTTCAGAGAGGTGTCTATTATACCAGAGATTACTGAAAATCTACAGATACAAAACCACAAGGGATTTATGCTGAAAACATGCTTTATTGAATCAGTTATAAGGCTCAAGGAGGTTGCAGTCATTAGTAATTCTACAATTCTACAATAAAATCAAACCAAAATATTGGGCATATAGTTACTGTTTCATGATGTTTATATCCACAGATGATGTTGTCCCTGTGGTATGCTTGTTTGCCCAGCAACTGTGAAAACGAAGTCTAAAACTAGTACACACACACAATGCAACAAAGCAATCCTCCAAGAGGAGACTCTGCTTCTGTAAAGGAAGTGCAAGATAGACTTATTATTGGCCAGGAGATGTTAATATTGAAAGTCCAGTCAAGCAATCCCTTACCAGAAACAGAGCACATAAAACATTTTAGCTCATGAAGTGCAGGCCGCTCGCACTTTGAGCATGTCTTTAATATGGTGGTATGACATAATCAGTTTGAACACAAGACCTAGTCATGCTGCTTACATGAGGGTAAATGCACGCAGCATTCAAGATCTTATGGTCAAGTTATAAATTCATGTGATTATATTAATATCACATGTACACATACAGTGTAGAGCTTTGTCTCGTAAATTTTGTAAAACTTCAACAGGGAGCCTCTCTACCTGTTGAGGCAATCTTAAGACTTCAACTTTTTGTTGAGGCACCAAGTTTAGTTCCAGGTTTAACAGGGTATTCGTTCCATGAGAAACTTTCTCCTGATAAACAATTAGTTCCATTTGTTTTAGTTAATATTGTCTTAAATAACAATTCATACATTTCCCATAACCGGTAAATTCGGCTATATACATTATGTACATGTCACAAAAAATGACCAAAAATCCTAGTCATAATCATCCAAAATGGCATATTTTATAACAACTTTAGACTTTAGTTTGGCATAAATTAATGTCAAGTTTGATATAAAAATATTTCATATATACAGGAACAGATATCCAGTTTTTTTTTTCTCATTCAATAAATAAAAAGGCAGATAATGTGTAAAGGGGAAGAAAGTATCATAATTAGATTTATAGTGAACGAATGCTAATTTTGACAGTTGCCATGTCAGACCCATACTCATTGGAAAGTTTGAGGGTGTACACCCCAGCGTCACTAGATTTTACACTAGTGATTATAAGTGTGGTCAGGTCCTCCGTAGTCTCAATGTGGAACCTTCCACTCTCTTCTGTAGTTGAAAGTGTTTTTCCACCACGAGACCACTCAATGCGTGGAGAAGGCTCCCCAGAGAATGCACATGCTATGGTCAACACCTTCCCAGGTTCAATGCTGATGTCTTCAGGGAGGGCTTCAATTTTCGGTGCTAAACCTTTAAAGTAAAAAAAAAATGAAGAGGTTTGTCAGTTGAAGAACATATGAGTCATTAGGCTGTATAAATATTTATAAATGCTTGTGACCACTGATCAACGTGGCTCTTATTAACTCACCTTGACCACTGAGCAGAGTGGCTCTTATTGAGGATCCCTCAGCATGTGAGTGACTTGACGTCATACTGCTTGAGCTCATAGCATACATTGATTCAGAAGTCATGGAGGACATGCTAGACATTGACATTGTTTCGAATTTCATTTCAGCCATGGAGGAACTGCTGAACGATGCTTCTTGCATTGTGCTCTCCATCTGGATGGATTTTGAAGAGAAACGCTCATGCATACTGCTGACAGCAGCACTCTCTTTCTTAAGTATTTCAACCCCCTCATGGGCCTTGGAGGACACCGATTCTGGAAGATGAGCAAACATTCAATTAGTGTATGTATTAGTGCTACAAAGCACGGGTCACTATAATGTGTTAAGAAAATACTGAATTATTGCAAAAAAAATTAATTTACCTTTCACAGCCATGTGTGCAGATACAAACGTTGTTATTTTTCTGTAGATGGACTGGAATGCTTGACCAGAGAAGGATAATGTTGTTTTTGATACCACTCCACTCCCTGCAATTATTTCACAAACATATTCACCCTGATCCCTCTCAGACACGTCTGATATGTAGAGACAGCAAGTGCCATCAGCAGAAGTATGGATCTGATAACGGCTACTCTGACTAAGTCTCCTGCTATCTTTGTACCACACAACGTCCTTGACAGAGCTTTCAGCAACACAGATCATCTTCACCTTGTCTTCAGAGGCCTCAGCTTTAAGTTGCTGGCGGATCTTTGGGGGTGCTTCCCTTGAAGGACTTGGTGATTTCACAGTGAGTGGAGATTTAACCCTTTTTGGCTCAGGAGACTTGGCTGCTGGTGGGGATTTTACTCTTTGAGGAGAGGTGATTGGCTCAGGTGACTTTATGCCTGAGGGAGATTTAACTCTCTGTGGTGGCTCTGGAGACTTAACAGGAGGTGGCGATTTCACTCTTGGAGGAGATGCTGCTGGTTCAGAAGACTTTAGGGCTGTGGGAGATTTAATCCTAAGAGGGGATGTAATTGCTTCTGAGGGCTTTGCAGGGACAGGTGACTTAACTCTTGGAGCAGCAGCATCGGGCTCAGGAGACTTGACTCGTAGTGGCGATCTGACACCTTCAGGTGACTTAATTTGTGGTTCAGGAGACTTGACTCCAGTGGGTTCTGGTGATTTCGCCAAAGGCTCTGGAGACTTAACTGATGGCTCTGGAGACTTAACTGCTGTCATTGGAGATGTGACAGGTGGTGTAGGAAGTTTTGCTGAAGGTCTTGGTGATTCTACAGAAGTTGTTGGTGATTTTGCTGAAAGCTCAGGTGACTTCAATGCAGGATCAGGAGATTTAACTGGAGGAGATGGTACAACAGCCTCCTCTTTTGTTGGTGGCTTGTAGATGGTTAAGGTAAACTTTGCCTCTTGCCTTCCCTCTGAATTTTCTACCACGACTGTGTAGCTGCCTTCATCAGCGTACTCTACAGAAGATATTTCAAATGTAGACTTGTATTGTGTTGTTGTCACACGTACACGATGGGAAGTGACAATAGCAAATTGCCCATGCATCCATGTCACAGTTGGTGCTGGCTCGCCATCAATATCACAGGTGAATCTTGCAGGCTCACCCAATGATACTGTTAGAGAGTGTGGTTTGGTGAGGATTTTTGCTGACAGAGTGGCTTTGACTTTCTTAGCAGTTGTGCTTGCTGTAGCTGAGGACTCAATAGATTTTGCCTTATATTCAGATGATGCATGCCGTTCTGAGGAGGAATATGAAGCAGAGGACAGGTATTCAGTAGATGCATGTCTGACAGAAGATGATGCAAGTCTTTCAGACTCATATTTTTCAATCCCAGAAACTTCATGGCTCTCAGTAAACTTTGTCTTGGATTCTTTGATCTCTATGTGAGTCTGTGAGGCAGAAGATGCCCTGAATGATGATGTATGGTAATAGTCCGTCTTTATCACATCAGGTACAAATGCTGTTGGAGCCTCTTCATCTTTGCGTCTTGAGGAATATGTAGTAAATGCTCCTCTGGATACATCGAGAGTTGCATAGTCAGATGCTTCTCCCTTTGAGTTGATACAGACAGCACGGTATGTTCCACTATCTTCTGCTTGGCAATCAGTAATCTGGAGGGTTAAGACCCCAGTCATGTCAGTAAAGTGGTATTTGCTGCTCTCCTGAATCTGCTGTCCATTATGGAACCACTGGATTTCAGCTTCTGGCCTTGACTGGACATTCAGTGTGAATTTAGTGTCCTGACCACATGGTACACGGTGTGAGCGCATTCTAACTGTGATTCGTGGGGCATGGTCAAGGCTAAATGGTTGTTGTGTTACAACTTGATACTTGCGCTCAGATTTCAGAGCAGCTTTTCTTGCCTCATATCTAGACATGATGTCAAATCTTGCAGATCTTTCAAATCTAGAGGAAGATCTTGATGATCTTCTTTCAGGAGACACAGGACTAGGGGAACGTGGTCGTGTCCTCTCAGGAGTGGGTGACCTCCTTTCAATTGCTTCACCTTCAAATTCCACTGGTGCCCGGGATGGTCTTATCAGTTCAGAGACAGGACGCATCAATTCAATATACGTTGGAGACAGAGATCTCCTCCTTCTCAGGAAATAAGAAATGGGTGGTGGAGAAGCACTAGGCTTTACTGGTGCCACTGCAAGTTTTGTTTCTTCTGTGTGTTTCACTTCAGCTTTGTGCACAATCCTAGGTGATATATGGCGTAGGGCACGCAGTTCAAAATGAACAGGGCTACCACTTGGAGGAGAAGCAGAGAAGCCAAGTTCAAGTTCCTCCTCAAGTTGTTGCTTCTCTTCTTCAATTTTCCTCTTTGTCACATAATCTTCTACAGGCTGGAAGAGCTCTTCATCTGAAAGATCCCCAAGGGAACGCCTTCTGTGAATAAAGATATCTGACTCAGGAGATGGTGAGCGCCTAGCTGGTCTTACAGTTTCCAAATCATCTAGTGTAAGCTTTGGAATACGCCATCTTGGCCTGTATTGATCAGTGATTCTGGGAAGTGGCATGACGTAGAACTGTTCCCATCTGGAAAGTCTGATGCGTTTCTGTCTCTTCTGCACAACTCTCTCGAAGCGTTCAGTAATTTCATATTGATCACGAAGTTTCTTGTACCACTTCATGTCAGATAATGGCACAAAATATTTAATATTCATGTCTTGCTCAAGAACTGTTGGATCATGTGCACGAGCTTCTGGAATTTCATAAGGCATTCTGATCTTCCTGCATTCTTCTTTAATTCTCTTAATTTCCTTATCTTCTTTGTCAGAGATATCAAACTCACCCTGTACATTCTTGGTACTCACTGCAGGTTTGTACAGTTCAGCAGCTTCTTTCAGTGCTGCTACTGCTACAAGATTAAGTGTAGTTACTTCTTCTGTTGAGAATTCTTGTGCCATTGTTAGTGTCTTTTTAATTTGGTTTTGTATGTATATCTGCTTATCTTCCTCACTCTTGAACTTCCTCCTAATGTATGTTAGGCGTTCAACCTTGAGTGTAGCTTGGCAACTTGCTGAACCAGCAGAGTTTGTTGCAGTAACTCTGTAGGTGCCAGAATCCTCAATTAGCGTTTCTCTGATATGGAGGACATAATAACCCACATCTTCTTGAACAACTTCAATCTGTGGTCTAAATTCAAGAGGCTTGCCATCTTTTTCCCATTTCAGAGTAGGTGGCGGTGTTCCTGACACTCTCAAATCAAAATGGACACTCTCTCCCTCAACACAATCAATATTTGCTAAGAGGCGTCTGAACATTGGCCTCATTGTGTCCTCAGCAACGGGGTGATGTGTTACTGTTAAGCGTGCCTTACAGCTGTCTTCACCAAACTTGTTATGTGCCACAACGGTATATTCACCATCGTCACTAGGCTCAATATTGTGGATCATTAGCTGATAAAGACCCTTGTCAGTTATAAATGTATATTTTGTAGGATCAGGTTTGATTCTGTGTCCTGCCTTAAACCAAGTAACCTGTGGCTCTGGATGAACAGTTATTGTTACACCAAAGCGTACATCCTCTCCAACATATGCTGTAGAATTGTACAGTGGCAGAGTAAATTCAGGTGGCCGCTGTAGAATTTTGGTTCTATCAATTCTACGCCTGGGCTTTTTGAGTGAACGTCCCAGGAAGTATTCTCGATAGGATCTCACGCTCTCAACAAACAGCTCTGCGTAGGCATTATCTTCTCTCTCTTCATTAACAACTTTGCATCTGTATAGCCCATCATCGCATTTTTCAACATCTTTCACATACATGCTTGCAACTCCATTGGCATAGTTAATTTCATACTTATGACTTGCTGTCAATTTACGAGAGCCAAAGTACCATGTCACCTCTGTGGTCTTGTCATAGTTTTCAATGTTGCATATAAAATGAACATGACCACCTTCTTCAGCAGGCCCATGCATGACAGGACCTGCTCTCAGGCCTTGTTCTGGATGTCCAATTTTCACTCTGCCAAATGAAACATTTCTCTGGTTTCTATAACCACCGCCATAGGCAACACGAGCTGCTGAAATAACAGTGCTCCATTCCTTCTTGATTATTGACTGGTAATATCGTCGGTGTCTTAAGGTCTTTATGACTTTCGAACTAATGTTTTCTATTTTCATCTTGAGCCAAGGATGTTCCAGAGCCTCAGATGCAGTCATACGATATTTGCGTTCTTTAATCAGAAGCCTGTCAATGAAGTCCATGCCTTCAAGACTGGTGTATTTGAAAGCCTCGCTATCGAATACGTATTCAACATTGGAAATACGTTCAATCATTTTCTGAGTTGATTCTGCAGCAAAAGGATTGAGTCCACTGAGGAGCACGTATGCGAGAACTCCAACTGACCACATGTCTGTAGCGGTGCTAACAAAATCACTATTGTGGACCTCAGGCGCATAATACTCAGGTGCTGTGAACTGAATTCTGATATTTTCTCCAGGTGTCAGCAGCCTGGCTTGACCCATTTCAATGATTTTGATTGTACTGCTCTTTCTTGTAGTGTAGACAATGTTTTCGGGTCTTATGTCAAAATGAGCATAGTTGAGGCCATGCAGGAACTTGAGAGCCTGGCAAACTTGTCTCAGGTACAAAACAATTTCCCGCTCAGTGAGGTCAAAATTTGTTCCAAGACGTTCAAAGATGTCCATCCCTGATATGAATTCATAGATCAGAACGTACTCCTCCAAGCTATCGAAGGACTCATGAAGATACAGTAAGTTCTTGTGCCTTGCGATATTGAGTGTTTCAATCTCTCTTGCAACTAGCTCTCTATCAGCCCCTTTCACCTTAATGAGTTTAGCCAGGAAAGTCTTCTTGGAGCTAATTTCAACACAACGATGAACAATACCAAAGTGTCCACATCGTGCTAGTTCCTCAGAGATTCTGTAAAGAGATGGCACATTCTTAACTTTGGAATGAGGTGCTTCTTCTTTTGTAACTTCTCTTCTTTCATCCACTTCTTCATCGTAATTTCTAATAGCGAACTTGTCTTCTCTTCCTGTTACAGGTTCAGTTGGTACAGATGGGTCACTCAGACCAAATCTGTTTTCTGCAATAACATGGAACTGGTATTTGGTCTTACCAAATAGGCTCATTACAGTATACTGTGATTCAGATGTCTGGGCAACACGAATCCACCTATCACCAGATACTGGGCACTTCTCTACTATGTAGCTGATGATCTCACTTCCACCATCATTTGGAGGAGTCCATGTGAGTGTGATGGTATCTCTTCCAATATCACTTACTTTAACATCCTTAGGTGGATCAGGTACATCAGCAACATCGAGTTCAACTGTTTGTTTATCAACACCAAATCTGTTCTTGGCACAAATTATATAGTAACCAGCATCTTTTCTTTGCACTCCCTTTTGGAACACAAGGGATGTGAAGGATCTTGTTACAATCACTTGATGATATGCTGTGGTACTCAGTATTTCTTGTCCCTTTTGCCATGTGATGGCAGGATCAGGTTTACCACTGATTGGAATCTTGATGGTGACAACCTCGCCACGAACAGCATGAACAGCTCCCATGCCTTGCAGATGTAATGGCAAGTGAATCTTGGCAGGAACTAGCAAAGAGAACAAAACATTCATTTACTATAAATGTAACTAGCTGATAGTGTTATCAATATACAGAAGGCAGCTGTGACCAATTGTATTATAAAGACACACATGAAAACACAGAGCAATCATACCTTCAACATCAAGTGTTACAGTTGTAGAGATTGATCCTTCCTGATTTGTGGCTCTAATTTGGTAAACAGCCACATCATTCTCATCGGCATGACTGATGACAAGTTGGTGGTAGCCACCTTTGAATTCTTGGATCTTGATTTTCTCACCATCTGGTAAAATTTCTTTGCCATTCTTGTACCATTTTACGATTGGCTTGGGATGTCCAATTACCTTCGTAACAAATGTTGCACTGGCCTTATATTTAACACACATATCTCTCAGGTCCTCTTTAAAGAAGGGAGCACGAGGAGCTGCGTCTGACTTTGGAATGACAGGTTCTGAAATTTCACTCCAGTCACTCTGTCCACCAATGTTTTCACATTTGACACGGAATTCATACTCAAAGCCTTCAATAAGGCCTTTAACAGTATAGTGTGTCTCATGAATTTCTTCAGTTGTAACAGCAATCCATTTGTTCTGTTTCTTCTCTCTCTTCTCCAGATAGTAACTCTTAATTCTGGCACCTCCATCACTGGATGGGGGTTTCCATGTCAGAACACAGGAATCCTCTGTGACTGAAGTAACCACTGGCTGATGTGGGATTCCAGGTTTGTCTGCAAAACAAAATTGTGAGTATGTAGATTACTTGTTATTCTTTGTTTTGCAATGTTCTTGCATACAGATTCAATGGAAGTTGCCAGCAATTGATTCCACTTACCATATGGAGCCTTGATGATGAGAACAGCAGGAATCTCTAATGACTCACTAACACCATACTGATTCTGGGCAGAAACACGGAAGTAATATCCAGCACTTTCAATTAGATTTGGAATGCGGCATGTGGTTCCTGAGACACATGATGATACTAGATGCCATTTCTCTCCCTCCTTTGCTTCACGTTTTTCTACAATGTAGTTTGTGATCAGTGAACCACCATCATCCTTTGGTGGTTTCCAACTTATAATTACAGAATTCCTCAAGAGGGCTTCAACAACAATTGGCCCTTCAGGAATCAGAGGTTTATCTGGAATGAGGGTAATAATGGTGAAGAAACATACATCATAACATGATCATCAGTCCAATTTCAGACAGCATCGATCCAATTTCAGTTCTGTTCAATATAAATATACCCCTCAACACAAATTGGTCTTTAACTTACCTTGGATTTCAACATGTAGCACTGTATCAATTGTACCAAATTTGTTGCTCAGTTGCACCTTGTACCTGCCAGCATTTGTCTTGCGCTGAACATTTCTGACAACCAAGTGAGTATAATTCTCTGTGTTTTCAATAATAATATTCTCTGATGGATTTAGAGGTTTCTTGCCATAAAACCACATGATTTGTGGAATCGGACGTCCAATATAGACAACATGGAGACGTAGGCTCATTCCACAGCCTGCATAATATTTTTCCTTCAAAGGGAATCCAGGATGGAATTGGGGTGCAGCCTGCAAAAGAAGCTTACCACTGGTTTCAATCTCACCAGCCTCATTGATTGCTCGGCAGGTGTACAGACCTTCATCTTCTTGTTCATCTGTTAACACTGTTAGAGAATGACTTCTGCCATCAGAGCTCATTTTGTATTTACGACTCTGAATCAGTTCCTTTCCGTATCTATACCACTTGATTTCTGGAAGAGGTCTTCCAATAATCTGGCATGTCAGTGTTCCAGGTTCTCCTAGTTTAGTGGTCCTGTCTTTCATCTCTTCCTTTAGACATGGTGCTTCACCAACTGGTTAAAAAAATGAAACAAATGAAATTTAAAAAAAATGCATAATCGTGTTTCTGCATTATAAGTCTACAGGGAGATAGTATACATGGCTGATCTTTTCAACATACCACTCAGTTTGGTTTTGATGCCCATGGCTGTTCTACGGGGTCTGCTCAATCCAGTTTCGTTTTCAGCAAACACTCTAAATTCATATTCTGTTGCCTCCATGAGACCACCCATAGTAAACTGCCTGTCTTTTGAACGCTCTTTGTTGCATTTTTTCCAGGCACTTTCACCTGCTTGTCTAAACTCAATCCAATATCCAAGAATTTCTTTGCCACCATCAGCTTCTGGGCGCAGCCAATGAATGGTGATGCAATCCTTGGTAACTGAGATGATGTCAATATCACCTGGTTGGCTTGGTTTATCTAGTTAAATAAGACAATGAAGTAATTAGAACTTGGACACCAATAAGATTTTGGTACATTTTCTTTCAACACTGGGGTGCATGTTACTCACCAAATGGATCCTTGCACACAACTGCTTCAGATACAGGTCCAGGCTCACTTTGACCAATGTCATTCTGAGCAATCACACGGAACTGATACTCTGCATCAGGGATAAGACCGGTGAGAGTATACATTGTGGTTGTGATCTGAGTCTTGTTGTGACGCACCCATTTTTCAGTTGACAACTCTCTTCTTTCAACATAGTATCCAGTGACACGAGAGCCACCATCATCTTTAGGTCTTGACCAAGACAGACCAACAGTGGTTTTTGTGGCATCCATAATTTCTGGAGGGAAGCCAGGAGGCTCAGGTGGACCTTTTTTAAAGAACATAAAAGCAATATGAATTACCTGGTTTATTAATATAATATGAGCAATAATAAGAGGATTAGGTTATTTAAATGTCAAAAATACTTACAGAGCTGTGTCTTTGGTATAACCGATTCATCTGATTTTAGAGCTTGACTAATTCCAAACTGGTTCTCTGCTGAAACTCTGAAGTGGTACTCAACATTTTCTTTCAGTCCTTTGACCACTAGTGATGTGTCAACCACTCGAGAGTCCACGGTGTACCATGCTGCCTTTGGTACCTCACGTCTCTCCACGATGTAACCAAGAACATCAGAGCCACCATCATCTGACGGTGTTCTCCAGCTCACTCGTACAGAACGAGCCTGAATATCATCGAATTCCAGAGGGCCTTCAGGTGGATCTGGGCGTCCAATAACTTTAACCTTGATGTACACTGATTTCTTTCCACATTTGTTCTCCAACACAAGATCATAGGTTCCAGTGTCATCCCTGTGAGCTTCCTTGATAACCAGCTCTGTGCGTTCTTCACTGGTGGCAATCATAGCTCTGTGAGAAATATCACGGCCTTCCTTTGTCCACTTACATGTTGGATATGGTTTTCCCTTAATTGGCACAGAGAGTCTGACAACTCCACCTTGTCTGACGATATAACCCTCCTGGTACTTTGTATCCAGCTCATAATCAGGATATACTGAAATATTAAAGTAGGTCATTTTAGCATTGATGCACTGCCAGTCACGGAGAAAAGACATAGCCTACAGTGATATTTTTCATTCTTACCAAGCATTTCTGCGACTTTAACTACTCCTGGAATCTCAGCTGGTTCTCCAGGTCCACCAGCATTACATGCCATCACACGGAACCTATACTCAGCACCTTGGGGCATATGTGTCAGTGTGTATTCACAAGTTTTTATTGGAGTTGTATTACATTTTGTCCATTCAATCTGGTCAACTTTCTGCATCTCTATCAGGTAACCAGTGATGATGGCACCGCCCTCTTCCTCTGGAGGAGCCCATGCCAATGATACAGATGTCCTGGTTGTGTCTATGACTCTTGCATTCAAAGGTATGCCTGGAGGTTCTGTGTGAGAAGAAAGAGTAAATGTTTAATTTTTTTTCTTCAACTGTTTGTCTCATAGACTAGCAATATGTATGCCTGTTCTTTTGCACATACCAATAGGATCCATTGCAATCACTGGTTTTGAGCTCAGGCTGGATTTGCCAGTGCCTCTAGAGTTCATAGCTGTCACTCTGTACTCATATTCGAGACCTTCAATTAGTCCGGTTGATCTGTATCTTGTCATGGTCACTGGATTCTTATTGATGCGCACCCATCTGTCAGACCTGGTTTCTTTACGCTCAATGATGTAGCCGGCCACTGAGGAACCACCATCATCTTCTGGTGGTTTCCAAGTGAGTGTCATACCCTCATGGGTAACATCACATATTTCAGGTGTGCTTGGTGCACCAGGAACAGCTGTAGAAGGTAACAGAATAAGAGGATATTATTCATCCTGTTTCTCTATCAATTACTAAATGCCACATATATATATATATATATATATATATATATATATATATATATATATATATACAAATTCACTGGATATGAGCAATCGTGCGCTCTGATTGGCTACTCTACTACTAGGCTATCAGCTCATATACTGTGAGTAGAGAAAAACAAAATGGCAGAGCGTGTTGCTGAACCAACCGAGGATGAAATAAAAACTCTACTCGAAAACAAAACCCCAAAAAATACAAAAAAAGCAACAAAATATGGAATAAAAGTATTTGATGTTAAGAACGTATCTTTTTTCAAGAATTATTATTATTATTATTACTACTATTATTGCATTTTCCACAAATTGCTCGTCATTTCGCCAGTTTGTTTACATTCTTCATCTTTAAGCATTAAAACTTGTTTAATTTTTTTTAGATTGGTTTCAAAAACTCAAAGAAGTTTGAAAATTACAGAACTGAAATGTCCAAGGAAGAATTAAAGAAATGTCTAAAGCTGTTCTATACCTCGGAATAACAGCAAGATGGCACTTTCTCAAAAAAAAAAAACAACACTAAAGTCAATTCGTGCCGCCACTGATAGGCTTTTAAGAAGTCCGCCTAAGTGGAAATGATTTTGTCGGACGTTTTGTATAAAGTTTTTATTTATTGAATTTGCAAAAAATAAAAATATAGATGCGCTGTTTCTCAAAATCCGGTGACTTTGGATAGAATAAAACAGTTATTCCACTCAGTGTCATTGTACATGGCTTATAGACAACTCGGTGCTACGCACCTCCTTGGCTATCAACTCAGGTACGATTCGATTTCATTATATATATATATATATATATATATATATATATATATATATATATATATATGTGTGTGTGTGCGTGCGTGTGTGCGTGCATTTTTTTGTAATATAAACTTACTTTTGGCACTCTTGCATTCAACAACTTCAGACTGAAGGAATGCGCCAATGCCAAAACGATTTGTTGCAGCCACACGGAACACATATTCTGTTCCCTCTGTAAGTCTCATGAATTTGAATATGGGTCTTGTGACAGATTCAGAAACAGGTAGCCAACCAGGGCGATGAGCATCTCTTTGTTCAACTACATAGCCACTGATATTGGCACCTCCATCTTTCTCTGGTGGCTCCCAGCTGCATGTTACAGATGTGGCATCAATTTCATCAATTCTCATCGGCCCAACTGGAATGCCAGGTTTATCTGCAAATGGGGTACATTAAGGTAGTTTCAGTTTTGCTGGAAACACTGTAAATCCTTAATATGAGACAAAAATTTAGAATGAGGTAAAATATCTTTCTCACCAAGAATTATGACTTTGATTACATCCATAGCTACTCCTGCGATATTCTTTACTTCAAGAGTATAGTCGCCGGTATCATCAAGAGTAGTTTCACGAACCATTAGTTGAGTGTACTTAGCTGTTGTCTCAATTTTAATACGCTCAAGCGTGTCTTTCATCTGAGTGCCACCAAAGAACCACGAGCAAGTTGGTGCGGGTCTTCCACTGATGGGAATGTTGAGCACAATTGGCTTGCCAGCATGCACATTTACAATCTTTTGAGGAATGCCAACCAGATCAATCTTTGGCATCACTGTAAAATAAATGGCACATTTTAATACAATTTATAATGTTTGATTATAAATTCATTGTTCAGCTATATTTAAATACAAGCTCATAATAGCATACCTCTCTGTTCTTGAATAGTTACAGGTGTCATCAGGTCTCTGGGCTCACTGACCCCCCTGCTGTTCTCAGCTTTGATTCTAAATAAGTATTGCTCATTTTCATGCAGAGAATCTACAGTGTGCTGAAACACCGATGCTCTCACGTTAGCAACATTCATCCATCGGTCAGTTCCTTTTTTACAGGCTTCAATAACATAACCAGTGAGTCTGCTGCCACCATCGTAAAGCGGTTTCTCCCATCCAAGAGTGACAGTGGACTTTGCAATGTCAATGACATGCAAATCTTGAGGGACAGATGGAATTTCACAGACCAGCACAGAATCAGTGGTTTCACAAGGTTCTCCAATACCATATATATTTTCAGGCAGTACTCTGAAGAAGTACCGTGTTCCTTCCTCTAACCCAGTGATTCTGTACAATGTCTTCTTGCATTCCATTGTCACTGTTTGATAAGATTTCATTGATGCTTCACGTTTTTCAATAATGTAGTTGTTGATAGGAGCTCCTCCATCAATAGTAGGGACATCCCATGTAATGACAACTGATTCTTTAGTGTAATCCTTGACCTTGACTGCACCACAGGGACCAGGGGAGTCTGCATTTGAGATAAATAATTTTAAATTTAAGTAAGTAAGTAAATAAATATAAAAAAGTGTGTGTGTGTGTGTGTGTGTGTGTGTGTGTGTACACATCAAAAAACTTCAACACAGGTGATTTTTTTTTTTAACCTGGGTTAAATTTTTTAACATCGTTCATAATTTCCAACCTACATAAAATCATTAGAAGTCATCATTTTGGATTATCTAAGATTCTTAAAAGGGATTTTCCAGCACTTCTTTTGTCTCTCTCATACACTTTCTCTCTGTCTAGACCTACATAGTATTTCCTCTTGTCTGTCTGTTCCTATCTACCTAATTAGCATTTTATTTTAAAAACCACAATTCAAACTCAGAACCTTCTGATTCTTAACCCAACACCTTAACCACTAGACCAGCAACAACATATATTTTGAATTTATTAATGAGTCCAGTCTTCTAATGTCTTCAAGTAGTTTAAAATCCAAAGTTTTCCCAAATCCTAACTCTAAACCGAACCCTAGATAGAGTAGTGCCGCTTTTCCACTACCAACGCGGCTGAGTTGGGCTGAGCCGTGCCGTGCCGAGTTGGGCTGAGTCGAGCTGAGTGGGGCTGTTGGAGTTGCATTTCGACTACAACCACGCTGAACCGTGCTGGCTGGAAGTGGGTGGACACATTGGGTGGAGTTAGCGAAAGTGGGTGGACGTCACGTGATGTCGTTAGGCGGCGCAAACAGTGACATCAGTGACCTTTTAAGCGGTTGTCTCACGACCCGGATAATAAACAATAAACATGGAGGACATGGAGTCGTTAGTGTTGCTGGTCTTGGTGCTGTGGCTTGTTGTCACCGACAACGCCAACAGATACTGGCAAGAGCGTATAGATGAGGCGAGGCGCATAAGGCTTCAGAAATTCTCGTAATTTGTAATGCTTCTTCTTCCGGGTTTACGGTGTTTACAGATCCCAGCGTGCTCGCGGGGCGTGTGTGGGCGTGTGAGGACACTCCTCCTCACCAATCAGTGTACAGGGGAGTGTCTCCTCACACCCCTAGCCCCACTCGGCTTGGTTTGGCTCGCTTCAGCCCCACTCCAAAACCGTGCGAGTTTTGGGTGCTGAGCAGGGCTGAAGCGAGCTGAGTCGTGCTGCTCTGAGGTAGTCGAAACGCGAGCCGTGTCGGGCTGAAGTGAGCTGAGAAAGGGTAGTGGAAAAGGGCCATAAGTCTCCCTACTACAAGCAGCAAATTATGAACCGGGTTAAAAATTCTAACCCAAGTTGAAAAACTCCACCTGACCTACAATTCTGACCTGTACCATTTTATATATATATACTTACCATATATCTTGACAAGAATGCTAATTGTCTTCTTGCCCGATGGATTTTCAGCCTCAATTATATATTTTCCAGCATCATTACGGTGAACCTTCTCCACTATTAAAGTTGTAGTGCTTTCTGTTGTGTCAATGTAGCCCCGTGACTGAAGGTCTATGCCGGACTTTCTCCAGGTAACAACTGGCAGTGGTCTTCCAAGTATAGCTGCATTTAGACGTAAAGTGCTGCCAGCTCTCAGACAAATGGTTTTCTTCAGTTCTTCAGGTAATTCAATATCAGGAATTTCTGAGGAGAGTATATTTACATTTTAGTGAATTTACAGATCAAAAACACTAAAGCTCAGCTTCCACAAATTATGCTAATTTGTAAAAAGAAAATCTCTGAATGTTTTCAGAGGGCCATGCTCAAAGTTGATTGACTGTTCGGGGGGTGGGGGTGGGGGGTGGGGGGGGGGTAGTGTAAACTCTTGTGGATGGGGTCTTGATCAACATAATTGAAAATGAGCATGGTTTCACAGACTCAAGGTCTAACCCCAAGGTGTTAACATTCTTTTTTTAAAAATACATTTCATGGCACAGAGGAGTACCAAATGGTCGACATTTCATGAGCACTGGCCTTACAAGTTTCAGGATGATTTTAACCAGTTGATGAGGTTTTGAGCCATTCTCAAACCATAAAATGCTGATATCAACACCAATACTGATGTCTTTCATCACAGTATAGTCACATCAGTTTCCTTACAATGAATGAATCTATTAATTTCCTGCTACAGACACAAGTACATTTCCAAACCAATAACTATTTCTGCAGTTTATACAACTATTATACAACTATTTCTGACCTTGTAGAAAAATCAGATCTTTGTCTTTTCAATAGCGTTTCAAGTAAGTATTGCCATCCTCTTTTCTAATCTTCTTTTACCTCATATTAAACACAGTTCCTTGTGCCTTAGAAATCCAGGACGTCTACTTCCACATGTTAATACTTGGACATTTTGTTTAGTTTTTATAACATATTGCATTTTCAATATAAGTTAGCTTTGTAAAAGTTTCAATATTTTTAACATTTTATTAAAATTTAAGCATTTATTATCTACTTATTATTATAATTTTATATTTAATTGTAAATATTTTAACATGACTAACATGTTGTTTGCAAAGTTTTTTTGCAAAGTTGTAATAGACATTATTATTATTATTATTATTATTATTATTTAATTTATTAATTTAATTAATTTTCAAATATGGCATTCTGTGGATTTCCTCCAGGCACTCTGGTTTCCTCCCAAAATCCAACAGCATGTGGATTAGAATGGATTATTGATAAATGGATGGATTTTTTTTTTTTTAAAGATATTTTTTTGGGCTTTTGCACCTTTATTGGATAGGACAGTGTAGAGACAGGAAATGAGCGGGAGAGAGAGACGGGAAGGGATCGGGAAAAGACCCCGGGCCGGAATCGAACCCGGGTCGCCCGCATTCATGGTATGGCGCCTTAACCACCTGAGCCACGACGCCCCCATGGATGGATTTTTTAAAAATTATTATTTACTGTATTCAGTTCCAACAGCTACTTGAGAGCACAACTTAAAGTAGCCAAGAAATACTAAATCAAGGCTAATTAAAATGAATGCATAAAATAATGACAATTGTTTGTTATTTGATGTACTCTCTCGAACAAATATGTAATGAAAGTTGAAAGTGTAAGCTGACTGAGCATTCACGTGCTCCACTTACAGCTCACTTTAAGTTAACTCATAACTATCCATTCAACAATCCTCGAGTTAACAACTGTCTCCAGTGAGGATGCTGTATCCTGCGATGTCCACCGTGCAGGAATATAATAACCTTTTTGTTGATTTTAAAGGGAAAATACTATTATTTATTTGATATCTTATTTATGCATTTAAATATCACTTCATAATATTTTGATTGCATTTACAAAAATTGCTAAAACATATATTTCAGTAGGGCGGCACGGTGGTGTAGTGGTTAGCGCTGTCGCCTCACAGCAAGAAGGTCCTGGGTTCGAGCCCCGGGGCCGGCGAGGGCCTTTCTGTGCGGAGTTTGCATGTTCTCCCCGTGTCCGCGTGGGTTTCCTCCGGGTGCTCCGGTTTCCCCCACAGTCCAAAGACATGCAGGTTAGGTTAACTGGTGACTCTAAATTGACCGTAGGTGTGAGTGTGAATGGTTGTCTGTGTCTATGTGTCAGCCCTGTGATGACCTGGCGACTTGTCCAGGGTGTACCCCGCCTTTCACCCGTAGTCAGCTGGGATAGGCTCCAGCTTGCCTGCGACCCTGTAGAAGGATAAAGCGGCTAGAGATAATGAGATGAGATGAGGTTGTGATATATTGTGGTTACTTCAAACTGTCAGACAGTGATGGACAGACTTAATTATGCTTCTTGTTTGAGCTGATGTTACACAAGAGAACTGGGCTTAAGTCCGATGTCAGAAATGTATGTAACTGAGACACGCCTCTGTTTTACTCAACTCCACCCCAGTTGCATAACTCTCATGTAACTTCAGAATTTTTTAAATACTTGTGAAACTCGAGTATAAATACAGCCCTAACACTCTAGTTAGTCATTTTGGAATAGTCATTCCTAATTGCTTCTTAATATAAACATGATATGTGGTCAAAGTCCTTCCCATGCCAGGACCTGGTCTTCCCAGGCAGTCTCCCATCTCAGTACTAACCAGGCCCTTAAGGCACATTGGGCAGTGCCAATCTCCGCTTCTATAGCCCTCGGCATCTCACCTATACAGCTAGGGTTACAGTGGACAGGTGGGTCCTCTAGTAACTGCAAGAGTTTGACTCCTCACTCGTATCTGTATTGCAGCGTGCCTTGTCAGACGGCAGTAGGTACCATTTTTATGATGGTCTTTAGTGTGACCCAACTGCAAGTAGAACTTGTGATCTCCCACTCGAGAGCCTCACATTAACCACTAGGCCAGCTCACAGTATGACATATGGTAGACCTAGAAAAAACTTACCAACTCTTTCTGTGGGTGCAGTTTCCATACTGCCTTCACTGAACTCTCCAGTGCCCATTGCATTCACAGCAGCCACTCTGAAACTGTACTTCTTGTTGCTTGTTAAACCAGCTGCAGTATATTCATTAGTAGTCAGTATCTTCTGGGTTGCTCTATACCACTGTTCAGTTCCCTCCTCGAGAATCTCAACAACATAGCCACAGACATCTGAACCGCCATCATACATAGGTCTGGTCCATGTCATAGTGATGCTGTGTTTGGTAGTATCTATTATGCGAGGAGTTGATGGAGGAGCTGGGGTATCTGTAATATTTAAAAAAAAAAACCACAGTTACTTCACCATTTAAATAAAATTGATGAGAATGTTAACAATTTAAATATGTGTGGCATCTTGATGTGGTTAGGAAACAGAAACCAGAACGTCAAAGACGTACGTAACAGCTCATCTGGCCTGCCATCAGAACAACCATGACGACCAAAACATCAAACAGAACTGAAATGTGACGATGTGATAGAGAGAGGACCAACCTTCACAACAAACTGTTAACAACAGGAACATCAGCAAAGGACTACATTTTATTCCCTGAGGGAAGATCGACCCAAAACATCGATCAGAACTGAATTTGCATGATAAATGAGAGAGGAGATACAATTCTAGTCAGAAGAAAATTTGACCAGATTACTAATTTGTTCGCAAAAAATTGACAATACAACAACCAAGTGTTGTGCAGAAGGTTGAGTTCTTTCAAACAAAACAATCAGAACTGAAATCCAGTGAGAACTGAGGGACGAGATACAATTTAACTGACAATAAACAAAGTTGTCAACAAATTATTTACAACAAGAAAATCAACAAACACATGGCCATGTTTTGTTCTCCAAGGGAAGATCTACCCAAAACATCGATCAGAACTGAAATCGGGTGAGAATTGCGAGAGGAGATACAATTCTAATGAGAAGTCCCAAAATTCGTAAAGGTGACCTAATTAGCAGTTCATTAGCAAAAAGTTGACAATACAGTTACCGAGTTTTGTGTAGAAGGTCGAGTTCTTTCAAACGAAACAATCAGAACTGAAATCCAGTGAGGACTGAGGGAGGAGACACAATTTAACTGAAAATAAACAAAGTTGCAAACAAATTGCTTACAACAAGAAAATCAACAAACACATGACCAAGTGTTGTTCCTCAAGGGAAGATTGACCGAAAACATCGATCAGAACTGAAATCAGATGAAAAATGAGAGAAGAGAGAAAATTCTGGTGAGAGGCCTGGAAAATCCGTTAATTTGGCCTCATTAGTAACTCGTTAGCAAAACATTTGACAAAACAGCGACCAAGTTTTGTGCGGAGTGATGAATTCTTTCAAACAAAACAATCGGAAGGGAAATCCATAGAGAACTGACGGAGGAAATATGATTTAATTGAATTGTGGACAACAGACGGACGACAGATGAATGGACGCCATGCCATGACAACAGCTAATCGGCATTATGACCAGATGAGTGAATAACAGTTACTCACATGTTGGATCTCTGCAAAGAGCATATTCGGAGGTTTCACTTGGTAAGCTTGTGCCAGCAGAATTGACAGCTGCAACACGGAATTGGTATTCGCTTCCCTCTAATAGACCTGTTATCTTAAGTCTTGTGTCATAGATGGTGAATGTCTTGTTTACTCTGGTCCATCTCACACTGCTCTTCTCACGTTTATCCACAAGGAAATTTTTTATTTCACTTCCACCATCGCTCTCTGGCTTCAGCCACTCAATAATGACATGTTGCTTTCCTACAGCTGTAATTTCTGGTGCTCCAGGAGGTGTTGGAACGGCTGTAATACACAAGACAAGAATACTGAATAATGTTTGATTCTGAAACTCAGTGAAGCTGTGAAATATTGCAAATGATACAAAGGACTTACTATATGCATTTCTTGCAATAATTGGTTCAGATTCCAGTGGCACACCAGGTCCATATTTGTTAACAGCTCTGACACGGAATATATATTCATTGTTCTTGATTAGTTTTGTACTGACACAAGAAAGGGTCTTGCATTCAGTTTCCATGACAACCCAGTTGAGCCTACTGGTCTCACGTCTGTCAACAATATAGTGACTGACAGTATTTCCCCCATCCTCAAGAGGCATCTTCCAGGAAACTGTGCATTTTTCTTCTGTGACCCTACTGATTGTGATTTTACCTTCTGGAGGACCAGGGGTATCTGAAATAGAAAAGGAGTTTCACATCAGCCTGATATTTAATATTGTATTTTTAAGATGTTTTTGAGACAAATGAGAGATGTTTTAATTTAATATTTTCTTACCAAGAACTTTAACGTTGACAGCTGCAGTTTTGGTTCCACTGGCATTCTTGACAGTCAGTACATATTTTCCAGTATCATTCCTGTTACATGACTTGATGATTGCCATAGCTCTTGTGCTGGTGTATGTCAATGAGTACTTATCGCCAAGCTCCAACTCCTTATCACCCTTAGACCAGTATACTTTGGGTTCAGGTTTACCACCTACTGCAGCATCAAGAACAAGGTCTGATCCAGCCCTAATAGTTATTGTCTCACCAACAAGCTTGCTGTCCAACTCAGCCTTTGGTGGTGCTGAAAGAAATAAATAGTGAATATTAGATTAGTACCAACTTAATATAAACAATCAAATATTCATTAGGAAATGATTTCTTACTGTATTCGTCCTTGCATGTGATAGGGCCTGTTGATTCAGATGGCATACTGTGGACTCCTGCACAGTTTTTAGCAATGACACGGAATTCATAAACTGCTCCCTCTTCAAGTGATGTTACAGTGAAGAAATTGTCTGTGATAGTAGTGTAGTTGCACTTCAACCAACGGGTTTCATCATCATCAGTGGATGCCTTGCGTTCAACTACATATCCAACAAGTTTGCTGCCACCATCATTAAATGGTATGGACCATTTTAGGGAAACTGAAGATCTTGTAATATCATATATTTCTGGTTTGCCAGGTGGATCTAAATGAAAAATCATAAAAATCACCTTATAAGTACAAGGTCACCAATAAGCAACAATGAGGAAAGATATTATAAAAGTTAACCCAATACATACCAACTGGATTCAAAGCCAGCACTGGTCTTGAAGCTTCACTGGCTTTGCTTAGACCGGCAATGTTCATGGCATACACACGGAACTGATATTCAAGTCCTTCTAAAAGATTGGAGACCTTATAATGACATTCGACGCATGGGATTTTATTTTCTCGTGTCCATAAAATGGTGTTGCGCTCTTTCTTCTCAATCCAATATCCAGTCACCTTGCTTCCACCATCATGATACGGAACATCCCATTTAATGGAAATGGCATTAGCAGATACTAATACCACATCTGGACGTGTAGGTGGGCTTGGTGGTACTGGAAAATGGAACGATAATTATAATTTAAGGAATACCAAAGGAGTGTATTTAATAAGAAATCAATAAAAGTCATTGTACTTACTAAATGGATGTTCTGCCACAATAGCTTGAGACTCGACTGGTTTGCTAACACCAAACTTGTTCTCTGCACAGACACGGAATGTGTACTCCATATATTTTGTCAAATGACTGACTCTAATGGTTGGTCGTTTCACACTTGAGTTCACAACCTGCCATGAAGTTTGACCAGATTCACGTTTCTCAACTATATAGTTAGTTATATCTGATCCACCATCATCTGTAGGCTCAGCCCATGTCAAAACACAGGATTCTGATGTGATTCCTGAGATTTCTACTGGGCCAGTGGGTGGGCTTGGTCTGCCAAAGACAATTACAGTAATACTGAATGTCTTTGCCCCAGCTGCATTCTCTAGAGTGAGGTAGTATTTTCCACTGTCCCCTCTCTTGGCATCCTTAACCAGTAGGGTGGTTTTCACATTAGAAGTCTTGATAGAGATTCTATCCGTTTCCTTTAGTTTTATCTCCTCAAGCTTCCATGTTACTTTTGGAGCTGGTCTGCCACTAATGGGAATATCAATGGCAAAGGAATTGCCAGTCTTACAGGTAATAAGCTGTTTGCTGATACCACTAAGGTCTGCAGTTGGCTCAATGCGAGGTTCCTTGATGATGACAGAGGTGAGTGCATCTCTTGGATAACTCACTCCTGTATCATTTTGTGCTTTGACCCGGAATTCATATTCTGTGTTCTCAACCAATCCCTCCAGGACCATCTTCAAAGATTTTGTTTGACCACCAACAATCCAGTGATCAGAACCTTTTTTTCTGGTCTCAACAATGTATCCTGTAATGCGGCTTCCACCATCATGCTCAGGCTTCATCCATACTAAAGTGGCTGTTGAAGATGTAGTATCAATAATGTCCAGCCTCTTGGGTGGTGCAGGCTCCTCAGTGGCAATAATAGGTTCTGACATTTCATAAGGCTCACCTATACCATACTGATTTTCAGCTGTGACCCTGAAGAAGTATGCCACACCAACTGCAAGATTGGTCACTCTGAGAATTTGGCGTGTACACTTGGGATGGACTTCTTGCCAGCTCAGGTGACCTGCCTCATGTTTCTCGATGATATAATGATGAATACGAGCACCTCCATCATTGGCTGGAGCATCCCACATGAGAGTCAAAGCTCCTCTTGTCACATCTTTGAATGAGAGAGGACCTGGTGGCCCAGGTGTGTCTAACACTTTTACTGTTAATGTAATGGATTTACGACCGCTATTGTTCTCAAGAGAAAGTGTGTATTTGCCAGCATCATATCTGGTGCAGTTTTCAATTATTAATGTGCTGAAGGTGTCTGTAGTATTAATATCAACCATCACACCAAGTTCTCCATCTACTTTTGTCCATGTAGCCAGGGGTGTAGGTTTTCCACGGAAAGGGATATGAAGAGTAACTGTTCCTCCACTTCTCACAATATGTGTCTGTTTGAAATCTGCATCAATGTCAATCTCTGGTGATGTCAGTCTGTCGACTGTTTGCACTGCATTTGGAATCTCAGATGTTTCTCCCTTTCCAGCACCATTAACAGCACACACACGGAATTTGTACTCTTCTCCTGGTTCTAAATCTGTAACTGTGTATACAGTATGGATACAAGTCTGGCTATTGACTCTGTGCCATTCTTCAAGGCTTGCTTTGCACATCTCAATAACGTAACCAATGATTTCCATACCACCATCAAAGACTGGTTTTGTCCATTTGAGCGTCACAGAGGTCTTTGTAGAGTCAATAACTTTTACCACTGTTGGCGCACTAGGTGGACTTGTAGGTTCTCTACACTTAAATAGTCTTGATACTCCACTTGGTGGTCCTACACCAGCCCCGTTTTCAGCCATAACACGGAATTCATATTCATTTCCTTCAGTCAAGTTTGTAACTCTGTGTCTGAGCTCTGTGATTGGTCTTTTCGCTGAAACTTTTACCCATTGTAAACTTTTCTTTTCTCTCCTTTCAAGGATATAGTGCTTTATCTCATTTCCACCATCAAGTCTTGGTCTTGTCCAGCAGAGTGTAAGACTGTTTCCTGTCACATGAGTGCAGTCAGGTGTTCCTGGAGCATCTGGTACAGCTATGAAATTATAGATATATATAAAGAAAATTAGATTGCAATTCTGCTGAAATATAATAATTGGACATGATTGGTTAAAGGGTTAAATATTACTTACTGTACTGCATTTTAGCAACAATTGGATCAGATTCGAGTGGCTTGCCAACACCAAAAGTGTTGACGGCAGAAACACGGAATTGATACTCATTGCCCTTGATCAACTTGGTGGCATTGAAAGAGCAGGCTTCACACTTAGATGTAACAAGTGCCCAAGTAATACGAGAGGTCTCACGCTTTTCAATCACATAACTAGTGATAGCTGCACAGCCATCATTTTCTGGGGGACTCCACCAAAGAGTTGCCTTCTCAGCAGATATATTTGTGAAGCGAAGTGGGCCCTCAGGTGGTCCAGGAGTATCTGAATGAAACACAGATAGCTGTAATTCAAAGTATTCAAAATACAGTCGATTCATGTAAAATAATAATAATAATAATAATAATAGTTTTCTAACCAACCTTGTACTCTGACAAGAATATCCTCCTTTGTTGTTCCAGAGCTGTTTTTGGCTTCAACAGTGTAGATTCCACGGTCCTTGCGATCAGCATCTCTAATGAACAGTGAACTTGATCCAATGCTGGTTGTGATATCAACAAGCATTTTGTCAAGCTGTTTTCCATCCTTATACCATGTAACTTGAGGCACAGGACGCCCACTAATAGTGCAACTCAGTTTGATGTTTTCTCCAGCCTTGATTGTCAGTGTCTTTTCAGCAGCAAACTGAATCTCAGGGATAACTGAAATATAATACCAAACATTGCACTCTCAATTTGAGTACACCACAAAACATATAGACGAATATATGCAAAGCTATATTGGCTCCTTTCTAGAGAATGAGAAAAAAGGTACAACTTTATATACAATTTTTAATCGTTTCACTCTAACAGCTAAAGTACTTTCCTTTCCTAAAAATCATAAGAACTTTAAAAATGTGCTTTTTCTCCAAAATGTACATAAAAAGCAAACTTTAAAGCAATTCACTGTTCAACGGTTCTAATTGTTTTGCTTTTCATCAATTATATTGTTGTTTCTGACAAAATATAACATTGCACAGATGTTAAAAAGCTTTGTTGTATATTACCATTATCAACAAGCTTTTTAGCATATAAGAAAAGGATGACTGTTGACCTACACAATCAGGCAATTGACATAAAGAATGGGCAAACATTTAAAGGTACCATGATGAAAAAGCTTCTGGAGTTTAAAAATGTCTTCCACAGTACACCATAATGAGGTTAGTCAGGGAGGCTAAAAAGGCTTCAAACATTTTAATTTGAGAATTGAAGTTTAGTTTAATGCTTAAATGCACTGTTGAAACACCACTACCATAACACCAGGCTGTTTGGAAGGCTTACACAAAAGAACTTATGCAAACATTCATTTATGAGCTTTTTCATTGAGGGTGCCAATAATTGTGGAATTACTATACATACCACTTTCATCCTTGGTCATGATGTAGCCAGATGACTGTGATGGTGGACTGACTGTTCCAACAGCATTTCTGGCAATTACTCTAAATTCAAAGCGGTCACCACAAGCAAGACCTGTCACTGTATACTGGCATTCACTGATATCAATAAAATTGCATCTCAGCCAGCGTGCTCTTCCTTGGCGCCTCTCAACACTGTATGCCACAATCCTACTGCCTCCATCACGCTTAGGTGGCTCCCACTGAAGTGTGACAGAATCTCTTGTGACAGCAATACAGTTGGGTGTGCCAGGAGGATCTAAATATATGAAATAGATAAATTGTTTATTACAGCTGACATAACCTCACGTCCTGATGGAAGGTGATTGTGAGCATGAAAAATGAGACTCACCAACAGGAGAAACAGCAAGCTGGTGTTTGCTTTGCTCACTGACTGGACTCATGCCAGCATTGTTCTGAGCATACACTCTGAATGAATATTCCAGACCTTCAAAGAGGCCAATGGCCCTGTACTCTCTTCCAGAGATTACACTGGAATTCACTTTCATCCACAGGAGACTGTTTCTGTCTTTCTTCTCAAGATGGTAGCCAGTAACAGGGGAACCGCCATCAAAGCTGGGTGCATCCCATGAAACAGTCATGCCATCACTTGTAACATTAAATACAACAGGTTTTCCTGGTGGACCTGGTGGTTTATACTGGTGTTGGGCAACAACATCCATGGAGTTGAGAGGATCACTTATTCCATATTTGTTCTCTGCACGCACCCTGAATTGGTATTCAGTGCCCTTAACCAGATTAGGTATCTTGAATGTGGTCCTGACCACACTTGAACAAATAATTTTCCAAGCTGCCTGAGAAGTCTCTCTTTTTTCCACACTGTAGCAGGTGATTTCTCCACCACCATTGTCCTGTGGCTCATTCCATGAGATAATAATGCTCTGTGCTTTTATTTCATCAAACCGGATAGGGCCCACCGGTGCAGAGGGTGGCCCAAGAGTGATGACCTTGATGTCAAAGAAGTTCTTGACAAGTCTATTGTCAAGAACCAGAGTGTATTTCCCTGCATTCTCCTTTCTTGCATTTCTCACAATCAAACTAGCTTTATTCTCCGTTTGTCTGAAGCGAATTTGTTCACTTTCCTTCAGTGGAAAATCATCTTTCATCCACTGAATTGCAGGTTTGGGTTTACCCTTGTATGGCAATTCAATGTTCACATTTTGCCCGATTCTGACACTTAATTCACCATTAGGATAGTCAATAAGGTTCGCTTCAGGTGGAATAACAAATTCCTCCACAGTAATGGGTCCAATTTGAGAGAAGTCACTGCGTCCCTTCTCATTCTTAGCATATACTCTGAAGAAAACCTCTGAGTACTGTTTAAGATTTGTTACCTCAAACTTACAACATTTGCATGTACCACCAAGGCTCCATGTCACAGTATCATCCGCCTTCTTTTCAATGATGTACTCAGAAATATGGCTGCCACCATCATGATCAGGCTTTGTCCATGCCAAACTTACAGATGTATTAGTTGAGTCAACCATGACAAGGTTCTTTACAGGACCAGGAGTCTCGGTTGCTCTAACAGGTTCTGTGGTCTCACAAGTATCACCGATGCCATTTTCATTTTCTGCAGACACACGGAAGAAATAGGCAATCTCTTCTGACAGGCCATCAATCTTGTACGATGTGTTGGCACATTCTGTTGTAACTATGGAGTAAGCCTTGAGTTTAGCATCCTTCTTCTCAACGATGTAATTTGTAATTGGAGCGCCACCATCAATAAGAGGAGGATCCCAGCTCAAAGTGAGTTTACCACGGGTAACATTTTTCACCACCAGTTTGCTACACGCAGAGGGTGAGTCTAATACCTTCACAGAAATAGTAATATTCTTTGGTTCACCAACTCCATTTTCAACCTCAAGGAGATATTTTCCTGAATCGTCCCGAGTGACCTTTGGAATGGTAAGTTTTGTTGAATACTCTGTGTTATTAATTGTGTATTTTGCATCTCCACCAATATTCCTATCTCCTCTTCGCCATGTGACATTTGGTGCAGGTCTGCCTTTTAGAGGAATCAGAATTTCCACATCTCTTCCAGCCTTTACTGTATATTGAGTTGACATCGAAATATCAAGATCAACATCAGCCTCCTCTGTTGGGATAAAAGTGAAATACATCACTGATTAGATTTAAACCAACCAAGCAGGAAAATACTTAATGGCAATTGTTTTTTCGGCACAGAAAAAAACAACACAAACCCAGAATATCCTTAGCTTGTACTGGCTGAATCATTTCAATTGGGCGTCCAACTCCAACACAGTTAACAGCAGAGACGCGGAAGTAATAGTACAATCCAGGTTTTAAATGGGACACCACATACTCTGTGGTTCTTACTTCACCCTTGGAGCTAATAGTGACCCACTCCTTTTCATCAGCTGTCATCTGCTCAACTACATAGTATGTGATTTCACTGCCACCATCATATACAGGCTTCACCCATCCAAGTGTAACTGAAGTCTTGGTTGAATCAACAACTTTAAGTTTTGTTGGCTCACTTGGTGGATCTGAAAATGTATAAAAATATCTTGTATAAGCATTTTTTTTTGTCTAAAACATATTTTGCTGAATAACTATCACATGCCATTAATACTAGTAAACCAGTTAAAATAATCTTACCAATGGGATCATATGCTTTATAGAAGATGGATGCCTCAGAGTAATGACCTGCACCAGCTTTATTAATAGCACAAACACGATACTGATACTCATTTCCCTGTATGAGATTGCTGACTTTTTGCCTGGTATCACGAATTGGATCCTTGATGACCTTGAACCACTGTAGGCTCTTCTTTTCTCGCTTCTCAAGATAATATCCATCAATATCACTGCCACCATCTAGACTTGGTCTTTCCCATATGACAGTCATTGTTGATTTAGTAATCATGGTGACCTGAGGTTTGGAAGGTTGGCTGGGAGGCACTGCATAAAACAAAATAGCAACAGTGGGGTTCACTTCAAACATGAGACAAAAAATATTAATACAGTTAAACAATGACTGAAAAAAAATATTTACCAAATGAATTTTGTGCAATGACAGGCTCAGATTCTAAAGGATCTCCAATTCCATATTTGTTCACCCCACGAACACGGAAGATGTACTCGTTTCCTTTGATCAGCCTTGGAACAGAGACAATGCAGTCTTCCAGTTTCTCAGATATTATGGACCACATGATTCTGCTACTCTCACGTTTCTCCACAATGTAATGGGTAACCATTGCACCACCCTCATCAGCTGGAGGATCCCACATGATGGTCATACTGTCTGCTGTGATCTTCTTGAACTGAATCTCTCCCGCAGGGGGCCCAGGTTTGTCTAACAGAAAAAAAAAGTAATTATTACAATATATAAGGCATTAATATATATGCAATATATTTCAACACTTAGACAAGAAACAATAATTGGTAGCATACCTTGAATAAGTACTCTGATAGCAGCATATGCTGAGCCCAAAGAATTCTTGACCTTGAGTTCATATGTTCCAGTGTTTAAGCGTGTAGCATCCTTTATTGAGATGCATGAAGAATCAGTGGTGTTTGAAATGATTAACTGAGGTCCAGATTCCAGTTCTTTTCCATCTTTGTACCATTCAATGGTTGGCTGAGGTTTAGCAATAATACTAATTCTAAGCTGGAAAGTTGCTCCTGCTCTGTATTTTAGAACATCTAGGTATTCCTGTGAAAGTTCAATTTCAGGAGCACCAAAGGTATCCACACATGTAACTGGCCCAACAGTAGTGGAAGGGTTACTGACAGAACCAACTGCATTCATGGCTAAGACTCTAAATTCATAAGATTCATCTTGAATGAGGCCTGATACAGTGAATCTGGTGTCAGAAACCTTTGATAAATTAGCTTTGAACCATTTGCCTTTTGGACCATCTTTCTTCTCAATTATGTACCCTGTCACTTTGCTTCCACCATCATAGGAAGGTTTACTCCATGCAAGGCTTATTGAACTCTTTGTGATGTCAGTGACATGGAGATCAGTTGGTGGCTCTGGAAAACAGTACCATAATTAAAATCAATTACTTATAGCCACAATAACTAAATTTCCTTCCCCAAAACAAGTCCCATTTTGTAATATCCTTACCACAAGCATCAATTGCCAGTACAGCATCTGAAATTTTGCTGACAGGACCAATGCCAGCAGCATTTTCTGCTGCAACCTTGAACTCGTAGATAAGGCCTGGATTGATGTTTGTCACTTTGAAATGTGTGGCACGGATAAGAGTTTTGTTCACCTTATTCCACAAAATACTGTTCTTGTCTTTCATATGAAGGTGGTATCCAAATATATGACTTCCTCCATCAGAAGAAGGTTCTTTCCAGTTGACAGTAATACTTTCTCTAGTGACAACAGATACCCATGGTGTTGAAGGTGCCTCAGGAATTGCTGAAACAGAGTGAAAGCAATATTGTTGATATTTGTCATTTAGTCAAATCAGAATTAATTATACAATCTAATAATTGGTATGCTACTTACTATATGGCAGACTGACTGTGACAGCGGGAGAATCGATGTGATCACTAATGCCAAAGCGATTCTCAGCCCTAATTCTGAACTGATACTCAACTCCAGTAGTTAGTTTCATAATCTTAATCGTGCATCTTGCGATTGCAGATGAAACTTCAACCCAGTTTGCTGTTGTTGTTTCACGTTTTAGAACAATGTAGTTGGTGATGGGGCTGCCACCATCATATGCAGGAGGGAGCCATTTCAGACTTACACTGTCCTCTGTGATGTCACACATCTCAACTGGACCAACAGGTGGACTTGGTCTGTCCAGGACAACAATATTGATAAAGGACTTGGTGGTTCCACTTGAGTTTGAGGCTGTAATGTCATATCTGCCTGCATCATGAGCAACACTGTCACGCAGAGTGATTATAATGCAGTCAGGTGTTACTTCAGAATTGAATCTCATGGTTGATTTTAGGACATGGTCATCCTTTGAGAGTGACACTTTCGGTAAAGGTTTACCAGTGATTGGGATCTCTACTTTAAGATTTGAACCTGCCTTTACGTAGACTGTATTGTGTTGAAAGTTCTTCAAGTTAATTTCAGGTGCCTCTGTTGATAGAAGAGATCACATCAGGTTAATTATCATAAAGAACTGCCATACAAAATGTTAAACTACAGCAGCATATTAATTACAAACAGGTCAAATTACTTACCAAATTGATCTTTAAGAAGAACAGGCAGAACCATGTCTTTAGGGTCACTGAATCCAGCATGATTTTCAGCACGGACTCTAAAGAAGTATTCACCATTCTCTCTTAACCCAGAGACAACAAAGTGAGTTGATTTGGTGACACCACATTTTATCCACTTCTGTTGTCCTTTCTCCAGAGCATCCACCTGGTAATTGGTAATTCTACTGCCTCCATCATGCTCAGGTTTACTCCAAGCTAATGAGACACTATCTTTTGTAACCTCAGTAACTCCAAGCTTTGCTGGTGGACTTGGTTTTTCTGAAATTAATGTTTGTGTAAGAGTTAATTATATATCAGAATTAAATACATCAAAATCCAAATACAACACAATTATTTTAGTTAGTTATCTTTCCAAACGTAATTATAATATCATACCTGTAATCTTAGCTCCCTCTTTAGTTTCAAGTGGTACTCCAATTCCATATTCATTTTCACCAGTGACTCTGAAATAATAAACACCTCCCTCTTGGAGGTCAGTTACTTTGAAGGTAAGTCTGGGACAACTTTCTGTTACTCTTGTCCATCCTTTTTTGGTTGCCTCACGCAGATCGACAAGGTAGTTCTTGACAGGAGCGCCACCTTCATTTTCTGGTGTGTCCCATGTTATTGTTGCGGAGTTTTTGGTCACTTCCTTAACTGAAAGACTGGCAGGTGGTCCAGGTGAATCGAGCACTTTTACATTCAATGTTAGTGCGACTGTTCCAGCAACATTTTGTAGTGTCACTGTGTACTTGCCAGAGTCATTTCTTGTAGCTTGCTCAATTGTTACAGATGTGCAAGTATCCGTGGTATCAATTGTTGCCCGAACTCTAAGATCAACATCAGGCTTGTTCCACATTACATTTGGCACAGGCTTCCCCTTGAAAGGGACTCTTAGGGTGAATGAGCTGCCATCTTTGACAATGAGTGTTTTTCGCATTTCATTACTGATGAGGAAAACTGGCTCATCTTCCCTGTCCTTTGCTACCTGTGGATCAGTCTCAGGGCTTGGCTCACTTGGACCAATTTTATTAATTGACCTAACCACAAAGACATATTCTGCTCCTGATGTCAGCCCTACAACTGTAAACTCAGTGTTATTAGTGTGCTGCACCCCAACAATCCAGTCTTCTTCATTGGTTTTCCTATATTCAACTGAGTATCCTGTGACTGGAGAACCACCATCAAACAATGGCTTGCTCCAAGACAGTGTGATTGTGGACTTGGTAGAATCAATTACCTTTGGTTTCACTGGTGGAGATGGCAAGAATAATGGATCCTCTGCTTTCATCAAAGGGCAAGGAAGGCTTGGTGCACTTAAACCTGCAGCATTCTCTGCATATACACGGTATTCATATTCACATCCTTCACGCAGATTGGAGGCTTTCACCCTCAAGTCATAAACAGGCTTTTTGTTGACACGGACCCAACGAAGACCTGATTTTTCACGTTTTTCTATTACATAGCCACCAATACTACTGCCACCATCAGAAACAGGCCTTTCCCAGCAGATTGTCATAGCTTCACTTGTAACACTTGTGACTTCAACATTTGTTGGTGCAGCAGGCACTGTAAATGGATCTAGGGCCTTAATGGGATCACTCTCCAGAGCTTCCCCTGTTCCATATTTATTTACTCCAAGAACTCTGAAAATGTATTCATTGCCCTTAAGCAGTTTTGTAACTTTGCATGTTGTGGCCTTCATTTCTGCATAGATTAATGTCCAGGCAAGACGGCTTGTTTCACGCTTCTCAACAATGTAATGCTGAACTTCAGCACCACCATTTTCTTGGGGTGGTCCCCAAGTTAATGTGCATTTTTCTGCTGTCAAACCAGTTACTTCCAATGGTCCAGATGATGGGCCAGGTCTATCAAGAACTTTACAGTTCACTGCTAAAGATCTGGTACCAGCAACATTCTGTAATGTGAGGACATACTGTCCAGAGTCTCTTCTGATAGTGTCCCTAACAATTAGTGTTGTGGATGTGAATGTTGAAGAAATTTCAACTCTTGCTTTAGAATCAATTTCTTTTCCATCCTTTGCCCATGAAATCACAGGAGCTGGCCGGCCATAAATTTCAGCATCAATTCTTAATATATCTCCTGCTTTGACAACAACTAGTTGCCTGAGTTTGTCATCCATTGTAATGCGTGGTGGATCAACATCATCTTTAATTGTAACAGGACCCGTGCACTCTGACGGCTGACTAAGTAAACCAGCCGCATTCTTTGCAATAACATGGAAATCATATCTTTGATCTTCAATCAGGCCAGTCACATCAAAGTATGTTTCTTGGACACTGGTGAAATTGCATTTCAGCCAACGACCCTCTGGTAGTTCTCTTCGTTCTACAATGTAACCAGTCACCTTAGCACCACCATCATTTTCAGGTTTTGTCCAGGAGAGAGAAACAGAAGTCCGTGTTATGTTCATAACAACTGGCTGACCTGGAGGATCACATGGATCTCTTGCAGCAACAGGCTCGCAGGCTTTTGTGCAAGGTCCAATTCCTGCAATATTCTCTGCATATACTCTGTACTGATAGAGAAGACCCTCTTCAAGACCAGTTACTTTAAATTGCACGTCAGAAACAAGACCCCTAGTGATCTTAGTCCAGAGAATGCTGCTTTGCTCCTTGCATTCCAAGTGATATCCAGTGACTGGACTTCCACCATCACTGGTTGGTTTTTTCCATGTAACCAACATGCCTGACTTTGTAGCATGAGCAACTTGAAGGTCATTTGGAGGACCAGGTGGTGTGAAGGAGTATTGTGCAACAATTGGTGCAGTGTCAACAGCATGGCTCTTCCCATAACGATTTTCAGCAGCAATACGGAATTGATATTCAGTTCCCTGTGTCAAATGGCATACTTTAATTGACGTCCTTGCCACTGTAGCTGAAACATTTTGCCATGTTGTAGTAGTTGTATCTCTCTTCTCAACAACATAATTACTGATTTGACACCCACCATCATAAACTGGAGGATCCCATGATAATGATATATAGTCTGCACTTACTTCATCTACTCTGATTGCAATTGGTGGACCTGGTTTGTCTAGAATTATAACTGTTATTTCAGCTGATTTCACACCAACTGAATTAGTCAGCGTGATTTCATATTTTCCAGCATCTTCCCTTGTTGAATCTTTAATAACAATCTTTGAAGACATTTTGGATGTAAGAACATTTACTCTGATTGTTTGCTTCAGGGTGTGGCCATCCTTCTTCCATGTCACTTCTGGGTGAGGTCTACCTCTAAATGGAACATCAATTTTGAGATCTTCTCCAGCTTTAACACTGTACGTGTTAAATAGCAAGTCAATAACAGGTTCAACAGTGATATCCTTGGCAACCACAGGTGCTGCCAGTGGTTTAGGATCACTCTTTCCTTTGTCATTCATGGCAGAAATTCTGAATGAATATTCCTCCCCTTTTGTAAGTCCTTCAATCGTAGCCTCAGGCATTTTTACTGTTGCACATGCGATCCATTTATCTGATCCTTTTGTCAACATCTCTACTATGTAACCTGTTATCTTGCTACCACAATCATGGTCTGGCTTTTCCCAAGAAAGACTCACACTGTGCCGAGTTACATCAACAAGTGTAACCTTACCTGGTGGTAGAGGTGCTTGGGACACCTTGACTGGCTCTGTGGTGGTTGCTGGCAAGCCAACACCAAGTTCATTCACTGCAACTACACGGAAATGATAAACACCTCCCTCTTGGAGACCATCAACCTTGAATGAATTCCTGACACAATTATTTGTCACAGATGTAAATGTCATTCTTTTATATTCACGTTTCTCCACAATGTAATGAGTAATCTTGGCACCGCCATCAATATGTGGAGGGTCCCACTGCAGCTGGACCGAGTCTCTTTTGATATCTTTAACGACAAAGTTCACAGGAGCACTTGGGGAGTCCAGGACTCTGACATTTATGAATGCAGATTTGGTGCCACTGTTGTTTTCAAGAGTCAAAACATATTTGCCAGTGTCAAATCTGTCAACATTGTCAATAACAAGCATGGTGTAAGAGCTTGTGACTTCAATTTGGGCACGCTCTGTTAGGGGACCCTCAGCCTTTGTCCATTTAACTTCAGGCTCAGGCCTTCCCCTGATGGGAACAAACAAGCGTAGTGTCGCACTTGCACGAATAGTCACAATTTTCCTCAAATCAGCTTGTAACTCTACTTCTGGGGCTTCAAGTTTCTCAGCAGCGATTACAGACCCTTGAACATCAACATGATCCCCAGCACCTTCAATATTAATGGCACAAATACGGAAGTTGTATTCTGCATTTTCCTTCAGGTTTTTCACTGTAAAGTGAGTTGTTTGTACACCAGTGCTTGGTGTACATAGTATCCATTCATCATCGATGGCTTCTTTCATCTCAACAATATATCCAGAGATTGGTGCACCACCATCATAAATAGGCTTACTCCATGCAAGGGAAACAGTTGTACTTGAATGGTCTGTCACTTTGGGATTGTTTGGTGGGCCAGGAGGATAGGTGGCATCACAGGCTTTGTAATATTCAGATGGTTCACTTGGTGTGCCAATGCCTGCAGCATTTTCAGCAGACACTCTGAATTCATAAGAGTGTCCATCTGTTAATCCAGTGACTCTGAAACGCAGATCACTTAGTCTTTTCCTGTTGCACTTTGTCCATCGAACACCTTCTTTATCACGCTTCTCCAAGACATAACCCTCAATTTGTGAACCACCATCATCCTCTGGACGGTCCCATGTGAGGACCATTGAGTCTTTAGTGATTGCACTTGCTTCTGGAGTTGAAGGTGGGCCAGGAGTCTTAAAAGGATTTCTTGCAATAACTGGTTCAGATTCAAGTGGTTCACCAATACCATACTTATTTACTGCCCTGACTCTAAAGATATATTCATTACCTGGCAAAAGTTTGGTGACTTTATAACTGATTGCTTGAATTTTGGGTTCTACCACAGTCCAAGACAGTCTGCTTGTTTCTCTCTTTTCAATAATGTAATGCAAAATACGAGCTCCACCATCATGTGTTGGATGGCTCCAGTGTAGATAACATTTCTCTGCTCTGACACCAGTTACCTTCAGAGGCCCATCTGGTGGACCAGGTCTATCCAGAACCTTGACATTTACAGGGATCAGTTTTGTTCCAGCCACATTGCTGAGGCTTAGGACAAAATGTCCACCATCTACTCTTATGCAGTCTTTAACGGTTAAAACAGTATGTGTAATCGTGGATTTAATTTCCATTCTTTGAGTAGCACTGTCAATTTCTTTTCCATCCTTTAGCCACCTAATATCTGGGAGTGGTTTGCCTGCGATATCAGCATCAATAGAAAATGTCTCACCAGCATTCACTATAATGACATCCTTGAATTTTGAGTCCATGGAAACTGAAGGTGCTTCAATCTCATCCTGTGCAGTAATTGGGCCAGTGCTTTCAGAAGGCTCACTTAAAATACCAGCTGCATTTCTTGCAATTACTCTGAACTCATAACGGTCTCCTTCTGTCAATTCTGTAATTGTAAATTGAGTGTCAGTTATATTTGTAAAGCTAGCCTTCATCCAGCGACCGTCGGGTAGCTTTTTCCTTTCAACAATATAACCTGTGACTACACTGCCTCCATCGTATTGAGGTCTTGTCCATTGAAGTGTGATGAGGTTTCTAGTGATTACAATAGCCTCCGGAGTTCCAGGTGGATCACATGGATCATGTGCCACAACACTTTCAGAAACTTTGCTAGGTGCACTTACTCCTGCAATATTTTCAGCAAATACTCTATATTCATACTCAATGCCCTCCTCAAGACCATTTGTTCTGAACCGAGTATCAGTGACAAGAAGCTTGTTAAGTTTTGTCCAGAGAATGCTGTTCTTCTCTTTGCGCTCAATGTGATACCCAAGAATAGGGCTACCTCCATTATTACTAGGTGGCTTCCATTCAACCGTCATGTGATCTTTTGTGACTGAGGACACAATTGGCGTACCAGGAGCTGCAGGCTCACTGAAAGGATAACTAACAACAACAGGTACTGAGTCTAAAGATGAACTCTTTCCATATCTGTTTTCAGCAAACACTCTAAACTGATATTCTGAGCCAGTTTTCAGCTTAGAGATTTTGATTGTTGTACGTGCAATAGTTGCTGACACAATGTGCCAGGCTGTGGTTGTTGTGTCTCGTTTCTCCACAATGTAATTGTTTATCTGACAACCACCAGTGTACACAGGTGGTTCCCATGAGATTATCACATAATTGGAACTTATTTCATCAATTCTAACTGGGCCAACAGGTGGACCAGGCTTGTCCAAGATTATTACACCAATTTCTTCTGAGACTGAGCCTACATTGTTTGTAGCTGTTACTACATATTTGCCAGAATCCTCTCTATTGGCATCTTTGATGGTAAGAACCGTTGATGTTGTTGTGCTTGAGACGTTTAGTCGAGTTGTCTCTTTTAATGAGTGGCCATCTTTCATCCATGTGACCTTTGGTGTTGGACGACCTTTCACTGGAATTTCTACTTTCAGCTCTCCACCACATTGCACACTGTATGTGTTGAAAGTCAATTGGAGGGCTGGTTTAATTGTTATATCATTAGCCATGACTGGAGCTGCTAGTGACCTTGGATCACTTTTTCCTTTATCATTGTAGGCCAACACTCTGAAGAGGTACTCTCGGCCAGCACTAAGTCCTGTGACAGTTCCCTCACAGGTTTTGGTAGTAGTTGCTACTACCCAGTCTTCTGAGCCTTTTGGCTGCATTTCAATATAATATCCAATAATCCTACTACCACCATCATGTTCTGGTTTCTCCCATGACAGTGATGCAGAAGTTTTAGTCACATCAGTCAATGTGACCTTACCCACAGGTAGAGGAGGATCTGCTGTCTTCACAGATTCTTCTGTTTCTACAGGCAGACCAATACCAAACTCATTCTCAGCCATGACTCTGAAATAATAAATGCCACCTTCACTAAGATCACCAACACGTAAGCTAGTCTTGGTGCATTTTGTAGTAATATTAGAGAAGGCAGGCCTAGTTGATTTCCGTTTGTCCACAATATAATTCTTTATCTTTGCCCCACCATCAATAAGTGGAGGCTCCCAAACAAGAGTTACATAATTTCTTGTGACATCTTTAACAGTTAGGTTTAGTGGCGCGCCTGGCGTATCCAGTACTTTCACTGAAACAAATGCTGACTTGGTACCACTGCTGTTCTCTAGAGTCAGAATATATTTTCCTGCATCATTCCTGTCACATATGTCAATTGAGAGCTGGGTATAATCTAGAGCCTTTTCAATTTGAGCTTTACTTGGTAGATCACCATCATCCTTAGTCCAGTTTATCTCTGGTGTGGGACGGCCTTTGAAGGGAATGCCAATTCTCATGCTTCCTCCAGCACGGACAACAATGCCCTTTCTTAACTCAGAATCAAGTTCAATTTCAGGAGGTTCCATTTTATCAACAGGCTTCACTGTGCCAGGAATGGTGACTGGCTCACCAACACCTAGTTTATTAAGAGCACATATTCGAACCTTGTATTCTTGATGTTCTATGAGTTTGGTAATTGTGAATTTAGTATCATTCAACCCAGTAGGTGGAGTACATGTTAGCCATTCCTCTTCATCAGCGTTGCAGATCTCTATAACATAGCCCTGGATATCTAAGCCACCATCATAGATTGGTCTACTCCATTCAATAGTCACAGAGTCCTTTGTGGTGTCAGTAAGGTGTGCATTAGTTGGTGGAGCAGGTTTAAATGTTGGGTCACATGCTTTGTAATAAAGAGTTGGTGGACTCGGTTGACCAACTCCTGCAGCATTTTCTGCAGATAATCTGAATTCATATTCATGGTCCTCTGTGAGACCTGTAACTCTGAAGCGAAGGTCTGTAATTCTACGTTTGTTACATTTTGTCCATCTGACTCCAGCTCTGTCTCTCTTTTCTACAATGTACCCAACAATCTCACTTCCACCATCAGTCTCTGGGCGAGTCCAGCACACAGTCATAGAATCTCTTGAAATATTTGTTATTTCTAGTTCTCTAGGTGGTCCAGGAGGAACGAAAGGATTTCTCATTATTACTGGTACAGACTCTAAAGGTTCACCTACACCATATTTGTTAACAGCCATGACACGGAAGATATACTCATTTCCTTTTAGAAGCTTGGTGACCTTGAACATAGTTGCTCTACAGTCACTAGACACTACAGTCCAAGTAAGACGGCTGGTTTCCCTTTTTTCAATGATGTAATGAGAAATACTGCTACCACCATCATGTACAGGAGGAAGCCATGACAAGGAGCACTTCTCACTTGTTACATTTGAAACTGTAATAGGTCCTGCTGGTGGCCCAGGCCTATCAAGCACTCTTACATTAAAGGGCACAGATTTAGTTCCCCCAACATTGGTAAGCTGCAAAGTGTACTGTCCTCCATCGACTCTAATAGCATCTTTAATAACAAGGACTGCTTTGAAGTCTGTGTTCTTGGTCTCAGCTCTTGCAGAAGTTTCAACTTCTACATCACCTTTGAACCACTGCATTGTTGGAACTGGCTTCCCCAACACAGATGCTTGCAGTAAAAATGTATCTCCAGCATTTACAGTTACCACTTGGCTGTATTGTGAGTCAATGTCATAGGTTGGTGGCTCAATCTCATCTTTAGCTGTGATTGGGCCTGTGCATGCAGAAGGCTTGCTGACTGATCCAGCACCGTTTCTAGCAATGACCCTGAAGTCATATTTTGAGTCTTCTGTCAGACCTGTGACTGTAAATTCAGTTTCAAGGATGTGTGTAAAGCTAGCTTTCATCCAACGGCCATCTGGGAGGTCCCGTTTCTCCACAACATATCCAGTGACCATACTGCCTCCATCATATTCTGGTGGTGTCCATCTCAGCATCACTGAGTGTCTTGTCACAATTACTGGCACAGGTGTGCCAGGAGGATCGCAGGGATCACGGGCCACGCAACCTTCAGAAACTTTGCTGCATTTACCAATTCCAACAATATTTTCAGCAGAAACTCTGAACTCATATTCTATACCTTCCTCCAAAGGAGATGTTTTAAATCGGGTGTCTTGAATAAGCATTTTATTTATTTTTGTCCAGAGAATACTGTTCTTTTCTTTTCTTTCAAGATGATATCCAAGAATATTACTGCCGCCATCTGAAACTGGTTTGTGCCATTCAACTAACATAGATTCTTTTGTAAAGGCAGACACAAATGGTGTTCCAGGGGGCCCTGGCTCTTTGAAAGGATACTGAGCAACAACTGGCTCTGAATCAATAGCATAGCTTTTACCATATCTATTTTCTGCAAAGATCCTGAACTGGTACTCAGCTCCAGTTTTCAGATTTCCAACTTTGAGTGTAGTTCTTGCTACTGTAGCTGAAACAACTGCCCAGTTAGTTGTAGTAGTATCTCTCTTTTGCACAATGTAATTTGAAATTTGGCATCCTCCAATGTAGGTTGGAGGATCCCATGACAGTGTCATACTTTCTGCACTTATTTCATCTATCCTCACTGGCCCCACTGGTGGACCAGGTTTGTCAAGTATAATGATTTCGACAGTGCACTCCTTTTGTCCTAGTACATTAGCTACTGTAATGCTGTACATACCACCATCATCTCTTGTTGCGTCTTTAATCGATAATGTTGTATGGTGGGCAGTGTCTGCAACATTAACTCTCGTGGTCTGTTTCAGCTCTGTACCATCTTTAGTCCATGTAATGGTTGGCTTTGGATGACCAGTGATACGTGCTTCAATTTTCAAGTCATAGCCAACTTGTACACTGTATGTGCTAAGTTTTGTCCTTACAGATGGCTCAACTACAAGGTCTTCTGCAAGAACAGGGTGTGCTAGAAGTCTGGGATCACTCTTTCCTTTGTCATTAACTGCAATTACCCTAAAATTGTACTCTGCACCTTGGACTAAATTGGTAATTATGGTGTCAAGTGATTTAACTTGTGCACACAGTGACCACTTTTCACTGTCTTTTGCTTGCATCTCAACTTCATAGTGAGTGATTCTACTACCCCCATCATGTTCTGGTTTTTCCCAGGACAGAGAGATGCTCTTGCGTGTAACATCCACTACAGAAACTTTTCCAGGAGGTTGTGGCACTTCTGAGATTTTTAGTGGTTCTGGTGTTTCAGCAGGTAATCCAATTCCATATTCATTTTCAGCAAGAACTCTGAAGTAATAGTTGCTGCCTTCTTGGAGCTGCTCTATCTTATATGTCATCTTGTTGCAGGAAGCAACAGTAGAGTATACCTTTCTTGTACTCTCACGCTTTTCAACAATATAATTTTTTATTTTTGCGCCACCATCCAACAAAGGTGGCTCCCATGTGAGGGTAACTGAATTCTTTGTTATTTCCTTCACATGGAAGTTTGCAGGTGCATCAGGGGTGTCAAGTACTCTGACACTAATAAATGCAGATTTTGTACCATTTGCATTTTCCAAACACAAAGTGTATTTTCCACTGTCAAATCTGTTCATGTTTTCAATTACAAGGGAAGTGTAACTGCTTGTGATATCAATCTGTGCTGTCTCATTAATTTCACCTTCAGCCTTTCCCCATTTGACCTCAGGGGTTGGTCGGCCTCTGATTGGAACAAACAATCTAAGAGCTCCTCCAGCTCTAACGGTGATCATCTTTCTTAGGTCAGCATCAAGATCAATATCTGGTGCCTCCAGTCTGTCCTCCGTATGAATGGATTCTTTGATATCTGCATGTTCTCCAACTCCAACCTTATTTATTGCACAAATTCTGAATTTGTATTCATGTTTTTCCAGTAGATTTTCAACTTCGTATCTTGTTTCTCTGATTCCTGTGGGGGGTGTGCACATTGTCCACTCATCGGATATGCCTTCGCAGACTTCAACAATATAACCTTGAATCTCACATCCACCATCATAAATAGGTTTACTCCAATGTAGTACAACAGATGACCTTGAGACATCAATAACCCTAGGATTGTTTGGTGGACCTGGCCTGAAGACTGGATCCAAAGCCTTGAAGTATACAGTAGGGGCACTTGGTTTACCAATTCCAGCTGCATTCTCAGCAGAGACACGGAATTCATAACTGCGGTTTTCAAGAAGACCCGTCACTCTAAAGCGCAGTTCACTAACTGAACGCTTATTGCATCTTGTCCATCTGACACCTTCTTTGTCCCTCTTTTCAATTACATATCCTGTAATTGCATTACCGCCATCATTAATGGGTCTTTCCCAAGTAACAACCATGGAGTCCTTTGTTATATTGGATATGTCCACCCCAGTGGGTGGATCAGGTGTGACAAATGGATTTGTGGCAATGACTGGATCAGATTCCAGAGGCTCACCAATTCCATATTTATTGACAGGAATCACTCTGAAAATATACTCATTTCCAGGAAGGAGCTTGGTAATCTTCAGATTAAGGGTTTGCACCTTTGATTCCACAACAGTCCAAACTAATCGGCTGGTCTCCCTTTTTTCAACAATATAATGGGATACCTCAGCACCTCCATCATGTAAAGGTGTTTTCCATGCTATGCAGCATTTCTCACTTGTAACCCCATATATAGAAATAGGCCCATCTGGTGGCCCAGGCCTGTCTAGAACTTTGATATTGATGTTTATGGATTTCTCACCACCAACATTTTTCAGTAGCAGTGTGTACTGGCCTCCATCAACACGAATAGCTTCTTTTACACTTATAGAGGCTGTGAAGTCAGTATTTTTAATCTCAAGTCTAGCTGTATTAGCAAGTTCCTCACCACTTTTTATCCAATGGACTGATGGTACAGGTTTGCCAGATATCCTGGCATCAATCTTAAATGATTCTCCAGCATTTACAATAATAGTTTGAGAATATTTAGCATCCAAGTCAATCATAGGTGGCTCTACTTCATCCTTTGCAGTTATTGCACCAGTACTGTCAGATGGTACACTGTGTACACCAGCTGCATTTTTTGCAATGACTCGGAATTCATATCGTTGTTCTTCCACCAAGCCACTGACGACAAATTCAGTTTCCATGATATTAGCAAAACTAGCCTTCATCCAGCGACCATTCGGCAATTCTTTCTTCTCAACTACATAGCCAGTTATTCGGCTGCCGCCATCAAACTCTGGTGCGGTCCATCGTAATGTTACAGAGCTTCTTGTGACAATTACTGCTTCTGGTTTGCCTGGAGGGTCACAAGGATCTCTTGCTACCTGCATTTCTGACACTTTGCTGGCTTTGCTCAATCCAACAATATTCTCAGCATAAACACGGAACTCATATTCAATGCCTTCTTCAAGTCCAGTAACCTTGAATCTCGTGTCTGGAATTATGGTTTTATTTTGTTTCACCCACAGGAGGCTATTTCTCTCTTTGCTCTCAAGATGATAGCCAATAATCTTGCTCCCACCATCACTGCTAGGCCTGTTCCAAACAATGACCATAGTTTCTTTGGTAGCTGACTGCACAGTGGGAGTTCCTGGTGCACTTGGCACCTCAAATGGATACTGTGCAATTACAGGTTCAGACAGTAGGAATGAGCTCTTACCATATCTGTTTTCAGCTGCAATCCTGAATTGATACTCACAGCCAGTTTTCAGTCTTACAGCTTTGGTGGTTGTTCTAGCAACTGTAGCTGACACAATCTGCCAGTTTGTAGTGGATGTGTCTCTCTTTTCCACAATATAATTATTAATTGCACAACCACCTTCATACTCTGGTGGTTGCCATGACAATGTTACACTGTCTGCAGTTACCTCATCTAATTTGATAGGTCCAGTAGGAGGACCAGGTTTATCAAGTACAACAACAGTAATGTCAGCTGTAGCTTCTCCAGCTGAGTTTGTAATCTTGATAGTATATTTACCCACATCGTCACGTGTTGCTTCCTTGATTACAAGGTATAGATGACTATCAGTAACTTCAGAATTTACCCGTGTTGTCTCTTTGAGAACAGTGTCATCTTTAAACCAAGTAACTGCTGCTTTGGGCTGAGCAACGTAAGGTACATCTATCTTGAGATCATCACCTGCCAGCACACTGAATGTATTAAATAAAAGCTTGAATGCAGGTGTGATGACAAGATCCTTTGCCACAACAGGCAGATTTAGTAGACGAGGATCACTTGTCCCTTTTTCATTTGTTGCTGATATACGGAATGAGTACTCTTCACCTCTAGTCAGACCAGCAATAACTGCCTCTGTTACCTTAACAGTCATAACCTGAGTCCATTTGTCACTGCCCTTTCCTTGCATTTCCACAACATATCCTGTGATCCTGCTTCCTCCATCATGATCTGGCTTCTCCCAGGACAGAGTTACACTAGTGCCAGTTACTTCTTTCAGAGTCACCTTGCCAGGAGGTAAGGGCTTTTCAGAAATCTTGACTGGTTCAGCTGTTTCCACTGGGAGGCCAACACCATATTCATTTTCAGCCAAGATTCTGAAGAAATACAAACTTCCCTCCTGTAGATCACCGATTCTCCAGCTTGTTTTGGGGCAAGAAGCATTTATAATGGAATATGCCTTTCTTGTGGATTCACGTTTTTCTACAAGGTAATGCCTGACTCTTGATCCACCATCAATAATTGGAGGATCCCAGATCAGTGAGACAGAATCTTTTGTGATTTCCTTAATTGTGAGATTTTGTGGTGCCCCTGGAGTATCAAGCACCCTGACATTCACAAAGGCTGTTTTACTTCCAGAGCTGTTTTCCACTGTTAGCAAATACTTTCCACTGTCAAACCTGTTAACGTTCTCAATAACAAGTGATGTGAATGATGTTGTGGTCTCAATAGTTGCTTTATCAAGAGGTTCACCATTTTCCCTTGACCATTTAGCTTCAGGTGCAGGTCTTCCTTTAATTGGTACAAACAGTCTCAGTGTGCTGCAGGCTCTAATGTTCACCATTTTTCGAAGATCTGAATCAAGCTCAATTTCAGGTGAAATATATCTGTCCTCTGCTTTTGGTGAACCAGGTACTGATGCAGGTTCTCCAACTCCCTCACAGTTCAGGGCAGAGATGTTGATCTTATATTCTTGGTTTTCTCTTAAATTAACTATGGTAAATGATGTTCCTACAAGACCCTTCTTTGGAGTGACAACCATCCATTCATCTTCTTCTGGTAGGCAGGTTTCTACAATATATCCTGTAATTTCTGAACCACCATCATAAACTGGTTTGTTCCAAGCAACAGTAATGGATGACTTTGTTGAGTCCAAAATTCTTGGATTCCCTGGAGGTCCGGGCTGGAAAATTGTATCACATGCCTTATAGAATGGACTTGACGGGCTTGGAGCACTTAAACCAGCAGCATTTTCAGCAAGAATCCTGAATTCATATTCATGCCCTAGTGTAAGTCCAGACACTTTAAAGCGCAAATCAGTTACTGACCTCTTATTGCATTTGACCCATCGGAGGCCAGTTTTATCCCTCCTTTCAATAATGTAAGTATTTATGGCACTTCCTCCATTGTTTTCAGGATGTCCCCAGCAAACCACCATAGAGTCTTTTGTAATTGTTGTTACTTCAGGAGCTTGTGGTGGATCAGAGGGTACATATGGGTTAGTGGCAACTGCAGGTTCTGATTCAAGAGGCTCACCAACTCCATATTTATTCACAGCCATAACTCTGAAGACATATTCATTTCCTTTTAGCAATTTGGTAACTTTATAACGGTTGACTTGTAAATCTGTGGCTACATTTGTCCATGCAAGTCTGCTTGTTTCACGTCTCTGAATTATATAATATTCAATCTTTGCTCCTCCATCTTCAAGTGGTGGTAGCCAAGACAGAATACATTTCTCTGTTGTCATGTCTGTAACATGAAGGGGTCCTTCGGGAGGCCCAGGCCTATCAAGGACCTTAACATTGAAAACAAACTTGGCAAATCCTCCAGGGTTACTTGCAGTTAGAATGAATGCACCACCATCTCTTCGTAATGAATCTTTGTTGATTAAACATGTATAGAAATCTGCTGTTTTGATCTCTAGTTTTGCAGTGTCTTCCAGTTCTTTCCCATCTTTTGTCCATACCAAAGATGGAATTGGTCTGCCAGTAACATTTCCATCTAGTTTGAAGACATCGCCTGCCTTAACTACCACAATACTGCTAAAACTTGCATCAACATCAAGCTTTGGCTCCTCAAGATCATCTCTGCAGATGATGACTTCTGAAGGTTTTGAAGGCTTGCTGACAGAACCAGCTGAATTTCTTGCAAGGACACGGAATTCATATGAAGAATTTTCTGTCAGTCCACTTACAGTGAAGCTTGTTTCATGAATATTGCTAAAGTTTGCTTTGAGCCAACGACCATTTGGCAGTTCTCTCTTTTCCACAGTGTACCCAGTGATTGGGAAACCACCATCACTCTGCGGCTTCATCCACTGAAGGGTTACCTCATGTCTAGTTATATTAAGTGCCACTGGTTGACTGGGAGGGTCCACTGGATCAAGTGCAAATGTCATCTCAGAAGCCTTGCTTGGCTTGCTAGGACCAGCCATGTTTTCAGCAATAACACGGAATTCATATGCAATACCATCCATCAGACCAGATGACTTAAAAATATTCCCAACTACAAGAGCTTTGCTGATCCGCTGCCACATGATGCTATTTTTCTCTTTCCTCTCAATATGATATCCCAAAATCGGGCTTCCCCCATCTGTGGAAGGTTCATTCCAGCTAATTGTAATAGAATCTTTTGTGAAAGCAACAACTTGTGGAATACCTGGCTGGCCTGGTACATCAAATGGATAAGCAGCAACAACGGGTTCAGACGTTATGTAGGGACCAACACCATATCTGTTCTGAGCTTTTACACGGAACTGATATTCAATTCCTGTTGTAAGACGAGCAGCTTTGAATGTTGTGCGAATGACAGTAGCGGCTAACTCAACCCAAGATGTGCCAGTTGTCTCTCTCATCTCGACAATATAATTGTTGATAGGAACTCCCCCATCATTCTCTGGTGCATCCCATGCTATAACTACATAGTCACAGGACACTTCGTCCACTTTAATTGGTCCAGTTGGAGGTCCTGGGATATCATGTACTTGTACAGTAATGGTTTCTGTCACTGTTCCCAGTATATTCTTCCCAGTCATTGAGTACTGTCCTCCATCTTTTCTTTTGATTTCTCGTATGTTAAGAATTGTTGAGGTTGTTGTGTTGTCAATGTTGATTCTTTGTGTTTCTTTAAGTTCCTGATCTTCTTTCTTCCAGACAACAGATGGTCTTGGACGACCCAAAACAGGGATTTCAACCTTCACATTATCACCTGCTTTGGCTACTACCAACTTCTGATAGACGGATCTGAGGTCAAATCCCGGTGCTGAAGTCTGCTCCTTGATTTCAGCTGGCCGGCTTTCACGAGGTTCACTTCTACCTGAGCTGTTCACAGCAAAGATTCGGAATACATATTCTGCATTTTCTGTTAAGTCTGTTACAGTATAGTCCAAAGCCTTTATTGTTGTAACATGTAGCCACTGATCAGAATCCTTCTTCTGAGCCTCAATCACATAGCCAGTGATTCTGGTACCACCATCATAAGTTGGTTTTGTCCATGCAAGAGTTGCTGTATGCTTTGTCACATCTGTAACTACTAAATTATCTGGTGAAGATGGAGCCTGAGAAGCTCTGATAGGTTCAGATGTTTCTGCTGCCTCACCAATCCCTTGTTCATTTTCAGCTGAAACTTTGAAGTAATATTCAACTCCCTCTTCCAAATTTTCAACCTTATACGAACATTTCTGCCAATTCGTAGTGACTGTTGTGAAAGCCTTTCTAGTTGCATCACGCTTCTCAATTATATAATTTACTATTTTTGATCCGCCATCAATAATTGGAATTTCCCACTGAAGTGTGATGCTGTTTTTGGTGATTTCCCTTGGTTTCAAATTGACTGGAGGCCCAGGTGTGTCCACAACTCGGACATTGACAAATCCTGTCTTCTTTCCAGCAACATTTTCTAAAGTCAAAATATATTTTCCAGCATCATATCTTGTACACTCAGGGACGACAACTAGAGTGAATGACTCTGTACTGTCAATATGAGCTCGACCTTTGAGAGCAACACTATCTTTCATCCATGTAACTTCGGGAGTTGGACGGCCCTTAATTGGTACAAATATGCGGATGGAACCACCTGCTCGGACAATAAGCGTTTTTCTCAGTTCTGCGTCAAGTTCAAAGTCAGGAATCTCTTCACGGTCAACAAGTTCTACAATTTTCTCAACTTCAGCAGGTTCCCCACATCCTTCTGAATTAATTGCACTGACTCTGAAATTATATTTGCCCCCTGCTTGTAAGTTTGGAACAACAAACTCAGTGATTCTCAAAGGAGTAGTTGTGTCCTGAATCCAATCATCTTCTCCATCCTTTTTGTGCTCAACAACATATCCTGTCACAACAAGGCCACCATCATAAAAAGGTCTTCCCCAGTTAAATGTTGCTGTTGTTTTGGTGGTATCAGTTATTCTTGGGTTGGATGGAGGTCCAGGTGGATCTGAATATGATAAAGTATATTAAAATGTAAATGAAAAGGTCAGACCTATTTGAAACTACAAGACATTATTTTAGAAGTGTTTTGTTTACTTACATGCAATGTCCTTTGTCAGCACAGGCTGGGATGGCTCACTGGGTTCTCCAAAACCAGCTTTGTTCTCTGCAGTTACACGGAACTCATACTCAACTCCTTCTGTAAGGCCTGATACTTTGTAACGTAGATCGGAGATGGACTTCTTTGAAGCTCTAACCCATCTCATACCTCTCCTCTCCTTTCTCTCAACACTATACCCTCTAATATCACTTCCTCCATCCATCACTGGTCTCTTCCAGGAAATAGTTACAGCGGTTCTGCTGACATTATCAATTTCTGGTTTTGATGGTGGCCCAGGGGGTCCTGGCAAAAATAACATCATATAATCACATTAATCACATAACAGTACATCGCAAATGAAAGTGTGAAATATGAACTTAAACTTACCAAAGCTGTCAACCATTTTGACTGGACCAGACTGGATAGCATCACCTGTACCATACTGATTGACCGCTGAAACACGGAAGATGTATTCATTGCCTTTAATCAACTTGCAGGCTACATGACGGCAATCTATTACATTTTCAGCAAGCTTTGTCCAAAGTAGGCGGCTAGTTTCTCTCTTTTCAAGAGTATATGATTTGATAGCACAGCCTCCATCCTCTTCTGGTGGTGACCATGTCAGTGTGCATTTTTCAGCAGAGACACTGCTAACCTCAATAGGACCAGGTGGACCAGGCACATCTAGGATTTTTACTTTTACTTTTTCTTCCTTAATACCAAATGGGTTGCTGGCAGTAATTGTATACTCCCCACTGTTCTTTCTGTTGGCATATTTAATTGACAGAGATGAAGATGTAGGAGTGCTTGTAATCTGGACAACATCCGATGGCTTGAATTCTCTTCCTTCTTTCGACCATACAGTTGTAGGTGGAGGCTTGCCAAGGATACTTGATGCAGAGATCACAATTGTTTCTCCAGCCTTGACAGTGACACCATCCTTCATTTCAGGGTCGATTGTAATAGTTGGTGGCTCTGTAAAAAGGTAAGATATTGATAATAGGTTTTTGTTTCAGAATGTTCTGTAAATTCTATAAATCAAATATAACATCTGTAAATCAAACTCAGTGAGTAAAACCTACCATATTCATCTTTGCAGACAAGGGTATCAGTTTGCTCTGAGGGAGCACTGATGGAACCAGCTGCATTCTTTGCCCTAATTCTAAAATTATACATGCAGCCTTCATGCAAGTCTGTTACTGTGAAAGCACAACTCTGGATATTGATATGGTTGGCCTTCATCCAGACCTTTCCTGGATGTTCGAGTTTTTCAACCATATAGCCAGTCAGCTTATGACCTCCATCGTATTTAGGCGCAGTCCAAATGAGTGTCACACTGTTCCTTGTAACACTGATTACATCAGGTTTGCCGGGGGGATCTAAATGACATTAGCAATAGAACATTAGCTGTATAATCAATTAAGTATGTGTTATTTCATTGAAAATGTACAAAATAATCTTAAAGACCACAAATTTACCAATTGGATCAAGCGCCACAAATGCTTCAGTTGGTTTGCTTGGTTTTCCTAGTCCAGCCACGTTTATAGCCATGACTCTGAATTCATACTCAAGACCCTCAACTAAACCAGTCACTCTGCACTCCTTCACTCTCAGAGGTGTCTTGGTGGCTCTCTTCCACAATAAACTGTTCCTATCTTTGAATTCCACATGGTACCCTAAAATCAAAATTTAAAACATGGTAAATAATTTTACATGACCAAAACACATTGCAATAAATAAATTAGAAACTGTAGGAAGAAAAAAAAAACCTGTGATAGGAGAGCCTCCAGTATCCTTTGGATCTGACCATGACACAATAGCAGACTCATGGCGAATAGTCAAGACCTGTGGTGGAGCTGGAGCCTCTGGTGCATCTTTTGAAAAAGAAAAAAAAAATGTTTTACATAATTTTGTACACAACTCATGCTTACCTTCATGCAACACTATTTTAAATCTATACTTTTAAGCTCAATATTCCATTCCATGAGTTTTATAATGGCACATGGGTCATTCTAGAATTTGGGGTACACTTCACATCTCTGAGATAAACCTTTTGTTATTTTCCACAAAAGAAATCTTGATTGAATCAGTTTTAAACAATAATGCAAATTATGACAAACTTTCACCAACAGTGATGCCTGATGTACATTTTAGACCCAATTTATCCATAAAACATTAACTAAATGACCCCCACCCCTCCCCCCACATTACTGGCTGTCTTTGACTCCTGATTCATCCATTCAACTCCAATAAACAGGAAGTGATTCAGTCTAACACTGTTTTTGGGGGCTGATTCTATTCACTGTTATAAAATCAATTGGATAGAAAGTCTATTTTCTGTACTATGTGAAATTTCAGTAATAATAAAAAAAATTATCTGTCCTAATGTTTTTGTCAGCTCTGTTAACTCTGTTATAAAACCACATTAAATCCACAAAGACTTTTAATAATACGCATGACACGTGATGTCACTTCCTCTGGCGGGAAACTTCAGAAAGGCAGTGAGGTATGTTCTGTTTCATCTCTCATTCATTTGAACAAAATGTTGAGGATTTTACACTAACAGTGGATTAATTATTTGTCAACTCTGTTATTGTGATATTGGAGCGAATCTCTCACTCATTTTTTAAAAACAATAATATGATTAAAATCCATGAAATTATTTTTTTATTCATGCCATGTGGTAGCTACTTTGAGGTTAGCATGTGGAGTTAAGACACAAAATGGTGGAAAATGTCAACTCTGTTATCGTCAATTCTGTTGAGGGATTGCCCTGTTTAGCGATAACAGAGTTGACAATGACTAACAGAGTCAACACTTGAAATGTACCCGCGATTATAGAATGGGCCACATATTTCATTCCATTAATTAAATATTCTATTGTAATTTCAAACTAAAAATGGAAGCAAAATGGAAATCACATAACGCAAAGGATTTTAGTCAGTAACTCAAATATCAAATAATTTCTTGATTTTTATCTGAACAGATTTTAAGTTATTATTATTATTATTATTATTATTATTTTTTTTTTTTTAGGCAAGGTTAAGAGATTTTTTTTTTCAAAATACAGTGTATTAATTTTGTGTAAAGTCTTGAAGATCTTTATGAACACTCACTGAATGGATGTTTAGCCACCACTGGATCAGATCTTAGGAAGTCTCCAATGCCATATTTGTTTTCAGCACACACTCTGAATAGGTACTCCGTTCCCTCATGGAGTCTGGTGACTCTCATGATGTTCTTCTGAATGGCTGAAGCAACAGTGACCCACTTGTTATTTGTGGACTGCCTCTTCTCTATAATGTAGTTGGAAATTTCTGATCCACCATCATCCTTGGGTGGACCCCATTCTAAAGTAATTCCATCAGCTGTAATTTCATCTAATTTGATGGGCGCTGTGCAAATTCCAGGCTTCCCAACTACTTTGATGTCTATGGTGGATTCCTTGGTTCCTGCACTGTTTTTCAAAATGAGACAGTACTTTTCCGCATCATTTCTCTGACAGTCACGTATCAGCAAGGTTGTGTTTGTAACTGTGGATTCAACAGAGATTCTTCCACTATCTCCCAGAGCAACACCACCCTTCTTCCACGTGACTGATGGAGCAGGAATGCCAGAAATTGGGATTGTGAGGCGAACCATGCTTCCCTCCTTTGCCACATAACAAGAGTCTGGCAACCCCTTAAGGTCACAGTCTGGGAGAACTGCAGAGTAAATGTGTGAATATAAATACACTAGACGACTCCAACAACGCTGTTTAAAAAAATGCAATAATAGTTTTGTGTTTTCAAAAATGATAAATATAATCAAACATACCAATTTGATCCTTAGCCACCACAGTCAGTTCAGTGGTGGGTCCTTCAGCAGACTCATTAAAAGCTTTAACTCTGAAAGAGTATTCTTTTCCTTCTTTCAGGTCCTGTACTGTGTATTGCAGGTGTTTTGCCTTCATGAGCTGCTTCCATTTGTCTTCACCTTCACTGATTTCTAATGCATATGCAACAATATGGCTTCCACCATCACTGATGGGCTTCTTCCAAATAAGAGTGCAAGAATCCTTGGTGACCAGTGCCGCTTTGAAGTCTGTAACTGGTCCAGGTTGCTCTGCAACACAACATTATTAGGATTTGATTTAATTATTTAACACAATCTCATTAATTAAAGATCTCTCTGTCCCTCTTTCGCGATTTTGCATATCACTGCAACAATGTGGCCACTCTGTTGGCTCCAACCATGAAAGTTTCTGTTGCCTTATACTGGATTACTATGGAGGTTTTCTCCTCTCAACCATTCACAATTATGGGCAATTTAGAGTAGCCAGTTAACCTAACTGCATGTCTTTGGACGGTGGGGGAAATCGGAGCACCCAGAGGAAGCCCACACAGACACGGGGAGAACATGCAAACTCCACACAGAAAGGCCCCTGTGAGGTTCAAACCCAGAACCTTCTTGCTGTTAGGGAACAGTGCCAACCACTGCACCACTGTGCCACCAATTAAAGCTTTAGTTAGTACAAAAGTATAACAACTCTAACCTGAGGCTTTAACTGGTCCAGGTGTCTCACAGCCTTCACCAATACCATACACATTTTCAGCTGAGACTCTGAAACAGTAGTCTTTTCCAGCTTCTAGATTTGTAACTCTGAAAGATGTTTTTGGGCACTCAGTAGCAACACAGGTCCATGCTTTCCGTTCTGCCAGACGTTTTTCCACAACATAGCTCTTCACTGGACTTCCACCATCAATTAGTGGAGGATCCCAAGTGATGGACACATGATTTTTTGATGTTTCTTTGACAATCAGCTTGAGTGGTGGTCCAGGCGTATCTAAGTAAGATTAAATGCATAACATGGAGTGAATATTATGATGTATATAGCTAAAGAGTAATTTATGACAAAGCTATTTTAAGGTTAACATAATATTTCAGAAACATTATTCAATATAATACCTAAGACTTTGACAACAATGGTATAGGACTTGGAGCCACTGCTGTTTTCAAGGGTTAGCACATATTTGCCGGCATCATATCTGTTGATGTCTTCACAGTATACATAAGTATCCCATTCAGTTGTGTTGATCATAAGACCTTGCCTCTCCTTCAAGTTGGCATTGACCTTACTCCATGTCACCTTTGGTGCAGGACGGCCTCTAATTGGCACATAGAGTCTCAATGTGACTCCAGCACGCAATACAAGTGCTTTCCTAAGATCTGCATCAAGGTCTGCCTCAGGAGCAACTATAAGAAAAAACAAAACAGAAAGTATAGTAATAAGCATGTAAAATTGGAATATTTTACATCGTTATCAAACCCCCCCCAGACATTTAACATACTTAAAATGTCCCGCGCCATATGTTTCCCAGGAACTTCACTCGGCTCACTAAGTCCAATCTTATTTACAGCAGTCACACGGAATTGATACTCCGTGTTATCAAGAAGCCCAGTGACAAGGAATTTTGTATCCTGGAGATTTTTTGGTATATTGCACTTTAACCAGTCCTCTGAATCTGCCCTCTTGACCTCAACCAGGTAGCCCAAAATTTCACAACCACCATCATAGGCAGGCTTGGTCCAGGATAGACTGACTGTGCTGTGTGTAGAGTCAATGACCTTGGGGAAAGCAGGTGGCCCTGGAGGATCTATAGTAAAAGAAGATTAATGCAAGTGTCTCAAAACAATCAAAATCTAATTTAAGGAAAACCGGATTACAAATAGGAAACTTCACTTACATAGTGGGTCCACTGCAAGAGCAGCTTGAGAGGGATCACTTGGTTTGCCAAGACCAGCCTTATTGAGAGCAATAACTCTGAATTCATACTCAGAACCCTCAGTGAGACCTCCAGCTTTAATGGTTCTATCAATGACAGGTTTTCTGTTTATTTTAGACCAAGTGACTTCTTGAATTTCACGTTTTTCAACCATGTATCCAAGAATTGGGGATTTGCCATCATCAGCAGGGGCTTTCCAGCTCACAGTCATGTGGTCTTTGGTAACATTGGTAATAACAGGTGGGTCACAGGGTCCGGGAACATCTGGTTTTGGGAATAATATTATGAACATGAATGGACAGTTTATAAATTCAAGCTGTGATCATTTAGGATAACATATTAATTCTAAGCTACTTACCATATGGATTCTTTGCAATCACAGATGTAGTGACAGTTGGATCACCAACACCGTACTTGTTTTCAGCACTGATGCGGAACTCGTATTCATGACCCTCAATCAATTTTTCCACTGAGCAGCTTGTAATCTGGCCGTTAATGTTGGACGTAACCTGAGCCCAGTTGGCTCTGCTTGTTTCACGTTTATCAATAATGTAGTTGGTTATTTCAGAACCACCATCTGAAAGAGGTGGCTCCCACCGCAGTTTGATCCGGTCAGAAAAGACTTGACTGATCTTAACTGATGCTGGGGGTCCAGGTTTATCTGTGAGTACAAGATTAAAATGTGATTTTAATTTCACTGTCTACTGCTTATAACTACAATGTTTTTCACCATACTGCAGCCTTTCTCAACTGGGGTGCCATCTGGCGTCATTAGGGGTGCCGTCAAAAAATTATATATTCTAACATTGAAATAAATAAAATAAATTAAAATTCCAAAAAACGATAGTTACACTAATGCAGATCATCGCCGCCTCATGCATCATCAAAATTTGTCTCACAGCCCCCTTTCCCATGTCACAACGTCACTGCCGGGGTCAGCGTGACTGCGTATATTTTATATGGGGGTGCCTTGAGAATTTGCATACTTCTGAAGGGTGTCGTGACTGAATAAAGGTTGAGAAACACTGCCATACTGCACTACCACATCACACTCTTACACTGTACTGTATTATTTTTATACATATATGTCGTGCCACGGGATTTTTGTACTAGATGCACTGTTTATAGAATGCATAGAAACAGTACTGAAAAGCATGCGATATTTTGCACTGTTTTTGGTGGCTGATCCAGTAACTATCTACGAATAATCGCCTCAGTAGCACCCCTACGGGATACATTTACCACTTTTAACATCATCCACAACTCAGACAGGTATAGATCTTCCTTCTGCCATAAATAGATCATGATAACTGAGCCCTTTAAAATCTGTGTAAAAGGCACTGTTCTCCTGACACATAAAACAGTGTTTCCTGTTAATAAACTAGACTGGGGTGGCTCATCCATAGTCTAATTAGTCCCGCCACAGTTTCATAGTGAACCAAAAATATCTTTACACTTCTCATAACAAACAGAATTATGGAGATTTCATGTCATCTTGGAATGCAAACCCGACTTTGGGATGAGGAGGAAAACAATCACCATGGCGTAGTGTTTTACAGTGAGCAGCACACAAACCATGCCGTATGGAAATGTGGTGCGTATGCATTGTTTTTCATTGTATGATGTGAAGACAAACTGCCTCAGTGTAAATCAAAACGATCATTTCATTGTTTTGCATCTTGTTCAACCACTAACCAGAAAAGCAATGCGAAGGGATTACATTACATTACTCACACTTTATTGATGAAATCATGTCACACCACACCGAAATGGAAGCACAGTACTGTGCAAAAGTCTTTGGCACCTTTATTTTTTCTCATACAAACTTTGTTATAGAGTTCTATTTTATGATTTCTACATTATCGAGTCAGTACAAAAATGTTTGTTTTCCAGCACAAAATTAAACGTTATAGAAAAAAAAGTTTGCATCTGAGCAGCATATTCCATAAGAGAGCACTTTTCAGATGAAAAAAGAAAGCATAATGAAGGCTGCTGGGTTTTGGTGTAAAATGAAGAAGTGAGTGTGACAGTCAAAGTGTCCAGAAGAACTGTGGCTGGTTCTGGAAGATGCTCAGGAAAACCTACAGATCATTTCCACATAAAACTGACCTCGTTGGACCTGAGACGGATTTTTTTTTTTTTAAAGCAAAGGGTCAACACACTGAATACTGACTTTGTTTCATTTATTATGGCTCACTGATTACTGTTTATAGTATTTTTTTTAATGTTGAAACATTTCATTTCATTTCATTATTTTTTAAGCCATTTTGTTCTACAGCATTTCTTCACACGTGCCTAAGACTTTTGCACAGAACTGCACATGTTCAAACTGAGAGAATGCATGTTAATGCAAGGTGTAAATGAGATGATGTGCTGGTGGAACCATTATTACATAGCTAATGACAACTTACCCAGAACTTTCAGCTTAATGGTGCCAGACTTGGTGCCACTAGGGTTCTCAGCAAAAATAGCATAGTCTCCAGTCTCCTTTCTTGTCACAGAGAACAATTCTAAGAGGAAGAGGTGTCTCTTCTGAGACATCTTCATGCCCTCAACAGATGTCAATGGCACACCATCTCTCTTCCATGTAACTTTTGGTAATGGTTTTCCGTAGACCTCAGCATAAAGGCAAGCATTTGCTCCAGCTTTAACAACGATAAGGTTCTTCATTTCAAGACTGATCTCAACCCTTGGTGGAACTGATATGTGACACAAAAAGAAAACCAAGATTTAAATTGCAATATTTCATCTGGAATTATTAAATGTATGGCCCCATTAAAAAAAAAAACTGTAAATAAAAACAGAATGTGACGATTTGTGAATTAGGTTACTAGGTAACTAATTTGGTTAATTGGCAACAGGTCAGTAAGATGATTGTGTATAATAAGAGCATCCCAGAGAGGAGGAGTCTCTCTGAAGTAAAGATGGGGTTCACCACTCTGGGGCATCAAATTCAAAATGAGCATATAGTTTTCAAACAATAAAATTTCTCAGTTTCAGCATTTTATATGTTGTCTTTGTACTATTTCCAACAAAATATCAGGTTTCCATGATTTGTAAATCATCACGTTCTATTTAAATTTTACACAGCATCCCAACTTTTTTGGAGATGGGGTTGTAAATTATATAAGTAAAGCTAGAATTACCATGCTCTGCAATGACTGCGATTGCATCAGACTCTTCTGAAGGCTCACTGATGTTAATTACTGTCTTTGCAATAATTCTGAACTTGTATTGGGCTCCCTCTTCAAGTCCAGTGACAATGTACTCCTCTTTTGGCACATTCTGGGCACTTGCATTTATACGCACCCACTTGTCACCTGGAAGCTTCAAAGACTCAACAAAATAACCAATAAGTTTGCTACCACCATCATGTTTTGGACGGTTCCAAACAAGGGAAACTGAATTTTTTGTAATGTCAAGAACCTCTGGTTTACCAGGTGGATCTAGTAAAAAATAAATAAATAAAATTAATTAATTAAATATTTGATTTCACACCTTAATACAGTACGATATTTTAGTAAAATATCTTCTCTACTACATACCAACTGGGGTCCTTGCTGTAATGATCTCAGTAGGTTTGCTTGGTTTGCTTTGGCCTGCCTTATTCACAGCAGATACTCTGAATGTATATTCCAGACCGTCAATAAGGCCATAGCAGGAGTATTCCGTTGGACGAACAAGTGTCTCATTTGCCTTGACCCATAAAAGGCTGTTTCTCTCTTTACGTTCAATTGAGTATCCAATAATAGGACTACCACCATCATTGAGTGGCCTCTCCCATGACAAAACAACAAAGTCCTTGTTGATTTTATTGACACAGCAGTTCCTTGGTTCACTGGGTGGATCTGAAATAACATTTTTAAAAAGTCATTAATGGGTTTCATACGGAATATGGACTCTTTCTCACCACTTTTTGTTCATTTTTTATTTGCGCTAGCAGCAGTAGTGAAAATTGTTACTCTTACTCAGGTCTTTCTACTTTCCTCTTATTATTATTATTATTATTATTATTTTCCTAAAATTTTTAGGACGCTATTTCTCCCTCAGTTGTCAACCCATTATCATCACCAAATTCCACATGAAGAATACCTCTGGGCTGAATTAAGTTGCTATGACTTTTGGTGCTGATCCGGATCACTGAACCAGAATGATCCATGAAAAACAGGCTTTTTTTCAGTCACTTATAACTCTGTCAATTTTCATGATTTTTTTCAATCAGTTTTTAATTAATTCATTTATTTACTTTTTATTTTGTTCAAGGCGGCAGGGCGCAACTTTTCCTTGACCTTCAATTCACAAAGGTCAACTAGTGCAAATTACTGTGACTTTCGTCACAGTGTCTATCTAGTTATTTTTGATCTAATTTGGTTAAAGGAGTTTTAGTGCTCTGTGGCCTAGATGTCCCTTATACATTGTACTACTTGTGATTCTAATGCGACTACTCTAATGGACCTGAAATGGACCTCCCCAAAGGGGTACACATTAATTTGATTTAAAAAGTTTGATTAAAATAACTAAATATTACACAGGTGAAAGCACCCCAAAATAAAATTTTTGGTACAGACTGTTAGACCTACCAAATGGATATCTGGCAATCATTTTTTCAGAGTAGATTGGCTCTGAAATTCCAAAGCGATTTTCAGCACGCACTCGGAAACCATATTCCTTGCCAGGGGTAAGTTTTGTCACTCGGCAACTGGTCTTGGTGCAAGAGGCTACAGCAGGGACCCAGTCACCTCTGCTCACATCACATTTTTCAACAACATAATTAGTGATATTGCTACCACCATCCTCAGTTGGTGAGTTCCACGCAAGAGTGCAGGCATCAATGTCCGGCTCAAGAATTTCCAGGGGTCCCTCTGGTGGACCAGGGATATCTAAAGAAAACATGTAAACATGTTAGGCATAACAAAGGCATTTATAATGAATATCGTTATGAATATATTGTTCTTCTTTACTGGTAACTTACCCATGATGATAATTCTGAGAATTTGGTCGACCTTCGAAATGTTGTTCTCAGCAGTAAGACTGTAATAACCACTGTCCTTCCTTGAAACATCTTTAATCATTAATGTGGATGAGGACAATGTTTTTTGGATAGAAAGACGATCAAATGCAACCACATCATCACTTCCTCTTTTCCATGTAGTGACTGGAACAGGTTTGCCAGACACAAGTGCTTCAACCTTCAGCTTTGTTCCTGCCTTTGCTGTGACCACATCAGGCATGATAATCTTTGGTCCCACTGAAACATAAATGGTAAAAAAAAATATTATATGTGTGTGTGTGTGTGTGTGTGTGTGTGTGTGTGTGTGTGTGTGTGTGTGTGTTAAACATGGAAGGCAATGTTTATAAAACCATTAAAAATGTTCCATTCAAAATGGAACTAGAAAAATACTGATACATACTCAGCTGCTCTTTGACTTCGAAAATTCCTTCAGCCTCTCTTGGCAGACTGCATCCGATAGCGTTTCTTGCAGCAACCCTGAATCTATACCTTGTGTTTTCTTTTAGACCAACAACAACAATGCTCAAATCTTTTACAACTGAGTATGATGTCCATTTGTCCTCAGGTTGACCAGCCACCTGATAATCAACTATGTAGCCAGTGATCTTAGATCCTCCATCTCTCAGTGGTTTTAGCCATGCAAGTGTTGCACTGTTCTTTGAAATCTCCAAGACATCCATCTTTTTGGGTGGATCTGGTTCACCTTTAAGTTAAAAATGAATGCAATATAATTAATTAATGTATTATTATATAAACAGGAACAATATCTCTTATGCAGTATACAGAATATAGTCACTTACTCATGGGATCTACAGCCATATAGGATTTCGGAGAGTCTTTTGGCACCCCAACACCATACTTGTTGACTGCCATGACCCTGAAGTAGTATTCAGTTCCTGGTGTTAGGTTTGTGATTTTAAAGCTTGTTTTCTTTAAGTCGCTGGTGCAATTTGTCCATGTCTTCCGATCAACTTCACGCTTTTCAACAACGTAGTTAAGGATTGGACTGCCACCATCATTTTCTGGAGGTAACCAGGAGAGTTGGCAAGATGTCTTTGTGACATCAGTTGCTTCCAGTTCACCAACGGGTCCAGGGGTATCTGTTTAAAATAATATGTTAATGTGTTAGTGTCTGTCCTAATTGTTTTTTTTTTTTTAATTTACATTCCTATAGAAAAAAGAATAAAAATGAAATAGATTTAAAAAAAAAAGCCTATGACTTATCCTGGACTTTATTCTTTAATCTTTCAATTAACAATTCTGTTGTTTACCTATGTATCAATGATTTACTCATTTGTAATTATACATTAAACATTAAGTGTTATTTAACATACCCAAGACCTTAACACGAACAAATACAGCTTTCTCTCCTGAAGGATTTGAGAGTGTCAGACAGTATCTTCCAGAGTCTTCGCGTGTGCTCTCAGGTATAACAAGGAAGGTCATCGTATCAATTTGGTCAACATGACCTTTCCTGATAACATTGTCAATACCGATGCGTTTCCAGGTCACTTTGGGTGATGGCCTTCCTCTGAATGTAGCAAACAGTCTTATAGGACAACCTGCTCTTACACTGAGTCCCTTTCTCAAACTGGCATCCAGCTCAATCTCTGGCAATTCTGTAGTAAAAAAGAAAATGTTAATAATGTAGGCATACTGTGTGTGTGTGTGTGTGTGTGTGTGTGTGTGTGTGTGTGTGTGTGTGTGTGTGTGTGTTTTGCATTGAGGAAGATCAGAATGCATCTTACCATGAATCTCTTTTGGTGTCACAGCATCTTTAAGTTTTGCTGGGCGACCCATTCCAACTTGATTTTGTGCAGAGACACGGAATTCATATTGCTTCCTGTCATCCAAATTGAGCATTGTGAATTCAGTGAGAACAAGCTGCCCGCTAGTATTGCATTTTGACCAGCCTTCTTCTGGATCTCGCTCTTGTTCACCTTCCATTTCAATCTTTTCTCTCATTTCAACCAAATATCCAATGATTGGAGCACCACCATCATACACTGGCTTGGACCAGCCAAGTGTAACTGAAGTCTTTGTACTGTCCACCACTTTCAGACTGCCAGGAGGACCAGGGGGCTCTGAAATAGTCACATAAATGTACATATTGGCCCTTTATCATAAAGAATTGTTTTTTAATCACATAAAAGTTGTTATATTATGAAAGCATATAAATAAACAAAATATATACCAATTGGATCCTTAGCAGCAACTGGTCTTGAAGGTTTGCTTGGTTCTCCCAATCCAACCTCATTTTCAGCTTTAACACGATATTGATATTCATGATTAGGAATCAAGTTGGTTACTCTCATGCGTCTCTCAGAGATGGGACTTTTTGTAACTGGTACCCATCTTACAGCACGCTTCTCCTTTCTTTCTAGGATGTAGCCGGTAATGGATTTTCCACCATCATTCTTAGGAGGAGCCCACATCACAGTCATCTCATCCTTACCAATTTTGGTGACCTCTGGTGGATCAGGTGGTCCAGGTCTGCTGTACTGGGTTTTGGCAATAACAGGTTTACTCTCCATTGGAGGACCTGTTCCCATCTTGTTTTCTGCTCTAATCCTAAAGATGTACTCATTACCTTCCACAAGGCGAGTCACGTTACAGTAGTTTGTGACAACATTCGGAGAATATGTAGACCAAACCATTCTTCTAGTTTCACATTTTTCGAGAATATAGCTATCAACTTCACAACCACCATCATCCTCTGGAGGATCCCACACAACTCTGCATTTGTCTGTGGACACACCTGTAACCCTGACATCCCTGACAGGTCCTGGTATATCTAAAACACTTATACTTGCATATGCAGTGAAACTCCCAGCAGAGTTTGTGGCGGTGATGACATATTTTCCAGTGTCAGATCGTTTGGTCTTAGTCATAAGGAATTTTGAATAATCTGATCCAGTGTCAATGGTGACTCTTGGGTTATCTTCTGTGGCCTTGTCCTTCACCCATTTTACCTCAGGTTGTGGTTTTCCTCTGAGGGCTGCCTCAAGCCTGACTGATTCACCAGCTTTAACCACTATAGTACCAGCAAATTTAAGGTCAAGAACTGGTTTTTGAAGTTGTTCTTTGACCAGAATATCAGATGTCTTCACCCAGTTGCTTTCTCCACCATCATTTGTTGCTTTAATTCTAAATTGATATATTTGGTTCTCAACACATTTGTCTGCCATAAAGAATGTATCTTTGATTTTGCCATCATGTAAGCTTCCCCACTCCTCAGCATCCTTTGCTTTCTTTTCCAGGATGTAGCCTAAATTTGGACTGCCACCATCATAATCTGGTCTTCGCCATCTAAGGAAAACGAAGTTCTTGCCAATATCAGCTACATGGAAATTCTCTGGTTCACCAGGTTTCTGAAGTGGATCAATTGCAAGTATCGGTGTTTTGGTTTCTGTTGCTTGTCCAGGACCACACTTGTTCTCTGCAGATACACGGAACAAATATTCATGATTGTCCAGGAGTTTTGCCTTTACCTTGCGGTTGGTGCACTCAGAATCGATCATTGACCAAGCTCTGCTGCTTGGCTCACGGCACTCAACAATGTAGTTTGTAATCTCAGTGCCTCCATTGTCCTCAGGAGCATCCCAGTTCACCATGCAAGAATTTTTGGTCACATATGTCAATTTAAGATTCCTGCAGGGTCCAGGTCTGTCCAGTACAATTACAGTGATGGTCGCTGAGGCTTCTCCACTATCATTCACAGCCTTAAGAACATACTTTCCATGATCTGCTCTGGTTGCTTCCTTGATACGCATATGTACTACAGGCAAATTAGTTGTAAGAGTAGTACGTTTATCTCTTTCCAAAATGGTCTCTCCTTTGGTCCAAATAATCTCAGGATCTGGTCTTGCCTTCACATATCCAATAATGTTAATATTGTGTCCTACACGCACGGTCACTTGTTTACGGCATGTGATATCCATTTCAATCTCTGGGGGAATGAGGATATCTTGAGCAATAACTGATTCTGGGATTTCTCTTGTCTCACCATCTCCAATCATGTTGACAGCTCGAATACGGAACCTATATTCGGTGCCTTCAGTTAGCCCCTTGACTCTGTATGCACATTGCTTAATCAAATCATCTTTGTTAACCTTTTCCCATTCACCACCAGCTTTCTGCCATTCAACAACATATCCCAGGATTGGGCTACCTCCATCTCTTGTAGGCTTTATCCAGACTAAATCAGCATAAGTGCAACTATAATCCTTAACTTTAGGATTGACTGGAGGACCAGGAACTGTAATTGGCCTGCAAGGTTTGGCTGGGTCTGAGATAGGTGAGGGTCCACTAAAACCAGCAATATTTTCAGCAAATACTCTAAACTCATAATCATTACCCTCAAAAAGTCCAAGTACTCTGAATCGGAGGTCTTTGCATGGTATCTTATTGACTCGAATCCATTTGCCTCCTTTATGTCTACGCTCAATAATGTAACCAGTAATAGGACTGCCACCATCATACAATGGCATTGTCCAACCAAGAGTAAGCGCATCCTCAGAAATATCAGATGCAACAGGTTTTCCAGGATGGCCAGGTGGCTCAAACTGGTACTTTGCCACAGTTGGTGCACTTTCAAGAGCCGCACCAATTCCCATCTTGTTTTCTGCACGGATTCTTACAATATATTCAACACCACTCTGTAAGCGAGAAAGCGTAAGTCGTGTTGCAGTACTGCCAGAGCTAACACCTCCCCAGGTTTCCTTATTCGATTCCTTCTTTTCAACAATATAATTCGTGACAGGACTTCCACCATCATCTTTGGGAGGACGCCATTCAATGACCATGGAATCTGGAGTTACTTCAAGGATTTTAACTGGGCCGATTGGTGCAGCAGGGACATCAAGTACTGTGACATTCACAGAAAGAGTCTTACTTCCTGCAGGGTTAGATACTGTGAGGATATAGTTTCCAGTGTGATTTCTTGTGCATTCAGCAATGCTCAGAACAGTTGAGAAGTTGTCTGTGTCAATCTTGGTATTTCCTCCACTTTTAATTTCTTCACCATCAATGACCCATTTTGCAGTTGGAACTGGAATGCCTCTCATGATTGCAGGCAGCCTGATAGTGTTTCCAGCCTTCACAATAATTCCTTCAATCAGTTTTGCATCAACCTCAACAATTGGTGGCACTGCAAATATAAAAAATGATGTATTTTAGAAGTGGGGAATGTATAATATTAATATTATTATAAGGAAATTGAGGGAAAAAAATTACCAAGTTTTTCTTGGCAGAGCACTGGTATAGTGGTGTCTGGTCGGCTAAGACCAATTGCATTCTCTGCCTTCACACGGAATCTATAGGTTTTTCCCTCTTCTAGGCCTGTCACATGGCATTCGGGGATGCTCACAGTCTTGAAGACGATCCAGTCTCTCTCACCCTCCTCCTGATACTCAACCAAGAATCCAGTAATATCACTTCCTCCTGTGCGATCAGGCCAGTTCCACTCAAGCCACACCTCTGTTTTGTCAACATCTACATGATGCAGGTCCTTTGGTGGACCAGGTGGGACTAAAGGACACAAATGGTTATAGTTTTAATCCCAGCTCAACTTAGCTCATGACAAGGCAACACGTATCGTCTGCTCATACTTACACAGAGGGTTCATTGCCTTCACAGGTTTAGTTGTTGCAACATATTCACTTCTGCCAAACTGATTTTCGGCAGCCACACGGAACATGTATGATATGCCTTCCATCAAATGCTTGGCCATAATGCTTCGTTTTTTGGATGTTGCACTGACTGGCACCCACTGTGCAGAAGCAACATCCTTTTTCTCCACCACAAAGTTGGTGATGCGTACACCACCGTTATCTTCTGGATCTTTCCAGGAGAGTTGTGCTGAGTCACTTCTAACATCAGATACCCTCAGATTTTGAATTGGACCAGGTTTGTCTAGAAGAGACCAAAAAGAGTTGTCATTTTAGCAAAACAGTATAAGATGTATTCTTACTGATTAGATGTGTGAGGTGAATAAATTTTGATAGACATCACGGAGGTCATCTGCATGGTGTTTTTGGTAAGAAGTATACAATACATTAAGACTCTTAAGATATTCATAATTAAGGGCAAATAAATTGCACAAATGTAATTTCAACGAACTTATCTATTTTTACTAGATTCTGAGGTATAATTTATTCTTATTAATTTTATGCTCCAGTGCTATCATATCAATTAAGAAGAAATAAAAATATATAAATAAGTATATATAAGCAAGACACAAAAGATATCGTTTTTGAAGTTCCGCTTGCTCTACCATTAAATTATTGAGGAAATACTTACCGTAAACAATCACAGTGCATGTTGCTGTCTTGGATCCAGCTGGGTTTTCTACAGTGAGTGTGTAGTCTCCACAGTCCCCTCGGTTACAGTAGCGCATCTCAAGCTTGGTTCTTATTCCAGAAGTCTCAATTTCTGCTCTTGGAGGTACCTCTTTATCATTTTTCTTCCATGTGACCTTGGGGAAAGGCATACCCTTGATTCCAGCAACGATTTTTATATGAGTACCTGCCATGGCTTTAAGCTCACGAGGCATGCCCATATCCAGTAGAAGCTCTGGAGGCTCTAGATAAGGAAAAAAAATATATGGCTTTACATATTTAACATTTCAACAGTTCACTCTGTTTAATTACTAACAAGATGTTCAGACAAACCAAGTCTGTCTTGTGCCCGAACAGGTTCAGGAACATTTGCAGGTTCAGACTCCCCAGCTGCATTCACTGCTTTCACTCTAAACCGATACAACATTTCATCTTTGAGGCTGATTATTTTGAATGTTGTTTCTGGGCAGGACTCAGGAGTCTGATTAACCTGTATCCATTCTTCATCTCCAGCTTTCTGGTACTCAAGCAGGTAGCCCAAGATTTTGCCTCTGCCACAGTCCTTTGGTGGCCCCCAAGATAGAGTGACTGAATTCTTTGTTTTGTCAATTGCCATTGGATTTACTGGTGGGCTTGGAATCACTGTATGGAAAGGAAATGTACATTTTGATGTTTAATGTCATATTATTAACCCTTAAAGTTAAAAGAAATATCCTAACCACTTACCAATGGGATCTTTAGCAAAGACAGGCTTTGAGGGCGGGCTGGGGTCACCAACACCAATGACATTCTCTGCCATGACACGAAACTCATATTCACATCCTTTGAGAAGATCTGGAACCCAGTATTCTGGTTTAGGGAAGATGCGGTCAGTTCCAGCACGAACCCATCTGTTTGACATTGTTTCTCTTTTCTCGACAATGTAGTTTGTGATTGGTTTTCCACCATCAGCTGGTGGTTCCCAGGAAATCAGAGCTGTGTCTTGGTAGACCTCTTTCACAACTGGTTGTTTAGGAGCATCAGGCACCTCTGTTTTTGGTAGAGATGGTGCAGTGGAGTAGACGTGTATGTTAGTAAAATTACCAAATCAAGGCAAGTGAAAACTATTATGGAAAAATATCTACTTACTGAAAACATCCCTGGCTTTTGTCTCAGCAGACAGCAATGGGTCACTTATGCCATACATGTTCTGAGCAAAGATTCTAATAATGTACCCTCTGCCCTCAATTAGTTTGGGTACTCTACATGTTGTTCTCGTGCAGGACTCTGTGACAGGCATCCAGAGATCCCTGTTGCTATCTCTCTTTTCAACAATGTAATTTGATATAGCACATCCACCATCATCCAGTGGTGGTTTCCAAGAAATAACCATGTGATCCCTAAATATTTCTTCAAAGACAACAGGGCCCTCCGGAGGCTGTGGTCGATCTGAAAATATTTACACACATTATATTACTTAAAATGTATTACTTCTTCCTAATCCTTTCCGGACATTAATATGTATTGCCTTGTGGCTACGCTATTCTGTTAGTTCATGATGATGTTTTGATTATTGCATATTTTTTTTCTTTACTGTTTGGAATCAATCAATCAATCAATCAATCAATCAATCAATCAATCAATCAATCAATAACATTCATAAAACTAGAAAAGATTGAACACTATACAGTAAAAGCAAAATAGCATCTGGCTAATAAGACCAAAGATCCAAAACTCACCAACAACAGTAACAGTGCAGATGCCCTTCTGTATGCCAAATGAGTTCTCCACAACCACACCGTATTTACCACTATGATCACGCTTAGCCTTTTCAATAGACAAGCACAAGGTCCTCTTGGTGCTAGTGAGCATAATCTCATCATTTGCTTGAAGTTCCTCGTCATTTTTAAACCATTTGATTGTTGGTGTTGGTTTCCCTGTATAACAACCTTGGAGAGTGCAGGGATGCCCAACACGAACTAAAAGCGTGTCACGGAATTCCAGATCAAGGGTAGGTGGCTCTAAAATTTAATAATAACAAATAATTGTAAAAATCATGTTAATCTCATATTGCATTACAACTGTAATGTCACATTATTTCGCATTCACATTATTTGCTTGTTACTTACCAAGCTCATCCTTGCATGTAATAGGTTTAGTGCTGAATGATGGCTTGCCTTGGCCAATTTGATTTACAGCACTGACACGGAATTCATATGTTGCGTTCTCTTTGAGACCCTCAGCAATAAATTTACGATCCATTAGCTTGCTGTCAGTTGCAACACGAGTAAATTTGTCTTTTCCTAGCTGACGGACTTCAAGAACATAACTTGTCACTTCTGCACCACCATCATACTTTGGTGGTCTCCAAGCTAAGCTAATCGAATCTTTTGTGACAGCTGTTACCTCCAGATCCTCTGGACGCTCAGGGACAGCTAAAGAAAAAAATAAATAAATAAAAATAAATAAAGCAAATATGTGAAAATGACAAATATAAGTGTATTGATGGATTTTTATGCATACAATATGTATTTATCTACTAAAATGACTTACAAAGAGGATCCTTAATAAGAACTTCTGATGGAGTTTCAATAAATGGGCCCCTTCCAATTATATTTTCAGCAGCAATTCTGAAGAAGTAAGCTTTGCCATCAACAAGACCCTGAACCACAGCATTATGTCTGGTCACGTTGTATGTTACTGAAGTCCAGCCTCTGCGGTCAGATTCTCTTTTTTCTATTATGTAATTGGTAATGGCTGAGCCACCATCATCCTCAGGTGAAGACCATGTCAGCTTGCAAGAGTCATTGGTCAGATTTATACCAGAGAAAGGCTGACCAACAGGTCCAGGAACATCTTAAAAGGAAAAAAAAATACAGGTTTGCACTATATTGTGCCAAAAAAAAATCAATCACATAAATCATATCATGGACAGAATACTCACCCAGCACTTCCACAATTATTGCCTTCTTCCTTTCTCCTCCTTCATTCTTGGCGGTCAGGGTGTAAATACCTTGTTGTTGTCTTTTACAATTTTTGATGACCAGTGAAGAGCTGATAGCAGTCGTCTCAACAACAGCCTCTTTAGGCATATCACCATCATCTTTGTTCCAGATAATTTCTGGTGCAGGTTTGCCAGATACGTAAGCAATAATACGGATTACGCCACCAGCATGAACTGTGATCTTCTCCTTGACAGTTGCATCCAGGTCCACTTCAGGAGGAACTAAAGAAAACAGTATGTGTTTGGAATTTAATTTCTTCTACACTATCGTGACACATTGAACTATAACAGAAGCCTAAAACAGAAACATTACTCTAAATAAAATAGTCAATTAAGTCTATGCCAATTCAGGAGTAGAGAATCAGACACATGATGCTACTAGCGTACAAGACCATTTTTTCATCATATTGTTTCATGGCTGGAATACTCATTAATAGTATTAATTTGTTCTTACTTGTTCTATCCTTGACCTCAATCACTTCTGTGACTTCACCTGGTTCACCAACTCCTGCAACATTCACTGCTCTTACTCTGAACCTGTAAAGTCCAAGCTCTTTGAGTCCAGGAACAACAAACTTGGTGCCTCTAATCTCCTTGTCTTTAGCCTACAAAGAAAAATAGAATTTCACTAAAAGGAAGTATAAATGCTTATATACTTTCAATAAATATTTTGAAGACTTGTAGTCATATGCTTGAATTGTGTATTTAACTACCTTCTCCCATTCCTCTTTTCCTTCTTCTTTGTACTCAACAAAGTATCCTGTGACCTTAGATCCACCATCAATCAGTGGAGGAATCCATTCAAGCTCTACAGTTGACTTAGTGCAATCTATTACCTTCGGAATCGGAGGTCCTGGAGGAGCTGTGAGAAGAATACATATTTCATAAGAATTTTTTTTTTGTAATCAATTATCAGAACCTGTTACTAATACAGAATCTGGAACATACCAATTGGATCTCTAGAAACAACAGGATCTGATGGCAGACTTGGAAGTCCACATCCAGCAGCATTAATGGCAATAACACGGAACTGGTAGGTAGCGCCTTCCAAAAGACCAGTCACAATATGTGAAACACTAAGGGGCCTGATTCTAATGGGGTCACGGTTCACTTTAGTCCAACGTTTTGATGTAGTTTCCTTCTTCTCCAGCCAATAGCCAGTAACTGGAGATCCACCATCATATTCTGGCTCCTCCCATTCAACAGTCATGGATTCAAGAGTGACTTCTGAGACAGTTGGCTTGTTACATTGGCCAGGGACAGCTGTTGTAGAGGAGTACATTAAAATTTAATTACATCAGACAGTGCCTTTGGCCCTACGTTCACACCAGCAGCCAAAAGGTGACCGTTAATTTTCTATGTATGGACATAACCATGGTTTTAGAGACAGTGTCAAGCAACAAAAGAATTGCACAACAAGCAACATGTGAATTGAGATGTTCCCAGTTCAGCTTGCTTTGCTAATCTGCTAACAAATCTAGTACAAAATCTAGTGTGTAATGTAGAGGAAAGTACAAATCAAACTTAAATACATGTCAAACAAATGTGAAGTGTATTGTACGTATTGTGGTGTGTAGGCTATATAGGCTGTATTTTAACTCCATGCCTACAATGGAAAAACTACAAGTGAAATGAGTGACTTTTCACTCACTTTTGTGAACTTAGGGTCATTTAGCAAAATACTGTTTAAGCAAAAATAGATCATCAAAGTGCACAAAACTGAATTACTTACTGAATAGGTTTCTTGCTTTCTCAGGCTCGCTATAGAGTGGTGGTCCAACACCATATTTGTTCTGGGCCATAATGCGGAACTCATATTCATGTCCTTCTGTTAGCCTATGAACTGTATATGCACATTCCTTAATATCACTAGATACAGGCACCCAATTCTTTCTGCTGTCCTCACGTTTCTCAATGACATAGTTTGTGATTTTGGAACCACCATCATCCAAGGGTGGCTTCCAGGAGAGCCCAATCCTTTCAGCAAAAAGCTCCTCAATTTTGACTGGCCCAACTGGTGGCCCTGGTCGTCCTATAGATAAACACAATAATATTATGGTCACATCATTTGCATAAATCAGTACCTTTAGTAAACTAGTATGTTAAGGTGATCTATTGATCTATGTTTTACAGTTGGCTTAAAAAAAAAATTATTAAAAAAAAAAAAAAACATACCCAAAATTGTAAGTTTGATATCCTTGGAAGCCTTGCCAAGGCTGTTGGTAGCAGTGAGTGTATAAATTCCACTGTCGTCTCTCTTTGATTGCTGAATTACCAGACTGCATTTGTCATCAGAGACAAGTTTATTGATATGCAGATCATATTGTACATCACACTTTTCATCAGGCTTGTCACATGTGGCTTTCTGCCAAATAAGTGATGGGAATGGACAGCCCTGGATCTTGGCAAGTATGTTGACATCATGGGTTTCTGCACACTCCAGAGATTCTCTAAGCTCAATGGTTGGAGCACCTGAAAGAATAATCATAATGAGATGTACATTCAGTTTAGACACAGCTGAATATCCTGTTTTATTCTTTATTCTATCCACATTGACTAGACATGACCAATCATGCACTCTGATTGGCTACTCTACTACAAGGATATCGGCTCATATACCGTGAGTTGAGAAAAACAAAATGGCAGAGTGCATCGAGTCAGATATGTCACTTTGTCATCAACAATTTAAAAGAAACAGAAAGAGCTAAAATAATATACACCCCCCCCATATTGCCAGGTCCACACTCCAGCCCAGTTGGTGGCGGTAATGCACCTTTAAGTTGGTTTACCAACTGCCAAAAAACCCTAAAGAAGAAGAAAATGATGGAGCGTGTTACTGAACCAACCGAAGACAAAATAAAAACTCTACTCGAAAACAAACCCCCAAAAAATACAAAAAAAAAACAACAAAACATGGAACAAAAGTATTTCATGGTAAGAACGTATCTTTTTGTTATGTTTCAAGAATTATCATGATAACATTTTTCACAAATTACTACTCTCATTTCGCCAGTTTGTTTACATTCCAAGCAAAAATTATTTTGTCGGACGTTTAGTATAAAGTTTTTACTTATCGAATTTGCAAAAAATAAAAATGCTCTGTTTCTCAAAATCCAGTGAATGTGGCTATGTGCCTCATCGGCTATCAGCTCATATACGCCTCAATTTCTTGGAATAACTGTTAGAGATATTCAACACCAAATACTCACAGGTCTGGTCCTTGATAATTATTGGTCCAACAGTAACAGAGGGTCTGCTCGGACCAGCTTCATTCACTGCTTTGACACGGAACTCATATTCGCCACCCTCGTTAAGGTCTTCAACAGTAAAGGTTGTCTCTTCAACATCCCTTTTATTGCACTGTTTCCAGGTCTCCTTTTGTGGACCACTGGTGTCCCAACTCAGCCTCTCAATAATGTAATGTGTTACTGGTGCGCCACCATCATTTTTGGGAGGCTTCCATGTTAGAGTCACTGTGTTCTTGGTGACAAGGTTTATCTTGAGCTTAGCTGGAGGATCAGGAGGATCTTTAAAAAAAAGCCCAGAAGATACAGTGTTACAGTGGTAAATCTAGAACACATTTGAGGACATTTTTATTCAGGAAAACTGTAAGAATTGCTCTTATTTCTAACTTACAAATGGGATCCCTTGCCCTTGCTGGCTCTGTGGTCTCAGTGAATGGTCCCATTCCAAGACGATTCTCAGCACGAACTCGGAACAAGTATTCCTGGCCCTCAAGAAGGTCAGGCACCACAAAGGCCATACTGGCACAGGCTGCATTTACTATTGCCCAGGCTTTTCCAGTGGCAGCCTTCTTTTCAATAAAGTAACTCTTAATCCTCTCTCCCCCATCAGTATCTGGGAGTTTCCAGGTAAGCCGCATTGTAGATCTGGTAACATCAGTAACTTTGACATCCTTCGGTGCTCCCGGAACATCTGTTTAAAAAAAAAATCACATACAGTCTTAAACTTGTCTTATGCAAATAAAATGTTGGCATTTGCAAGATTTAATTTTAAAAAAAAGAAAGAAAGAAACGCACCAAGCACAATGACTCTGATATTAATATGTTTCTGTCCAGTTTTGTTTTTTGCTGTGACAGTATATCTGCCAGAATGAGATCTCAAGCTCACAGGAATTGTTACAACAGAGGTAGTGTCAGTAGATTCCACCTAAACAAAATGGAGAAAGCAAAAAAAGAAAAGAAAAAAATTTATTATGTGTGTGTGTACAACACAAGCAAGGGAGTTGGGATCAGATCACAGGGTCAGCCATAATACAGTGAAAGCCCAGCAGTGGAGAGTGTTAAGGACTCAACAGCTATAGCTCAGCAGTGCTCATTTTGGTAACCAGGGTCCAGTTGTTCAAAGCATGGTTATTTTCATGGCAGGTTAACCTGTAACCATCTGTTAAAATTTTAACCTGCCTTTACTTAACCAGGCATTAAAAAATCGTTTCTTGAAGCTAATTTAGAAAACCAATTGGTTTAGCCCTAACCAGTTGGTTATGACATCACACCATGTCAAAATCAATCCCACGATGCCAGACTTGGACACAAGGGCATTTGTCATTTCATTAACCACTCTACTAACAATTCCTTTCTTGATGCCTATCATATTGCAGATAACTTTTGACTAGTTCATGCTTTCGTTCCCTCCAGGTTGGATTATTGTAATGCCTTACTGTCTGGATGTTCCAATAAGTGCATAAACAAGCTCCAGTTAGTTCAAAATGCAGCAGCAAGTCCTTACTAGAACTAGAAAATATGACCATATCACCCCTGTCTTATCCACATTGCATTGGCTCCCAATCAAATTTCGTATTGATTATAAAATACTACTATTGACCTTTAAAGCACTAAATGGTCTTGCACCACAGTACCTGAGTGAACTTCTGCTCCTTTATGACCCGCCACGCCTACTTGGATCAAAAGGTGCAGGCTATCTGCTGGTACCTCATATAGTGAAGGCTATATCAGGGAGCAGAGCCTTTTCTTACAAAGCCCCACATTTATGGAACAGCCTTCCAAGTAGTGTTCGGGAATCAGACACAGTTTCAGCGTTTAAGTCTCGGCTGAAAACAGATCTGTTTAGTCAAGCCTTTTGTCAATGTTTATGAGGTAAAGGTGTAGATCTGGAGGATCCTCAGACAGAGTGTTTTGGTAAACTGGGATGTATGGATGCTGTCAGTCCCCACTCGCTTGCTCACTCGAGTTTGTTGACGGTGTAGTGGCTGCTGCTTTATGTCCCGGGGCCCCTCATGCCTGTGTTACCTTCTGGCTCTCCCCTTTTAGTTATGCTGTCATAGTTAGTTGCCGGAGTCCCTGCTTGTACTCAGTGCAATATGCATACTGTTCCTACTTATTCAGGTGACATTGGGCATACCTAACCACTTGTGTTTTCTCCCCCCAAATCTGTCCCTCTGAGGTACATATCAATCCTGAGATCGAGGCGCTGAACCTCTTCTGCTCCTCGGACCTGCCTGATCCATCCTGGTGCCCTGTGTCTGGTTGGAGTCTCATCGCATCGCTCCTGTGGAGGGCGGCCCCATGTGGACAGTTGAAAGTCACACTTGGAGGATGCTCTGGACTCTTACAGTAATGCTTTTATGGCTGAGGACTGCAGTCGACTTGCTAACTTTAGGACTGCAGTTGTCATGAACAGTTTTGCACTCAAGTCTCCATTAAGGAAGAGTTTATAACATCAACAAAACTGACTTCATGTTAAAACTGTTAATGTTATAGTCATGTTGTCGTTGCCCAAATGAGGATGGGTTCTCTTTTGAGTCTGGTTCCTCTCGAGGTTTCTTCCTCATGTCGTCTGAGGGAGTTTTTCCTTGCCACCATCGCCACAGAATTGCTCATTGGGGATAGATTAGGGATAAAATTGTCTCATGTCTTGGGTCATTCAGATTCTGTAAAGCTGCTTTGGGACAATGTCTATTGTTAAAAACGCCATACAACCAAACTTGACTTGACTTGGAAAAAAACTGCCGCTTGCATAAAATCTAAGGGCAATGAGCACTTGCTTCTCAATGGACAATGCATGGCTTCTTCACATTGGGCATTCCAAATCTTCTTGCAACAAATAAAATATATAACAGAGAGATTCTCTACCAAATTGGTACCGATGTCGAAGTTCTGTGTCATTGTATGAAGTAACTCATTTGGTTCTTGTCTGAACTATTTTGGACAGCGTGCATTACCAATTGGGAACATGCCAGCAGTGTTCGCCTGTAAGATGAACACCATTTTGATGTTTACATAACCACTTGCTTAAAAGATAATGGCAGCTGGGAGGTGTGTTAACTTTAATCACTTGGTTAACTTTAACAGAGTTTTGAACATCAGTTTAACGGTAGGTTATATTTAACATAATGTTAAATAGTGATTTAACCATTGGTTAAAAGATAACCACGTTTTGAACAACCGGACCCAGAACTTTAAACACTCTGTCACTACTGCCCATAAAACCTGAGTTAAAATGTAAAAGAACAATTCCAGTGAATGTGTCAAACTATTGTCAGACGATCAGTTGAGATACCTGTGAATCAACTGGCAGGGTATGAAGACGGTCTTTCTTCTCTGTCTTTGCTTTGCCATCAAATTCCCAAGTAACCTTGGGAACAGGACGCCCAGTAACAGTTACTGGGATTTTGATTGGAGATCCAGCACGGATACACTGTAATTCTTCGGCACGGATGCCCAAAAATAGTTTTGGCTCAGCTGTGGAGTTAAAAATTCCACAATGTTAGAAAATGAAATGAAAGCATTTGAATTAAGACCGAAATCCAATTTTACATGGAAAGCTTACTGTGAATGTCCTCCATGAGAACTTCTGTAGTTCTAGGACTCGGCTCAGATTCACCAATATCATTGACTGCAATAATTCTAAATCTGTATCTCTTGAGTTCCTGGAGATTGGGAACGGTGAATTCAGTAGTAGGATGTAGACTGTCTGCATCGTTCACCCTTGCCCAATCAGACGTACCCTCACCCTGGATCTCAATTATGTAACCTTTGATTGGTCTGCCGCCATCTTTGGCTGGTGGTTTCCATGACAGAGTGACACTACGCTTGGTTTTGTCAGCAACTACAGGAGCTGCTGGCATGCCAGGTGGAGCTAAAGTACACAAACACACGAAGAATGTACATATGTTACATACATAAACACACATGTATATAGAAATGTGTGTTACACCAATCTTTGTTGTAAATCAGCTTACTGAGAGAATCAGTAGCAAAGGCTGATTCAGAGACGGCACTTGGGGGGCCAACTCCTGCAGCATTGCAAGCCATCACTCGGAATTCATACTCAAGTCCCTCAATGAGACGTGTGGCCTGAAATTCCCAGCCTTTCAAGCCACGTTTTGACACCAGGGTCTTATTTACTTTAGCCCAGTAGGTGGTGCCTTTTTCACGCTTCTCCAGCCAATAGCCAGTGATCATAGATCCACCACAATCCATAGGAGGCTCCCATGTTACTAGCATATGAAATTTAGAATGTTCTGCTATCGCAACTTTTTCTGGGGGACCAGGTAGGGCAAGCGGATCCTTTATTTGCACTTCCTCTGTTTCACAGCCATCACTTATTCCATACTTATTCTCAGCTTTAACTCTGAACATATAGTTTCCACCAGTTACAAGGTCCCATGCCTACAAGATACAGAGTAATGGGCTTAAACTAGTAGTTACACTGATTAATTAATGCCAATATCTTGGTTAATTAAGTTGGTTAACTTATCTCAAATGTTTAACTTGCTTACCCCATATTTTCTCTCTATAATGGTGTTAGTAACCTGAACCCATTCAGCTTTCTCAACATCTTCAACATTAAGGTCTTTCTTCTCAACAATGTAGTTGGTGACCTCACTGCCACCAGTATCCAGTGGTGCATCCCAGGTCAACTGGCAAGACTTGGCTCGGATATTTGAAACTGCAACATTTCTTGGTGGTGTTGGTCGATCTAATAAAACATTAAACAACAATTATGCAACTTATCTCTTTAAATTAATAACTTTATGAAAGGGATGATTTTATCTAAACTCACCTAGCACCTCCACTGTAACGGAATGGCTGGCTGACCCAAGGCGATTTGAGGCTGTGACTGTGTATGTTCCCTTTTCCCGCCTTGTAGTAGCTGGGATAGTGAGTTTGGTGTGTTCTGTGACTCTGTTAATCTCTTTGGTTTCAAACAGGACTCTCTCAGTGGGCTTTTCAATAACAACATCATCTTTCAGCCATTCTACCTTTGGCATTGGGAGACCTGTGATTTCAGCAGGAATCTCAATTGGCTCATTCTTCCTCACTCTAATCAAGTGATCTTTGAAGTGCTTCATCATGTGCAAACTTGGAGCAACTGTTAAATAAATAAAAAAATAAATAAATATTATAGAGAGTAGATAAATGTCTGTCTTGTTTTGGAAGAGTAGATAACCCATGACCAGACAAACCTTCATCATCCTGAATCACAACAGTCACGAGTATAGAAGGATCACTTTCACCCATGCTATTAACAGCCTTTGCACGGAACTCATACATGTGCAGCTCATCCAGATTCTCCACAGTCAGTGTCAGATCAGGGCACAAGTCTTTGGAGACAGGCTGGAAAGCAGGCTGATCTTGACGTCTCTTTTCAATGATATAGCCAAGAATTGGACTACCACCATCATTGCGAGGTGGTTTCCATGTAAGGGTAAGGGTTGTCTTAGTTCTTTCTGTGTAGCGGAACTTCTCAGGAGAGGTTGGTGGACCTGATATTAAATAAAAGCACATTTAACTATTGCAGTTTTCTTGTTTCAGGAATTACATTTTGATCTGTGTAAAAAAAAAAGTCACATTACCTTGTGGATCAACTGCACGAATAGGTCCAAGATCAACTGGTGGGCCACAACCGTATTTGTTCATGGCCACAACTCGGAAGATGTACTCCTGTCCTTCAATAATACCTACAATTTCACATTTGGATGCGACTGTTTCAATGGGCTGTCTCCATGTGTGCATCTTTGGCTCTCGTCTTTCAACAATGAAGCCAGTCAAATCACTGCCACCGTCATCGTCGGGATCAGACCAGTTCAGAATCATTAACTTTCTGGTTACTATTACAGGCTTGAGGTCAAGTACAGGCCCAGGAACATCTGAATAAACATTTTTAAAAGTAAAGCTTTGTTATGTAATGTTATCATTACAAACCAATATAAATTGGCCAAACACTGGAGAGTTGGGTAGTTAAGAGTTCAAAAGAATATAATACCAGTTCTTACCCACAACTTCAACCCTGGTCCATGCATACTTGATAGCACTTGGGTTTGCTGCAGAGATCTGATATCTACCACTGTCACTTCTTTTTGAGGTCTTGATGATGAAAGTGCTGTCCTGTCCTACTTCTTCAATTTCCGCACGCGCTTTGTCAGGAGCTGCATCATCCTTTGTCCAGGTAATTGATGGTTTTGGTTTACCTGTTACATGTGCAGGGATCCTCAGCAACTCTCCAGATCTTACAACAAGACCTTGCTTCACAGAGATATCAAGTTCAATTACAGGCATCTCTGTTTGGGGAAATTAACAGAGTCATAAACTCAACCTTCAAATCTCACCTCATAATGTCTCTCATGTTTTTCACATTAAACACTTGTTTATGATTTTATACCTGCTGGATTCCTGACAATGGCAGCATCTGTCATACCAGGAGCACCTTCACCAACACAGTTGACCGCCGCCACACGGACAATGTACTTAGCTCCTTCTCTGACACCATATACAGTAAACGTGCGGTTCTTCCATGGTCTCTCTGTGGCCCGTGACCAGTCCTTAGTTCCAGCAATTACCTTGTCAACCTGATAACCAAATATTTCTGCACCACCATTGTCTGCTGGAGGATCCCATTCAACTGTTATTGAATGGTCTGTGGTGTCAACAACACGTGGAATTGGTGGACCCGGTGGCGCTAAAAAAAAAACAAAAAAAACCAATGAATTTAGTTTTATACAAAAAACAGTTGCAAGTAATTATGATGTAAAGGCAGTGCTTTTAATATGTAACACAGTAACGTGATGTCAACTTACAGATAGGAGCCTGGGCTGTTTTTGGCTCTGATGGTGGACTGAACTTTCCACATCCAGCTACATTTTCTGCACAGACCCTGAAAATGTATGTCAATCCTTCCAAAAGCCCTTCAACTTTTACTTCCAGTGCATCAATGATGTTGCGATTAACTCGTACCCAGTGTGTACTGTTAATTTCTCGTTTTTCTACCCAGTATCCTTGGATGGGGCTCCCATTGTCATTTGGTTCATTCCAAGTAACAACCATGCTGTTAGCTGTAATGTCCATAATTTCAGGTTTCTCAGGTGCCTCTGGGGGATCTAAAATATGGAAAATGTCAAATATCAACCTACAACCTTAAAAGAGAATGACAAAAGATCAAGAATGACAAAAAAAAGTAATGAAAAATTAAAATAATGTTACCAAATGGATTCTTGGCAATGACAGGTTTTGAGATAGCTGGTTTTCCAGGACCAAATCTGTTCTCAGCAGTAACTCTGAAAATATACTCCTTTCTTTCAATCAGTTTTGTCACTGGGTACTTGCAACCTCTGAGAGTTGATGTCACAGTGACCCATCCAGCATCAGCCTTGGTATTATCTTTTTTCTCCAGTACATAATTTAAGACCTCACTGCCACCATCATCTAGAGGAGGTTCCCACTTGCAGAGGACAGAATCCTTCCTGACCTCCTCAAATCTGAAGTTGACTGGAGGTCCAGGAATATCTGGAATATAGAAACAAAAACACATGAGCTTCTCCCCCAGTACATTAACAAGATTAAAATAATCTAATATAATTCAGTCAAAAATGATATAGAAATCACATGAATTTCATTTACCAAGAACATTAACTTCACAGGTGGCAGAGGCAATACCATGATCATTCTCCACCTTAATGGTGAAAACACCATGATCGCCTCTGATAACATCTTTCACAAGAATGCAGGATTCACCCTTCCTTGAGTTATCAATTGTAAGACGCTCGTTCAGAGATGGGTGGTATTCCTCTTCTGGTTCCTCTTCCTCCTTTTCTTTCTCCTTCTTCTCTTCCTCCTTCTTGTCTGGCTCTTCCTTTGTCTTCTCCTCCTTTTTCTCCTTGTCTTCTATTTTTTCTTCCTCTGCCTTCTTTTCCTTCTTTTTAATGGGCTTTTCTGGCCTCTTCTTCAGTGCCTCTGGTCTGATGGTTGAATTGTTCCTCGTCCATGTTATTTCCGGGTAAGGAAAACCAGAAATGTAGGCGGTCAGTTGGATCTCCTCACCTCTCTTGACATTTAAGCCTGATTGCAAACTGCCACTGAGGAACACTTTGGGACGATCTGAAATTGAGAATAATTAAATGAAACAAACTGTTATATTGAAAGTATAGGTGACAAATTATTGGAGTATAAAACTAGACCATTTCTTGTCCATACCAACTGCATCAGTAGCTTTGACCAGAGGAGTATTACGAGAAGGCTCGCTAATTCCTGCTGCATTCTCTGCACGCACACGGAACTGATACTCTTTTCCTGGCTTCAAGCCCTTCACCGTATAGGACAATACTGGCACAAGGAAGTCATTGCATCTCTCAAATGTATCTTGACCTTTCATCTTCTTCTCTAAAATGTAACCCATTATCTTGCATCCACCATCATACATGGGTGGCTTCCAAGTAAGGGTCACAGATTCAGAAGTAGGGTTGTGAGTCTCAACATCAACAGGTGGATCAGGTGGATCTGTATATATAGGACAAAACAGAAGGTAAGCAATTATGTTGGCATATTGAGAATTTTGAAATAAATCTTCCCTGAAATTACTCACACTTCTGATCCTCAGCAATTACGGGATTGCGAAGCTCAATAAACTCGCCACCTCCGATTTTATTCACTGCTTGGACACGGAAATAGTACTCTCCATTTTGGATGAGGTCCTTGACAGGCCAGCTTAATTTGTTCTCACCAGACATGATATTGACATACGTTCTCCTGCCTGCTTCTCTGCGCTGCAGCACATAGTGCAAGACTGGACTGCCACCATCATAGTCTGGAGGTTCCCATGTCACTTTGCAGGAGTTCTTGGTGATATCGCTAGCAGCAATTTCCTTGCATGGCCCAGGAAGACCTAGGTGCAAAAATAAATATCATGATGAAAAATCTATACCTCATAAAAATCAAAGTAGTGCTTATGTATGACAGCGGTGTCTATTTTCTGGAATATCTATGTAATAATGCTGTCCGTCTACAATGGACTGGGTAATCATACCAATAACTTTAACATTAATTGTCCCGCTGATTGCTCCAAGGCTGTTCTCCAGCGTAACTTTGTATTGGCCAGCATCAGCATGCAGGCAGCCTGGAATTTCCAGGTGGCAGGAAGTGTAATCCGATCTGAATGAAATTCTCTCGTCAGCCTTCATCTCCTTGCCATCTTTGTGCCATGTAATCCTAGGTGATGGAACAGCCTTAAATGGAATTGGGAGGTGCATCTTCTCACCCTCTACAACAACAACGTCCTTGGTCTGGAACTCAATAGTAGGGTTGCCTACAAGGATTGTCAGGAACCAAACAATTAACTCCCCATTCAGTAGGGTCAAATGAAGTTGTTACAGTAATGACAATCATGTAGAATTAATCAAAACATGAAAAGGATTCAGCTTACAGTCAGAGTCTTTAGCATATACACTCTCAGAGATGTCAGAGGGCTCACTAACACCAACAGAATTGACAGCACGGACTCTGAAAATGTACTGCTTCTCAGGAACAATGCCTTCCTCCTCCCCAGCCCTGTATTTCAGCTCTTTAACTGGACGAGAGTTAACTCTCATCCACTTTTCTGTTCCAGCCTCACAGAGCTCAATGTGGTATCCAGTGACTGGACTTCCTCCATTTCTTTCTGGAGCTTTCCATGCAATAGAGATATGGTCCCTAGCTGCCTCGGTGACATGGAGATCCTGAGGAGGAGATGGTGGACCTGGAAAAACACAAAATATACTTTTGATCCGAATATGACATGCATCTTGATTTGGTATATGTAATTCACTTATTGCAGATTCTACAGAAATTTGATATAATATCTTTTTCAACATACCTGTTGGGTCCTCAATTACCACAATGTCTGTAGGTTCACTTGGGTGACCAACCCCAGCCTCATTCTCAGCAAGGACCTGGAACTGTACCTCAGTTCCTTCAATGACATCAGTGACCCGGTACTTGCAGTCAGGGCCTGACGTCTTTGCAGATTTCACCCAGCGAGTTCCAAGTTTCTCTTTCTTCTCAATAACATACCTAAAAGTTTTAATATATACAGAGTTCAGTGGCACAGTAGGAGTCCCATGATGAACACAAATCTACTCAAGGAATTTTTTTTAGCTTTTGCGTACCGCAAGATAGGTCTGCCACCATCATTCTTAGGTGCTTCCCATTTAAGATCAACATGCGTCTTTGACACGTCTGTGACTGTCAGAGCATAAGGAGGTCCAGGTGTAGCTAGAAGAGTTGAATGGTTAAATAATATCAGTAGACATCAAACCCATTAGCTTTTATTTGAAGAACGTAAAATAAAGATTGCCAAGGCTTTTGGGCTTACTGAACGTGTCTTTTGCCAGAACGGAGTCTACAATTTCACAGTATTCACTCGGTCCAACAGCATTCTCAGCTGCCACACGGAATACATAGAGAGAGCCATCGTTCAGTGGCGTGACAGTACATTTCAGCTCCTTCACTGTGGTATCCACAACCTGCCAGCCTTTGCGTCTCACATCTCTCTTTTCCACAATATAGTTGGTAATTGGAGAACCACCATCTCTCTCTGGGGCTGTCCACTTGAGTTCAGCATTGTTACGGGAAATACTAACCACCTCGAGCCATCTTGGTGGTGATGGAGGATCTGATAAGAAAGAAAAAAGTGTTTGTAGAAACTGGCAGTAAAAAGTACAAACTGAAAATAAACAATGAATAAATATTTATTATTATTATTAGGGTCTGAGCACCGGTGGTGCAAGGCATGGCCCTATTGTTTTCCTAAGGATTCTTGTATTATTTTTTTTTTCTTCAAGACTTGGCCATTTTTGAGGTGGCTCCCATGGGCGAAAACTTATGAAATTTGGTACACACATCAGTCCTGGCCACTGCTACTCAGGGATAGAGGCTTGGCCCCAGAAGTATCCGGGGGATTCCATAGCACCCCCACATGTCATTGAGACTTTCGCACGGTACGTAGTTTCACCAATCCGTGTCAAATTTGGTAGGGGTGTGGGGTGCCCCAAAATGAACAAAATTGTAACATACATTATATTAGCCATACTCAACAGGAAGTAAGTTATTTTGTGCATTTTGACACATTACATTTTGACATTCTCCTCCTAGGCAGTTTGTTGGATTCATGCCAGATTTGGTATGCTGGAGGTGCTCGGGCCCTTCATCATTGCTTGCGGCCATATTTATTATTATGATTAAATTGTTTGTTTGTTTGGATAGCCACATAGAGCACCTTGTTATAGCCAAAGTGAGCATACATTAAAAATCCATTAAAATATGTATTTATTTATAGTGCTGTATCTGGGGGCAGGTCCAAGTCTCCAGGGGAAGATTACAGTAGTGGTTTTCCATTGCCTTCTACTGGATTATTTATACAAGTTTTCTCCTCTCAACCATTCACACATGTTCACACTTATGGAAATTTAGAGTAGCTAGTTAACCTAATCGCATGTCTTTGGACAGTGGAAACCAGTGCAAACTCACAGACACGGGGAGAACATGCAAACACCATACAGAAGGGCCCCTGTCAGCCACTGGGCTCAAACCTTCTTGCTGTGAGGCAACAGTGCTAACCACTGCACCACTGTGCCGTCTCCATTAAAATTAATACAATAAAAATAAAAAGTCTCAATACAAATGCAAACAATACCAAGAAAAAGTCTCATAAAAGTATAATCCAAATATTACAAACACATTATTAAACAAACAAACAAAAAAAAATCATAAACCACTTACTGAGTCTCTCTTTGCAAAGAACGGGATTGCTAGGTTCACTTGGTTCACTCTCGCCTGCTGCATTGACAGCTCGGACACGGAAGGAGTATTCCTGCTTCTCCATTAATCCCTTCAGAAAATATTCAACAGAAGGTATACCATCTGCCACACGAACCCAGTCCTCAGTGCCACTCTTCAGAAGCTCAATAACATAGGACTCAATCTTCGCACCACCATCATGCTCAGGCTTTGTCCATTGCAAGAAAGCAGATGTCTTTGCAACATCCTTAACAGTTGGCTTGCCAGGAGGCCATGGGGGATCTAAAATGACATACATGTTTCAGCCTTCTTCCCCACACATCCACACTCTATGGCCACATGTTTATGGAAACCTGAACATCACACCCATATTTTTGAACATCACATTCCAGGTATACAGTAGTTCCAGATATACAGTTAGGTCCATAAATATTTGGACAGAGACAACATTTTTCTAATTTTGGTTCTGTACATTACCACAATGAATTTTGAACAAAATAATTCAGATGTAGTTGAAGTTCAGACTTTCAGCTTTAATTCAGTGGGTTGAACAAAATGATTGCATAAAAATGTGAGGAACTAAAGCATTTTTTAAACACAATCCCTTCATTTCAGGGGCTCAAAAGTAATTGGACAAATTAAATAATTGTAAATAAAATGTTCATTTCTAATACTTGGTTGAAAACCCTTTGTTGGCAATGACTGCCTGAAGTCTTGAACTCATGGACATCACCAGACGCTGTGTTTCCTCCTTTTTAATGCTCTGCCAGGCCTTTACTGCAGCGGTTTTCAGTTGCTGTTTGTTTGTGGGCCTTTCTGTCTGAAGTTTAGTCTTTAACAAGTGAAATGCTGCTCAATTGGGTTGAGATCAGGTGACTGACTTGGCCATTCAAGAATATTCTACTTCTTTGCTTTAATAAACTCCTGGGTTGCTTTGGCTTTATGTTCTGGGTCATTGTCCATCTGTATTATGAAACACCGACCAATCAGTTTGGCTGCATTTGGCTGCATTTGAGCACACAGTATGTCTCTGAATACCTCAGAATTCATCCGGCTGCTTCTGTCCTGTGTCACATCATCAATAAACACTAGTGACCCAGTGCCACTGGCAGCCATGCATGCCCAAAGCCATCACACTGCCTCCGCCGTGTTTTACAGATGATGTGGTATGCTTTGGATCATGAGCTGTACCACGCCTTCGCCATACTTTTTTCTTTCCATCATTCTGGTAGAGGTTGATCTTGGTTTCATCTGTCCAAAGAATGTTCTTCCAGAACTGTGCTGGCTTTTTTAGATGTTTTTTAGCAAAGTCCAATCTAGCCTTTTTATTCTTGAGGCTTATGAGTGGCTTGCACCGTGCAGTGAACCCTCTGTATTTACTTTCATGCAGTCTTCTCTTTATGGTAGATTTGGATATTGATATGCCTACTTCCTGGAGAGTGTTGTTCATTTGGTTGGCTGTTGTGAAGGGGTTTCTCTTCACCATGGAAATTATTCTGTGATCATCCACCACTGTTGTCTTCTGTGGGCATCCAGGTCTTTTTGCATTGATGAGTTCACCAGTGCTTTCTTTCTTTCTCAGGATGTACCAAACTGTAGATTTTGCCACTCCTAATATTGTAGCAATTTCTCGGATGGGTTTTTTCTGTTTTCGCAGCTTAAGGATGGCTTGTTTCACCTGCATGGAGAGCTCCTTTGACCGCATGTTTTCTTCAAAGCAAAATCTTCCAAATGCAAGCACCACACCTCAAATCAACTCCAGGCCTTTTATCTGCTTAATTGAGAATGACATAATGAAGGAATTGCCCACACCTGCCCATGAAATAGCCTTTGAGTCAATTGTCCAATTACTTTTGGTCCCTTTAAAAACAGGGTGGCACATGTTAAGGAGCTGAAACTCCTAAACCCTTCATCCAGTTTTAATGTGGATAGCCTCAAATGAAAGCTGAAAGTCTGGACTTTTTGTCCATGTCCATTATATAACTATAACTTGAATATGTTTCAGTAAACAGGTAAAAAAAACAAAATTTGTGTCAGTGTCCAAATATATATGGACCTAACTGTAATAACCTCCACTCTTTAGGGAAGGCTTTCCCAAAGGTTTTGAATTATGGCTGTGGGGATTTGTGCTCAGTCATTCAGCCCCAACAGCATTACAGAGGTCAGGCACTGATGTTGGGCGAGAAGACCTGGGGCAGAGTAGGTGTTCTAGTCCATCGCAAAGGTGTTCAACTTGAGTTCTTTCATTTCAAACTTGGCAAACCATGTCTTCATGGACCTTGCTTTGTGCACAGGGGAACAGTCTTTCTGGAACAGGTTCTGGCCCCTTAGTTTCAGTGAAGAGAAATTGTAATGATACAGCATACAGAGACATCCTATACAATTTTGTACTTTCAATTTTGTAGCAACAGTTTGGGGAAGGCCAACATATGGGTGTGATGTTCAAGTGTCCAAAACCTTTATCCATATAGTGTGTGTATAGTATACAGTGTTTATAGTATACTTTGTGGTACAAAGAATTGAAAAAGCTCAACCATAAAAATGCTGTAGTTTACCGATAGGATCCTTGATCATGATTTGGTCAGTCTCTTTGCTTGGCTTGCCTGGTCCAGCAAGATTTTCAGCCAAGATACGGAACTTACATTTCTTTCTTGTGGGCAATCCTTTTGCCCTAAATTCACCCAAAAAAGTATAAAATATGAAAGCTGTAGATTTTGCTGTAAACCTGTTACCATGTCTTAATTTTGTGTATTCTAAATTCTTACCTGAAGTTCGTGTCCATGACTGGTATTTTATTGCATCTTATCCACTTATCAGCTTCTGGATCAAATCTCTCAACCCAGTAGCCAGTGATAGGACTTCCTCCATCTTCATCAGGTTCATACCAGGTCAGAGTTACAGCATCCTTAGCAATATCTGATGCCTCCAGTTTGTATGGAGGTCCAGGTGGATCTAGTTAAAACATTAGTAACATATATTCATTATTATATATTTGGTGTGGGAAGCAATGATATTTTTAATACCTGTGAAGATTAATTTAACATACCAAAGGAATATCTGGCAATAATTGGAGCATGTTCAGCTGGTGGACCAATGCCAAATTGATTCTCAGCATAGACTCTAAAGATATATTCTTTGAAAGTCACAAGTTTGGTGGCTTTGTAGTTGGTCTGCTTCACAGTTGAAGACAGCTTGTACCAGATTTCACTGTCTACAGCCCTTCTTTCAACAATGTAGTTTGTCACCTTTGAGCCACCATCATCTCTGGGTGGATTCCAGGCCAGTAAACAGGATTCACTGGTGATTTCAGAGATATCGAAGGCGGCTGGAGGGCCAGGTTTATCTATATAAACGGAAATGAGTATGTTATATACACAATAGGTTATTTTTCTTTTAGAAGAAATATATACTTTTAGAAGAGACCCTTACTCATGAGAACTGGCTGTTACGCTTTACACTTTTATAAGTTGCATTAGAAACCTATTAGGGCTTATGCTATATGGAATAAATTACAGTACCTAGAATGTTGACATCAACGGTTGCAGTTGCACGGCCACTGCTGTTAACGGCTTCAATAATGTATGTTGCTGAGTCATCCCTTTTTGTCTTAGCAATTGACACTGTGGAGTGACCAGGCTTGGTATCAATAGATATTCTGTCATCTTCCTTAAGGATAAGATCAGCCTTAGTCCATTTGACTTTAGGTTCTGGTTTGCCTGTGATGTCAGCAGGAAGTTCGATCTTTGTGCCAGCCTTTGCAGTTAAGCCTGCCAGGAGTTTCGCATCCAAGTGAATTTCTGGTGGCTCTGTAACAAATGGTAAGGGAGGGTAAAGACACTGGTGATCTTACACATTAATATAAGATACAGAGATGATAAAAAAAGAAAAGTCGTTCTTTTATCGTACCTTTAGGATCAACAGCCAGGATCTCATCAGTTGCCTTACAAGGTCTACCTGAACCCAGTCTGTTCAAGGCCCTCACACGATAAGCATACCACTGTCCCTCGATCAGACCAGTAACCTCAAGCCTAGGGCAGAATAAAAGTGATTGTAAGGACAACATTTTGTGTTAATTTATCAAAACAACAAGTCAGATTCCCTATTTTTTGTCAGTTTCCCTATTTTTTGTTCACTTACTTGAGATCAGGTATTGGGTCTCCACATGGCTCCCACCTGTCAGTGCCACGTTGGCATTTGTCAACAGTATAGCCTTTTATTGGAGCACCGCCATCCCATTTTGGCGGTTCCCAAGAAAGGAATATTTTGCTGGCAGATTTGTCTCTCCATTTAAGATTCTCTGGTGGATCTGGAACAGCTATTAAAAAAAAAAGTAAGAATTTGTTGTGCTTGCTGCAAGTCTATTTGGCTATTGTTATTTTCTCATGTTCACTTACTGGCTGGTGAAGATACATTTACAGGGTCGTCAGTGTATGCAGGCTCTCCAAGGCCACATTTGTTGCAAGCAATGACTCTAAACAAGTACTCCTTGCCCTCAATCACATCCGTGACAGTGTATTCTTGGTCTTGCACACCACTAATGACCTAAAGTTTAAATTTGAAATAAAATAAAAATTAGTACTGCTGAAAAGTATAATTTAGCATCAAAAGTCAAAGTCCTTCCCGTGCCAGGACCTGATGTTCCCAGGCAGTCTCCTGTCCCAGTACTAACTAGGCCCTTAAGGTGCATTGGGCGGTACCAATCTCCACTTCTATAGCCCTCGGCCTCTCACCTAAACAGCTAGGGTTACAGTGAGGGGCTAGTCCTCTGATAACCACGAAAGTTTGACTCCCCACTTACATCTGTATTGCAGCGTGCCTTGCCAGACAGCAGTAGATACCATTTTTATGATGGTCTTTGGTATGACCCAACCGCGAGTAGAACTCGCCATCTCCCGATCAAGAGGTGGACACGCTAACCACTAGGCCAGCTCACGGTATAACTTAGCATTGGACAACTTAAAAGTTTGTGAATTTAGTGTAAGTTGAATACCTTGATCCATGTCTTTCTGGACACATCACGCTTTTCAACCTGGTAGCCAGTCAGTGGACTACCTCCATCATGGTCTGGTGCTTCCCACATAAGATGCACATGTTTCCTGGTTACTTCTGCAACCTTGAAGTCCTTGGGTGCACTTGGACATGCTGCAACAATAGAGGTAAACATTAAGTTTTATACTTGAGAAAAGAAAACCAAAGTGATGATTCTAACACAATGTATGGAACATACCTATGACATTGACATCAATTTCTCCAGAGACACTGCTTACATCATTCTCCAACGTAAGAGAATATATGCCTTTATCAGGCCGCACACTTGGAGTAATGACTAACTCTGTATGTGTGCTCTTTGTGACCATGGACACTCGGTCACCAGCAGTGAGTTCCTTGTCACCAAAGGTCCACTTAGCAGTGGGTGTCGGATATCCAGTAATGGGAACACGAATAGAAAGAGGCTGAGGAACGATGACCTCCAGGCCATCCTTAAAGGCACTCAAGTCCAGTGTAGGTGCAACTAAATTAATAGGAATAAACAGCATAATTTATTATACTCTACTGTAAAAACAATACAATAGATATGTGAAATGGTTCAATACTTACAGTGTGGGTCATCTGCCACCACAGGCCCAACAATATTAGATGGGTCAGACTGACCAGCTGCATTCTCAGCAATGACTCTGTACTTATATTTCTTTCCAAATTTAAGACCAGACATCTGAGAAACATTAAAAAAACGAGACCGTCAGTGACGGTGTAGCTCACTCCGGCCCCATCTAGTCCAGAAGGAACGATCTAAAGTGGGCCACCTTGCACAATAAATGTTGCAAGCTATAGACAAGCTATATATAGAAGCGATATCCACCCCAGGAATACTGACCTATTTGCCAGAAAGAATCCAAACGGCGAGGAATTAACCAAGAAGAAGCGATTTTTGTCGAACGGCTCATTAAGGCTTAATTAGTCCATAACTTCATTAATAATTGTAATGAAGCAAATCTGGGTAGAAGTTATATGCACCCTAGGTACCCCTACCTTCATGCCAGAAATAATCAAAATCGGTGAAGAATTGACGGAGAAGAAGTAATTTGTGTGGAAACTGCTTGTTAGGGCTTAATTACTCCGTATCTTCATTATTAATTGCAATTATACAAATTTGGGCAGAAGCTATATGCACCCCAGGCAGACCTACCTTCTTGCCAAAAAGAATCAAAATGGGTGAAGAACTGAGAGAGAAGAAGCGATTTTTGTGAAATGTGGACGACGCCGGACGGACAACAGACAACACATGATGGGATAAACTCATCACCTGTCGGCTGAATGAGCTCATAATAATAATAATAGAAACAAATATCACGACAACCATGTAAAAACTGTGGGAAATCAATCTTTACCCTGTATGAGAGGTCCTGGCAAAGCCTGGCATTACATCTCATCCACTTGTCTGAGTCTTCCTCGCATCGCTCAATAATATATCCAGTGATCGGGCTGCCTCCGTTTCTAAGAGGAGTTTCCCATGTCAGCAAACAGGCATCCTTGGTCTGTTCAGAGTGTGTCAGATTCAGGGGTGGGCTTGGTCTCTCTGAAAAAGTCCAACAAATACAAAATTATAAAATAATTTTGAAAAAAAAAATATATATATATATATTCTCCTTGACTGATTCAAAGGTAGAAGTAAGTAGAGATTTTTAGGAAAGAATAACTGCTAACCTATTGGGTCCATGATTTTAACTGGGTTAGTGGCAGCACTTGGCTTGCCTGGACCAGCCTTGTTCTCTGCTCTTATACGGAAAATGTATTCCTTGTTTTCAATAACATCATTGATTATAGCTGAACGATCTTGTGCTTTAGTCACCAGGACTGGAGCCCATTTGACAGATGTTCTATCACGGAGTTCAATTATGTAGGATGTGATTTCAGATCCACCGTCAAACAGAGGTGGTTCCCAGGAGACTGTGGCACCAAACTTGTTTACATTTCCAACAGTGACATTTTGAGGTGCGTCAGGAACATCTGGAATATGGGTAATTGAAAGACACATAAAAAATGGTTGAATCTCTGTACATTTAGCATGCACAGTTAAGACAATGGCCAAAAAAAACCAATAAATTATGGCTTACCAAACTTATTCTTAGCTTGCACTGCTTCATCTGTTTCAACATTCGGACCACTTCCAACTCTGTTGCGTGCGCAAACACGGAAAAAGTACTTGGAGTCTCTCTGTAGCCCAGTGACAGTGTACTCTGTAGTATCAGCAGAGTCAGTGGCCAGAGTCCAGGTTTTGCGATTCACTTCACGTCTCTCCACTACATAGGCTACGATCTTGCTGCCACCATCACTCTCAGGCTCATCCCATGCAATGCTAACCTCTCCATCAGCAGTGTCAACCACATGCAGGTTCTTCACAGGGCCTGGAACATCTGCAGAGAGAGGGTGTATTATTTAGTCAACCACAAATCTCTTGATGAAAGATAAATTAAGATTGTTCAGTCTATGTTTGCAAATTGTCTTGATTTTGCATTTATTCTGAATGGAGGGTATCGATTATTTTAACAATAATCAAGTTTCATCGATGAGATGACTTAAATACTGACCTCGGCTCAGAGGCCTCGGTCAGTATTTTCAAGACCTTGGTCACGGTATTTCACAATATGGACCTCCCAGCTGGTAAATAATATATAAGGGCGGCGCGGTGGTGTCATGGTTAGCGCTGTTGCCTCACAGCAAGAAGATCCTGGGTTCAAGCCCAGCGGCCAACGAGGGCCTTTCTGTGCGGAGTTTGCATGTTCTCCCCATGTCTGTGTGGGTTTCCTCCAGGTGCTCCGGTTTCCCCCACAGTCCAAAGACATGCAGGTTAGGTTAACTGGTGACTCTAAATTGACCGTAGGTGTGAATGTGAGTGTGAATGGTTGTTTGTGTATATGTGTCGGCCCTGCAATAACCTAGTGACTTGTCCAGGGTGTACCCCGCCTCTTGCCCATAGTCAGCTGGGATAGGCTCCAGCTTGCCTACGACCCTGTAGAACAGGATAAGCAGCTGCAGATAATGGATGGATGTGTGTATATGCGTATATAAAATGTCATTCAGATCCGCTATGTATTTCGTCTGAAAAATGCAAGTTTTTCAACACGAGAAGATAAACTTCATATCTTCAAGCCAACGCATGATTTTCTTTTGATTATATCGACACATTCACAAACAAAAAGTCCCTAAATTTATCAAAACAATTAATCGATTTCCTCATGAGTGACATATTGAAAAATATATGTCACTCAGTGTCCTGGATATAGTTCATATAAGTAATATGAGTGGCATGTGTCTGTATACAGGTATATATATATCTGTGTGTGTTTAAAATATAATCTTATAGGAAAAACATCAAGTGTAACAAAAAAAAAAACAAACTCAATTACAAACTCACCAATAACTTTCAGATTAATGAAAGCCTCTCCCTGTCCATGCTTGTTCTTGATAACGATCTTGTAACGGCCCTCATCTGATTTCATGGGGTCCTTTAGCCGGTACTCTGCTTTGTCCGGACTAGTATGAAGATTTTCTTTAGGTAGGCTAATGTTGTCAAAGAACCATTCCGCCTCAGCACGTGGGTAGGCATTATAGGGAACTGACATGACAAATGGTTTTCCAGCATCTGTCACCAGGTCCTGGTCCGTCGTCTTAATCTTTGGCGCAGCTGTAAAGGGGTTAATTGAGGTGAAATTATGAGAGATTATGTTGAATAAAATGAATGCAATTCATTTAATCTATATTGATTTGTGAATATGTAATTTTATTAAAATGTAACGGAAGCTACCTGCAAGCTCAAGCTTGGCTTTTGCATCCTTGTCTTTAGCAATGACTCTGTACTCTCCCTGGTCACGAGGTCTAATCTCACAAATTTGAAGTCTGTGAATCTTGCCTTCACTCATCATTTGGTATTTGTCACCCTGGACAATAGTCATATTGTTCCTTAGCCATTTGACTTCAACCCTGTCTTTGTTGAGCTCGACCTCATACACAACATCAGAGCCAGGGGGCTCAAATATATCCATGGGTGGTCTGACGATCTCCACTGGTGTTTCTGGATTAAAACAATAGTAGGATTACATTAGCCATATCATTCATTAATTGTAGGTAAATTAAATAAAATACATTTATTCATTAGGCAGATTTTAGTGCACCTTCAACAAAGAGACGAGCCCTTGATTTTTTGTCATCTACACCACAGGCATATTCACATTCATCATCAACTCTACACTCCTTAATGTGCAGTGTGCAGGTCTTTCCATCACGCTCAAACTGATATCTGAAAAAGTAATTGACAAGGTCATTAGCTCATGAAACACATACACAACCCAATGCTTACACCAGAAGAAGAAGAAGTTGTTCATTACCGTGGCCCCTCTCTGATCTCTCTGCCATCTCTGTACCATTTGATTTCAGCCTTTTCTTTAGAGATTTGGCAGGTAAATTCAGCGTCTTCAAATTCATTAATGGTCTGGTCTTGAAGTTGCGTGATAAAGTCTGTTGGTGCTTCACTGATAATTAACTCAGCAGTTGACTTGTCAGCACCAGCAGTGACACAGTACTCCCCTTCATCTGCCAGACTACAGTCTTTAATGGTCAACGTGTGCTTGTCTTTGTCAACACGATACACAATGCGCTTGCTGAGAGTAATCTCCTGTCCCGCCTTCGTCCACTGTACAGTCACGTTTAGTTTGTTTACTTTGCACGAGAAGCTGATGGTCTTCTTCTCCTGTGTTTCAACATCGTCCAGAGGAACAATGATTTTCAGATCCTCCGCTGTAGACAGAAATATGAGTAACTACCAAAATATAATATAATTTGTTCTATCCACATTCACTGGATATGAGCAATCATGCACTCTGATTGGCTACTCTAGTACTAGGATATCAGCTCATAGACCGTGAGAAGAGGAAAAACAAAATGGCGGAGCGTGTTGCTGAACCAACCGAGGATGAAATAAAAACTCTACTTGAAAACAAAACCCCACAAATTGTTATCAAGTATTTAAAAGAAACAAAAATAGCTAAAAGAATATAGTTTTGTGGGGGTTTTTTTTTGCCCCCCTCCCAATATCTCCTGTTCCACACTCCAGCCCAGTTGGTGGTGGTAATACACCTTTAAGTTGGTTTGCCAACCACCAAAAAAAAAACCTAAAGAAGAAGAAGGAAAAAACAAAAAAGCAAAAAAAATATGGAATAAAAATATTTGATGGTAAGAACATATCTTTTTTATTTTTCAAGAATTATTATTTTTGCATTTTTCACAAGTTGCTCCGGTCATTTCACCGGTTTGTTTACATTCTAAGCGGAAATTATTTTGTTGGACATTTTGTATAAAGTTTTTATTTATCGAATTTGAAAAAAATAAAAATGCTCTGTTTCTCAAAATCCAGTGAATGTGGAGAGAATAAGACAGTTATTCCACTCAATCTCGGTGCTACGCGCCTCGTCGGCTATCAGCTCATGTACGACTCGATTTCGTGGAATAACTGTTAAAGGTACAATATTCATTTATTTAAAAAAAAATAATAAATTGAAATCGAGAGAAAACAAACGGAGTATGCAACAAACCCTGGACAGTGATCGTGGCCGAACTCTTGACACATTCATTGCGTTGATTTGTCAGCGTTACAGTGTAAGCAGCTGCATCTGACATTTCAGCATCTCGAATTCTCAAAGAGTACACATTGTATTTCTGGGTCATGATAAATTTGCTGCTATCAAATATTGTTTCATCGTTCTTCATCCACTTTGCCTTGGCTTCCTCTGTGTTCACCTCACAGTTGAGAACAATCTCTTGTCCTTCACTCGCCTTCATGTCCTTGAGGGGTGTGATAATTCTGAGTTTCTCTGCAGTGAATTGAGAAACAAGTGTAAGCAGAGGTTTTACATCGTATGAGCAGCAATTAAATCAATATGGAGTGAATACACAACAATTCGCACCAAGGACGATCAAATCGGCAGAAGCTCTTATAGCGCCAATGACGGCCACAAAAGGGCCCTCATCACTGAGCTCGCATTTCTTCACGACAAGGACTCGTCTCTTGCCATCAGAAATAATTTCATACTTGTCATCTGTTTGGAGTTCTTGGTCACCCCTGAGCCATGTGACTTCATAAGAGTCTTTGGACACAAAGCACACAAACTCAGCTTTTTCACCTTCCACCACTTCCTGGCTTTGAGGTCTGGAGATGAACTCAGCAGCAAGTTCTAAAGGAACGAAAATTATGTTTTGTCATTTTTTTTTCTGACACAAAAGCACTTTTAAAAAGAGAAGATAAATTCCATAAATGTCAAATCCCTAACCATTGATTGTCAAGTTTCCTGTAGTTTGTGAGGTGGGCAATTTGCAGTGGTACTCTCCAGCATCCTCCATATGAAGGCCCTGGATGATAAGGATTCTCTTTCTGCCATCTGCAATCTGTTCATATCTGCCACCCTCAAATAATTCCTGGTCACCTTTATACCATGTAACCTCTGCACTGGGCTTGGACACCTCACAGATCAGTTTAATACTCTCAGTTTCAGTGCCTTCAACATTAGCCAGGTTCTTTGTGAATCTTGCCTCCTCCTCTGCAATAAGACACACCTTGTTTATGGAGCAGGTTTTGGATGTTAAATACACATAATGAACATGGCGAAGATGAACAAAAACTGACCAATAACAGTAAGCATGCCAGAGGTCCTGGAGGTCCTTGCATCACATTCATATTCAGCTTCATCATCAAACACCGCCTTGCTAATGACGAGAATGCGTTGAACACCTTTGGAAATTATGTCGTATTTCTTTCCTTTCCTGATTTCATTACCATCCTTGAACCAGCGAACCTTTAAAAAGGAATAAAAATGAAATACATGATTAAAATAAACTGCATACATTCACAGCCTTAATTGTAGTCATTTTCATATAATAAATTATTCTCTCCACATTCACTGAATATGAGCAATCGTGCGCTCTGATTGGCTACTCTACTACTAGGATATCAGCTCATATACCATGAGAAGAGAAAAACAAAATGGTGGAGCGTGTTGCTGAACCAACCAAAAACGAAATAAAAACTCTACTCAAAAATAAAACCCCCCAAAATACAAAAAAATAATAAAATATGGAATAAAAGTATTTGATGGTAAGAATGCATCTTTTTTTATTTTTAAATAATTATTATTATTGCATTTTTCACAAATTGCTCCTGCCATTTCGCTGGTTTGTTTACATTCCAGGCGGAAATTATTTTGTCAGACCTTTTGTATAAAGTTTTTATTTATTGAATTTGCAAAAAAATTAAATAAAAATGCTCTGTTTCTCAAACTCCAGTGAATGTGGATAGAATAAAACAGTTATTCCACTCAATCTCATCGTACATGGATTATAGCCGTGATCAGCTCATGTACGACACGATTTTATGGAATAACAACTGTTAATTATGCCATTTAAAAGTGTATACAAAGTAAAGATTTATAAATCAGGCAAATTGTAGTCACCTTGGCACTTTCTCTGGAAACCTCGCACTCAAACTTGGCAGTTTCTTTCTCCATGACCTCAACATCATGGAGTGGTTTAGTGAACTCAACATGTGGAGCTGAAACAAATCACATCATTCTCAGCTGGCACCAATATAATTCATAGGTTAAGATTTACATTTAAACATTTCCTGAAATTCACTTACGTTCAACATTGAGAAAAGCAGAAGTCTTAAAGTCTTTGGAATCACAGGTATATGTCTTTGAGTCATCGAGTGTACAGTTGTGGATGATCAGCTTTCTCTTGCAGCCATCAGCAACCATGTCATACTTCTTAGTCTTACGGATTTCTTGTCCATCTCTCAACCACCTGACCTCTGCACTTTCTTTGGAGACTTCACACTCGAGTATAGCAGTAGCTTCTTCCTCGACAGTCTGGTCCTCGAGCGGCTTGGTGAACTCAACTGGAGGCTCTACGGAACAGATCATACGGTGTCCATTTAATGCATGCACAAATGTACAGTATTTCTAAAACTTTCAGCACTCAAAGGCATTCAGAGGCACTTAGTTTTTCAGCAAGACAAATTTACGGTTATTTGTATCATTTACCAAGAACAGCTTTCAAAGGCAGTTTAAAACATGGCAGTTGAACTGTTTGACATTTTGATCATTTACCCACATATCAACATAAACAGTAGACATCTCATCTCATCTCATCATCTCTAGCCGCTTTATCCTTCTACAGGGTCGCAGGCAAGCTGGAGCCTATCCCAGCTGACTACGGGCGAAAGGCGGGGTTCACCCTGGACAAGTCGCCAGGTCATCACAGGGCTGACACATAGGCCGAATCCCATTTCACCCCTTGGACATACCCCTTGGCCCTTCCCCTCCATTTTGCGCGTTCACGTGAAGGGGTAGGGGTATCCCAATCCCAGTTAACGCGGAGGGGTAGGGGAAGGGGTAGGGCTTCTGTACCCCTCCAAACGGAGATTTTCCTGGAGCTGACTCTGAACGAAGGGGTTTGAGTGATTTCCCACAATGCCATGCGGATTTCAGCGAGATTTCATGCGGATTTCAGAAAGATGGCGGTTCCCGCGGCGAAAGATTGTCATAAATGTATTTTCTCCATTATTTACGTGTTTTAAGTTGTTATCCAGAGGAAACACGCCGCTTGATTCGCTTTCGAGCTGAGAATGAGCAGCGATTTCTGAAATCCAAGCTGCTGCTAAAAAGCTTTGGGAGTGAGTATTGTTTTCGGTTGCTTGACTGCGTACGTTTTGTTCTGTTATTCTCGCTTTTATTGTTTACATGAGTGTTCTGACACCTCATTCTGTCGGATGTGGTGCACGAAGCGCCAAAGATATCCCATTCAGTGGTGTTAGTTAACAAATCACACCCTGCCAGCAGAGATTTCTGGTTCTGCCTCTGGCTCTGACTGTAGCGGCTGGTCGCAGCCAGTGATGCATTTGGTCGCGTTTTGCTAACGTAAACGCTGACGGAGGTACGCGATGACGTATGCGATCGTTGAAGGGCTATCCCAATACGTAGGGGTTGAATTTCAAGCCCTATCCCTTGTAGCTCAGTTTCAAGGGGAAGGGCCAAGGGGAAGGGGGAGGGGAAGGGGTAGAAATTAGAATTGGGATTGGGCCATAGACACAGACAACCATTCACACTCACATTCACACCTACGCTCAATTTAGAGTCACCAGTTAACCTAACCTGCATGTCTTTGGACTGTGGGGGAAACCGGACCACCCGGAGGAAACCCACGCGGACACGGGGAGAACATGCAAACTCCACACAGAAAGACCCTCACCGGCCACGGGGCTCGAACCCGGACCTTCTTGCTGTGAGGCGACAGCACTAACCACTACACCACCATGCCGCCCACGACTCAGCAATTTTTCTCTTTAACCAATGGTCTTGAGAAATGAGTACACTGCTGTTATCCCATGTTACATTATGGCCCAGAGTGTTGGCATGTTCACCTCAAGCCGAGGTCTCGCATTTAGCCAATCCAATGCTTGCCTTATGTTCTTTTATTCTTGTATCAATATACTTAGCCTTACAGTCTTTACAAGGAATCTGGTACACGACGCCCGTGTTTTGCTCTTTTGGAAAGCGGTCTTTTGGTTTTGATAAGATTTGCTTCATCTTAATATTGGATCTCATGAAATGCTGACTTAATAAGCATTGGATTCTCTCAGTCACATCTTAACGTAGGGTAAAGTGGTGAATCCTTTCCACTCTTGTGTTGGTGGTACTTTCTTGTGTGTTTCCTTGTTATACTTGTGGATAAAATTCTTAGGGTATTCATTCATGTCCTTCAACGTGGAAAAAGGTGGTTCTCTTTCTTTTATCCTGTCTTCGTCCATTGTAGAAATGTTACAGGTTCTATCCTTACAACGCATGCCTTATGGTGTGGTGGGTGATGGCTGTTAAAATCTAAATAGCTATCTGTATGTGTTTTCTTGCAATATACCAATACATTAATCCTGCCATCCTCTTGTACAATGTTCAGAGTATCCAAGGATGGAAGCTCTTCAGAATTATACCTCTCAAGTGTAAACTTGATGTGTTGATCTTGGTTGTTCATGTGATTGTGGAATGACAATGTTTTGTTTTACCCCTGGTAAAAAACCTCACAGGATCTTTAAGGATCCACGAGGATTATCAAAGACCTGCCAAAGAGCCTTAAAGATAAGGCTCTTTATAGGATCCTTAAAGGATCTTAGAAAGATCTTCAAACATCTTCATATGCAAAATAATTTGTAAAGATCCTCAAGGATTTGACAAAGATCTTTTAAGGATCCTACAAAAATCCTCATAATGATCCATGCAAAGATCTTTGCAAGGATCCTTTAAGATCCTCAAGGATTCAACAAGGATCTTTCAAAGATCTTAGAAGGATCCTTCTAAGGATCCTGTTAGGATCTTTGCTAGGATCTTTGAGGATGTGATCAGGATCTTTTAAGGATCTTTGTCAAAATCTTTACAAGATCTTTGCAAAGTTCCTCCAAGATCCTCAAAGATTTAACAAGGATCCTTCAAAGATCTTAAAAGGATCCTTTACAGGATCTTATAAAGATCTTAACTGGAATCCTCAAGGACTTAATCAGGACCTTGTAAGGATCCTTGTCAAGGTCTTTACGAGCTCTTTGTGAGGATCCTTTAAGCTCCTTGAGGATCTAATGAGGATCTTTCAAAAGATTTTTTTAAATAATCCTAATTAAACAGAATTGGCAAGGATGGAAATAGATTGAAACTTACATAATTATGATTCATAAGAACTGGATAAGGATATACCATGGAATCCATGGATCTTTGAAAGAATCTTTCATGATTTTCAAGGTTTCAAAGCTCTTGAAAGGATCTCTTGGTCAATCACTTGATGACTTCTACTGGAAATGTCAGTGGATGTGTTATGATAGCATCAATAAAGAATTGTTTTGTTTGGAATTGAATGTGTTTTTTGTTTTTTTAAGATTCTTGTAGATCTTGTCAAGAATATTAAAGATACTTGAAGATCTTTTGAGGATCTTTGTTGAGATCCTCAAAAGGATCCTTAAAGTCCCTCACAAAGAATTTTATGGTTCCTTGAAGATCCTTGAAAGATTTTCACCAGGGACAAGCACATTACCCATCATAACACAAGAGTGACAGTTTAGTTGTTGTTATTAGTATTATTATTTTAGATTAAACTAGTTTAAAACTTCATAAATGTATACAGAAGACACGTTTTTATTGACTCAATATGATTTCCACATACAAACATTATTTAAGCTTTTAAAAAGATTTATTAAAGCTATTTTTATTCTGTTTCCATTGACTGCATGTGGGTGATATGTCACAGATCACGGATATCACAGTATATCACACGGTAATACAGAATATAACTATTGAAGCAGGTCATGAGAGAGCATGTCGTTTATACCATGCAAAAATCAAACCTACCTTTTACAATGAGGTTGGCCTGGGTTTGGAAATCCTTTGCAGTAAGTTTTACCTCGCCCGCTTCAGTCAGTTTTACATCTCTTAGGGTCAGCGTGTGGATTCTGCCTTCAGCTCGGGTCACCACCTGTGCAAATCAAACAAATTAATTGAACTCATTTAAGTCTCCTTTTGCACTGTCACAGGCTTAGAGAGGGCTATTTACTGCACTCCTGCAATAGACATCAGCAGCTGAGAAGCAGGCACTGACCCCAGCTTCACACCTCTGCTTTTGCTGCGAGAGATAACTCTATAGCCTGAGAGCCGAAACTGCGACTTACATGGATGGAGCTTGGGTCATATCATATTAATCACTGTAACAGCCGGATCGCAATTTGGCATCAAATTACAATCAATTAAATAGTAATTGCAATCAATTAAATCAATTTGACTTTTTGGAAACTTTTTGAGTCAAATGTGTTAAATTAAGATAAAATTGTAGAATAATTGTTTAACAGAATTTTCTAATCCAGTCCATCTAATTACTACTCATGCCACCAAGGAGATTCAAGTAGTGACAACAAAATCGGCTGAATTCACTGTACACATTTCAGCACATTATAAACAACCAAATGATTATGCTTTATCGAAACTAAATTAAATCACTAATCAAGTACACTAATCTTAGGTGGAGAAATACACAAAGCACATGCAATCTCTAAAGAGGTTTCACTAAATAAATTTAACTCTATGTCATCACAAAACAATATTTTACTATAATTTGCAACTATCAAATAGACGTCCTGCCACCTGCCAGTTAACTTAACTTCATGGAGGCTTGAAGCAGTTAAAAATAACCAGAAGAACGCTTGCAGGGCAGAACAGCCCCAAGTGTTATCGCAAAAGACGGATCAAGTAGTCAGGTGTAGCCTGATCCCCACAGGTCCTTATATGCAGAAAGCATGTAGGTGGGATTATAGTGTATTATACTGTATAAAATGTGAATATTATTGCTGCAGTTGTAAATCTTGCAAATCAGAATTCAAAATAAAGTTTTTATTTACCACACTGCGCGTGTGTGTGTGTGTGCGCGCTTGTAGTTGTATCAAATCATCATGCCTCCATGTTTGAAAGCAGTATACACACATGCCTCAATCACAATTAATCTATTAGGGGACTACTTCACAACAAGGTTGCCTCTATCTAATATTTAAGGCATTATTCACAGAAGCACAACATATAATGAGATTCACACTTACTCTGTCGCTTGGTTCCAGCTTTGTGCCCCCAAGGAACCACTCCACAGATATGCCCTCATATGACAGTTCGCAGTCAAATGTTGCGGTCTCCCCAGCGGTTACTGTAACATCCCTGAGAGGCCGCAGGAGACCTATCACTCGTGCTTTGGATTGAGGAGAAGACATTGTTAGTCACTTCCAATTCCCAAGAGACACTGATAATCCCTTAACCACAAATCCACATTGCGCTTTCCTGTGGACAACAGGCCACTGCTCCGGAGCCTGAAAGCCTCCAGGACAAGCACAGATTAGGTTGGAGTGGGCCCTGTCAGTGAGGGAGCTCCCTCATTAGCATATTGGGTATCCTTAAAATGTTGATGGCCAACAACAAAAAGGCAAGAAGGTGGATCTGTTGATTCTCTGCCAATCACTGATGGGCCTACTCTACATATGGTATATGACTTTTAAAATAGCCATGCCCTCTGATTGGCCACTTGCCCACCTCTGTCATGATCACTGACCAGTCTGTTACTGTCAATCAACCCCTTGGAATTTTCCAGGAACATAAGAATGCCATATGTTACCCAATGTTACCACATCGACTTGTTTTACAGAGACATGCTTTTAAAACACAATTTCTATAACCTTAACCTCATCATTAAAATGTATATGCCCTTTTATAATCCCATAATTAAAATGAAACATTTGGGTTTCAGCATATTTAATATAGCATGGACATTTTGTAACCTGACAGAGTAGGATGTATACAGCCACATTAAATCATTGAATTTTCTGCTGTAATTTACAGTACTTTTTCCTTATCTGTAACCCGACAGTAGATTTTCCTGATCACGTTTCATGCAATGATAAAGTATCCTGTCTGGAACACGTATCTTCTATCTTATCTGAAGTGTCCCCTGTGTATGTACACCTTCTCTGCATCATTCTCACCTTTAACTCTAAGCTGAGCTCTAGATTTAGCGTTGGCAGCACTGAAGTCCACACCCCCAGCCATGTCCTTACGTACGTTGTAGAGAATCAGCATGTGTTTGGTGCCTTCTTCCTTAATCTCACAGTCCTAAGAATTAGTGGAAAAAAGGATGCATTAGAATTTCACAATGAAGTGCAAAACTCGCTGTCCCACGAGTGTGTAACGCACCAAATTCAACTGAAATTGTAATAATAATAATAATAATAATAGCATAGAATGAGAATGAATTGTACAGCAAGATGACCAGATTTGAGGCGAGAGGATATGGAAAGGAAATGATATATATATCGTGAATATGGCATGTCCAAATGACTCCAACAAGAACAAAAAATGAAACCAAAAGAAAGGAAAATACTAACAGGTGTGTTCTGACATAAGAAAGACAAGAAAATTTAAAGTGAAAGTAATCCCTGTGATAATCCGGTGTTTAGGAGGAGGAATAAAACAACTGAAAGATGATATTAAAGAAATGTTTGATGATGAAAACGTAATAGAAAAACTCTACAACAAAATGCAAAAGACAGTAATATGGGAAAGTTAATTAGAAAGACAATATCCAGCCTGATTGAGGAAAAATATTTGAGTTTTGTACATGGATACCAAATCTTGTTAGCACCTGGCCTTTCCCTAAATTTCCAGGTTATCCCCTTTATTATTATTTATTTATTTATTTTAGAGAAAGAGCATTTGCCAAATGATCAATAGCTCTGCATTGTCAGTAAACCCGCTGAAACTCAACCGACTACAAAAATGGACTCCCTGAACTACATTTCCCATAATACACAGCGCCCTCTTTCTCGCCTACTGATTCACAGCTGACTGTCATTTCCTTAATCACCTGTCTCTCCATATAAGCTCACCTCACACAAACACCTTTGTGAAGTATCGTTCTGCCCTCAGTACATACACCGAGCCTTGGTTCCTTCTGATTGTTTATTCCGTTTCTGACCCTCGCTACTTTCCTCTCATTTCTCGCTCTTTGTCTTTCTCTACACTACACCGTTTGCTGATTGCCTGACCCTTGCTAGTTTACTGACTCTGATTTCCGCTTTGGCTTTGACGACCTTCCGTAAACTTTCATCCATAAGTACCTGAATTCTCACAGGATACTTCGCCCTCATGGATGTAGTGGAGGACACAAAACAGACCGCTTTAAATGCACAAGGGCGTTTACTAGAACATTAGTAAATGCTCGCCGATCTCAACACCCGGATGGCTCAGCTTGCAACGGTGATGTCGCAGGCCCTCTTAGCACACCCTGAATCACCTCCCAATCCGGCGTTGCAACTCCCTCCTCTGGAGAAGTTTGCCGGAGATGTCAGTGCCTGTATAGGTTTCTTGTTACAATGTTCTTTATATTTCACCACCATGCCCAGCCTGTCTGACGAACATAAGATTGCTAAGTTTCTATCTTTTCTCACCGGCAAAGCACTCTGCTGGGCAACTGCAATCTGGCACAAGGGTGGTGAACCCACCAAGTCATATGAACAGTTCCTCTCACAATTCAAGAGGGTTTTCGACCATGAACCTGAGGGGATAGAGGCTGGAAAGAGCCTACTCGCCAGTTCCCAGGGAAACCGCAGCGTAGCCGAATACACCTTGGATTTCAGGACACTAGCTGCCGCGAGTGAATGGAACGACCCTGCTCTGAAGGCAGTCTTTCGCCAGGGTCTCTGTCCTGAAATCCTCAGTGAACTGGCCTGTAACTGGTATGTAACTGAATTGTCTTGGCCAGCCCTAAGGGTCCCATCTGCATCTCATCATTGCTGAGGAGTGTGCTCCCATCACCCAATCAAGCATCCAGCCAGAGCAGGTCATGATATATTTTACCATATTAACATGCCATTGTTGTGTGTTATGCCTGATGTAAAGACTCTCGTCTCTGCGAGCCTATCACACAGATTTAATACTTTGTCATTTTTAGGGCATACCTAACAACCTGTGTTTTCTTTCTCTCTCTCTCCCCCCCCCCCATCTGTCCCTCTGAGTTACATGTTGGTCCTGGGATTGAGATGCTGGCCTCTTCTGCCCCTCGGACCTGCTTGATCCATCCTGGTGCCCTGTGTCTGGTCGGAGTTTTATCGCACCGCTCCTGTGAAGGATGGCCCCATGAGGACAGTTGAGGGTTATACCTGTTAAAACTGTTAATATTATAGTCAGGCTGTCTGTTGTTGCCCAAATGAGGATGGGTTCCCTTTTGAGTCTGGTTCCTCTCGAGGTTTCTTCCTCATGTCGTCTGAGGGAGTTTTTCCTTGCCACCGTCACCACAGGCTTGCTCATTGGGGATAGATTGGGATAAAATTAGCTCATGTTTTAAGTCGTTCAAATTCTGTAAAGCTGCTTTGCGACAATGTTTATTGTTAAAAGCGCTATACAAATAAACTTGATTTGATTCTGTAGAGATGAGAACCTTTCTCTCGATTCCCTCATCAGCCTAGCCATCTGCCTCAGCCAGTTGCTTAAACGTCGTCCCTCCATTCAGGATGGTGCCAGGGCTGCCCTGTCAACGGAGGACAATGCTCCCATGGAAGTGTCCCGCACTAGACTAACCCGCGCTGAGCGAGCTAGACGTCACAAGGAGGGATTGTGCATCTACTGCGGGAGCCCTGAACACCACATTAGGAACTGCCCAATTCGACCAGCCCGTGAAAATCCAGCTCAACCACCCAGGTCCTCCACAAGCCCGGTGAGAAAGCTCTCCTCCAAGTCTTTTCAGTTACCAGTGATACTGAAAGTTGCATCCACTACTCACACCTTATCTGCGTTCATAGATGCAGGAGCAGAAGGGAACTTTATCAACCAAGCCATTGTGCACAAGCTCAACCTTCCCGTCACCATGTTGCACAGCCCACTCAGCATCTGGACCATCGATGATGGGCCCATAGGTGAGGGGTTGGTCACTTCACACACCCAACCTCTGCTGGTCCAAGTAGGAGCATTACATAAGGAGCGCCTATCCCTCTACGTTACTGTGGCAGTGGGGGCGTGGTCAAGCATCAGTCTTGAATGGAGGGTGGAGTCAGGGAAGGTAAGTGGCAGAATCACTGCACCTGACATAAATTAACCTGTTTGTGTGTCTCCCCCAGTGACCGCGCCCTATAAAAGGAGAGAGAGAGAGCAGAGAAAGGGAGCTCTCCCCAACCTGGACACTTGTGTGCGTGTGTGCGTATGTGTGGGCGAGTAAAGTAAGCCACTGAAAAGGGCAAATAAAAGTTTTTGTAACACCCAGTTCTGACCTGCCGTGCTTCTGTGCTCCACCCACCTTCAACGATTCCTACAGTGGTGCCAAAACCCGGGACGGAGTACAGAAGAGAACAGCCTCATGGAGTCCTCCCCCTTCAAGGACCTGGTCCATGCCCTCGCCACAGCCCAACAGAGCCAGCACCAGGCACTGGTCACCCTCCAGAAGGAGCAGGAACAATGGTTTGAAGCCCTGGTGCTGGCGCAGCAGGAAGATCGCCAGGCATTCCGGCACCTGCTCGCATTGGTGGGGTCCACCATCACTACCGCCGTGGACCCTCCCCACCTCACCCTAAAGAAGATGGGTCCACAGGATGACCCTGAAGCCTTCCTCACTCTTTTTAAGCAAGCAGCAGAGGCATGGGGTTGGCAGGTGGAACAGCGCGCGGTGCGCCTCCTCTACCTGCTAACGGGCGAGGCGAAGTTGGCCGCACTACAGCTCCCCACCAACAGCCGGCTGGTCTACACCGACCTCCACAGGGCCATCCTCCAACATGTGGGGTGCACCTTCCGTGCGCTGTGCCTGGAGGAGGTTAGCCAGCCATTCGCGTTTGGCCAGCAACTCCGGGACGCCTGCCGGCGGTGGCTGAGCGCCAATAACCGCGACACCGAGGGAATCATCAACCTGGTGGCGCTGGAGCAATTCATCACCCGACTTCTGGAAGGAACAGTGGAGTGGGTCCACTGCCATCGCCCGGTGTCGCTGGATCAGGCCATTGTGCTGGCAGAGGACCATATGGCGGCTGTTCCAATGGCAGGATGGTGTGTCTCCTCTTCTCCCCTCTTTTCTTTCTTTCTCTCTCTCTTCTTCTGTTCCTCGTCCTTGCCCCATTCCCCCACCGCGGAGGTGGGGGCTGGCTCCACCCCAGCCGGCCCACCGCACCCATGGTGCTCTACTGTTTCCTACTTCCGTGTCTGTATCTCCCCCCCCCCCCCAGGTGAGTGAGCTCCAAAACACCGGTGCAGAGAGAGCCTGGGCCGGTATGCTGGCGCTGCGGGGAGCCGGGGCACCTCCAGCATCAGTGCTCGGCAATGGAGGTGGGTGCAGTGGTCCGGATCCCCGACGTGCCAGGGACCACCCTCAATTGGGCCAGAGCGTATCACATACCGGTGAGTATCCAAGGGGATATGTATCAGGCTTTGGTGGACTCCGGCTGTAATCAGACCTCAATCCACCAAAGCCTGATGCAAGATGAGGCAGTGGGGAGAGCACAATTGGTGAAGGTGTTGTGTGTGTGCATGGGGACATTCACAACTACCCTTTAGTGTTGGTCCACATTTCTATTTCGAGGGGAGAAATCTAGAGTAAAGGCGGCAGTTAATCCTCGCCTTACCCACTCGATAATTTTGGGGACTGATTGGCCGGGATTTGGGGAATTAATGACTCATTTAGTGAAGAGTGGGGCCTGCCATAATTTAGCAGAGGGAGGTCCCGGTGTGGCATTGGCGGGAGCAGCTGTCACAGAGCCATCTACATCATCACTGTGTCAGAGTGAGGAGCAGCAGGCTCCTCCCTCTCTCGGGGAATCCCTCGCGGATTTCCCATTGGAGCAGTTGCGAGACGAAACTCTGCGGCATGCATTTAACCAAGTGAGAGTAATCGATGGTCAAACGCTCCAGCCAAACGCCACACTGTCCTTCCCCTATTTCTTCATTATTAAGGATAGGCTATACCGAGTGACGCAGGACACTGAGACTAAGGAACCGATAACACAGCTTTAAATCCCAAAGAGCCACCGGGAATTAATATTCTGGGTGGCTCACTTTAATCCCATGGCCGGACACTTGGGGCAGGATAAGACACTAGCACAAATAATGACCCGGTTCTATTGGCCAGGGATTCACGGCGATGGCCGTAGGTGGTGTACGGTGTGCCGCGAATGCCAGTTAGTAAATCCCACGGCCATTCCAAAAGCGCCTTTGCGCCCTCTGCCATTAATCGAGACTCCGTTCAAAAGAATTGGGATGGATCTCGTCGGGCCATTAGATCGGTCAACACGAGGATATTGCTTTATTTTAGTTCTGGTGGACTATGCAACGCGATAGCCGGAAGCAGTGTCTCTTCGCAATATCTCAGCAAGTAGTATTGCAGAAGCACTCTTCTGCGTCATCTCCCAAGTCAGAATCCCCAAAGAGATTCTGACTGATCAAGGCACGACGTTTATGTCATGCACACTGCGCAAACTGTATGGGTTACTGGGAATTAAGCCTATCCACACGAGCATTTATCACCCACAAACGGATGGCTTAGTCAAACGGTTCGACCACACCCTCAAGAACATAATTCGGAAATTTGTAAGCGAGGACGCATGCAACTGGGATAAATGGCTCAAGCCCGTTATTCGCAGTGTGAGAGGTCCCACAAGCCTCCACGGGGTTCTCCCCATTCTAATTATTATATGGGCATAAGCCACATGCCATTCTAGATGTGCTGCATGAAAATTGGGAGGAGGGACCTTCAACAAGTAAAAATGAAATTCAATACGTTATCGACCTGTGCCCCAAACTCCACACACTCGCACACCTAACCCAGGAGAATTTGCAGCAGGTCCAAGAACGTCAAGTCTGTCTGTATGACAGGGGCACACGCCTTAGGGAATTCACACCAGGAGATAAAGTACTCGTGTTGTTGCCCATGTCGAGCTCAAAATTGATCGCCATCAAATGGGTGGTCCTCGCCCTCCACTACTACCTGCTGGGGTGCCCTTTCACCCTCTGTTCGGACCACATGCCCTTGCAGTGGCTCCACTGCATGAAGGATGCCAATGCGCAGGATCACCCATTGGTATCTGGCACTCCAGCCGTTTAAGTTCGAGGTGGTCCACAGGCTGGGAGCACAGATGGTTGTGGTGGATTTCCTCTCCCATCAAGGCTGGGGGGGGGGAAGTCAGCTGCAGGCCAGATGGCTCCTCGGCCTGAGTCGGGCGGTGGGGGTATGTGGCAGTGGGGGCATGGTCAAGCATCAGTCTGTGAATGGAGGGTGGAGTCAGGGAAGGTAAGTGGCAGAATCACTGCACCTGACGTAAATTAACCTGTTTGTGTGTCTCCCCCAGTGACCGCACCCTATAAAAGGAGAGAGAGGGCAGAGAAAGGGAGCTCTCCCCAACCTGGACACTTGTGTGCGTGCGTGTGTGTGGGCGAGTAAAGTAAGCCACTGAAAAGGGCAAATAAAAGTTTTTGTAACACCCAGCTCTGACCTGTCGTGCTTCTCTGCTCCACCCACCTTCAACGATTCCTACAGTTACTTCTACTGCCAATCATCACATCATTCTCAGGTACCCCTGGTTGCAACTTCACAACCCTCTCATGTCCTGGCAACAAAAGGAAATTCTCCAATGGCCACCCACCAGCTTCCAGAGTTGCCTCTCTCATCCTCAAGTCCAAGTCACTTCCACCTCTATTGAGAATCCTCAACCCGACTCCATCGACAATGTGCCTGACTGCTATAGGGACCTCGCTGAGGTTTTCAGCAAGGGAAAGGCCTGTGGGCTACCTCCGCACAGACCATACGACTGCACTATAGACTTGCTACCCAGTAAGTCTCCTCCTTGCGGTCGCATCTATCCCTTGTCTCAGAAAGAACACGCTGCCATGGAGGATTACATACAGGAAGCTCTCAAACAAGGATATATCCGCCTGTCCAAATCTCCCGCATCAGCTGGTTTCTTTTTTGTAGAGAAACGTGGGGGCGGGCTCAGGACCTGCATAGACTATTGAGGCCTGAGTCAGGTCACGGTCAAGTACCCGTATCCTCTGCCCTTAGTTTCAGCAGCCCTAGAACAATTACGAACCACCAAGATCTTCACCAAACTTGACCTACACAGTGCTTCCAACTTGATCTGGATCAAGAAGGGTGACAAGTGGAAAACGGCATTTGGCACCACCGATGGACACTTCAAGTACCGGGTCATGCCTTATGGCCTTTCTTCAGCTCCCAGCGTGTTCCAGTGCTTCATTAATGAAATGCTCCAGGACATGCTGGGCAAATATGTCATTGCATACATAGACGACATCCTCATCTACTCACCAGATTTTCCGCATCGCCAGGAACACATGAGAGCAGTTCTCAGACGACTTCTGGAGAACCACCTCTACGTGAAGGCTGAGAAGTGCAAGTTCCACCAAAGCAGGATCTCCTTCCTGGGTTATGTCATCAGCGCCACCGGAGTTAGCATGGACCCATCCAAGGTCTCAGCCGTAACATCCTGACCCACACCTCGCACCGTCAAAGACCCCCAACGCTTCCTAGGCTTTGCAAATTTTTATCACCACTTCACCCAAAATTTCAGTAATCAGGCAAGCCCACTAATCTCACTGCTGAAGAAAGGCCCAAGGAGCCTCCAGTGGAACCCAGCAGCTGAGGAGGCCTTCAACCATCTCAAGCAAGCATTCACAACAGCCCTGATACTCCAGCATCCGGATCCTGCTAAACCATTCACCATAGAGGTAGACGCTACCAACAGTGGAGGAGGGGCTATCCTGTCCCAACGTTTCAGGGAAAAACAGAAGTTACACCCTGTAGCCTTCTTTTCCAAGAAGTTATCCCCAGCAGAAAGAAATTATGATGTAGGGAACAGAGAGCTGCTTGCGATCAAATTGGCTCTGGAGGAGTAGTGGCACTGGCTAGAGGGATTGACACACCCTTTCACCATTCTCACTGATCATAAGAATCTCAAGTACCTCAGGAAAGCCAAGAGACTGAACCCTCATCAGGCCAGGTGGGCTCTATTCTTCACAAGACTTGATTTCACCATCTCATTCCATCCAGTGCCCAAGAATGTCAAGGCAGACACCCTATCCAGGGCATTTGGGCCATCCCACCATGAAACAGGTTCTCACCCCATAGTACCACTGCAATGTTTCATGCAGTTGATCACCTGGGAACTAGACAAAGAAATCAATGGGACTCAACCCCAAACCCTGCCAGCCAATCTCCCACCTGGTCTTCTCTATGTGCCAAAATGTCTCCACAGTAAACTCATCACCTGGGCACATGCATCTCCTGTCACAGGACATCCAAACAGCCAACAAACCCACCAGATGCTAAGGAACAGGTACTGGTGGGAGAACATGTTATCTGAAGTCAACCAGTTTGTCACCTCCTTCTCAGACTGCGCTCAAGCAAAGGTCCTGAGAACCCCCCCCCCCCCCCCCCCCCCCGCAGGCAAACTATTCCCCTTACCCATTCCCCAAAGGCCATGGTCTCACCTGGCGACTGACTTCATCACAGATCTACCTCCATCTCAAGAAAATACCACAATAATGGTAACCATAGACAGATTTTCAAAAGCGCTGAAACTCATCCCACTGCCTGGCATCCCCACAGCCTCCCAAATGGCGGAACTCTTGTTTCAACAGGTCTTCCGGTACTATGGAATACCAGAAGACATAGTGAGTGACCGGGGATTTCAGTTCATTTCCAAGTTCTGGACAAGCTTCGTGGAGAGGTTGGGGGTATCCGTGAGTCTCACCTCCAGCTATCACCCGCAATCCAATAGTCAAGTAGAGAGAGTGAACCAGGAAATTGTCTGCTTTCTTAGAATCTATTGCATGCATAACCAGGGGGACTGAGCTCGCTTCCTGCCCTGGGCCGACTATGCACAAAACTTGCTGAAGCACTCTGCCACCCAACTAACCCTGTTTCAGTGCATACTCGGCTACCAAATGACATTGTTCCCCTGGGACGACCCTGAACCAGGTACAAGCAGTTGATGACTGGTTCAAACATAGCCAGACCATCTGGGAGGAGGTTCGTCAACATCTGGAGACAGTATGTGCCAAGTACAAATCATATGCAGACAAACATAGAGGAGAGACCCCCAACTTCAACCCAGGTGACCACCAGAAACCTAAGGGAGATGAACACTTGTAAGAAGCTCCAACCCTGTTACGTCAGCCCATTCAAAGTCCTACGCCGAATCAACCAAGTAACTTATCGTCTTGAACTCCCACCCCCCAACCCCACAGCCATATATCACCCATTTTCCATGTCTCTCACCTCAAACCTGCCATCCCAGGACCCCTCACCAGCAACCCAACAACCCAAGAACACCCCACACTCAGCAGTGAAGACCCCATTTACCAGGTACACAAGGTCCTAGACTCAAGATGTAGAGGAGGTCAAGTCGAGTACCTGGTAGACTGGGAGGGGTATAGACCTGAGGAACAAAGCTGGGTCAAGGCCAAAGACATACTTGACCCTCTTCTAAAACAAGAGTTCCATGCCCTGTTTCCCAGCAAACCAGCACCCAGAGGTAGGGGTCGCCCCAGAAAGGTTTTAGCTCCTGGAGGTAGCTCCTCAGGGGGCTCCGTCAGTAAACCTGCTGAAACTCAACCAACTACAAACATGGACTTCCTGAACTACATATCCCATAATACACAGCACTCTCTTTCTCCCGCCTACTGATTCACAGCTGACTGTCATTTCCTTAATCACCTGTTTCTCCATATAAGCTCACCTCACACAAACACCTTTTGCGAAGTATCGTTCTGCCCTCAGTACATACCAAGCCTTGTTTCCTTCTGCCTGTTTATTCCGTTTCTGACCCTCGCTACTTTCCTCTCATTTCTCGCTCTTTGTCTTTTTCTCTACACTACACCGTTTGCTGATTGCCTGACCCTTGCTAGTTTGCTGACTCTGATTTCCGCTTTCTGATTTGGTTTTGACAACCTTCTGTAAGCTTTCTTCCTCCGCACTTACATCCGTAAGTGCCTGCAATCTCACATACATACCTTAAATTGTATTTTTATTTTGACCTTTGGATCTTTGGCATTACTTACTATTGTACAGTTGGTTAATCATATACACAGTACTGTGCAAAAGTCTTTGGCTCTCCCCATTTTTTTCATACAAACTTTGTTATAGATTTCTATTTTATGATTTCTACATTATCAAGTCAGTACAAAAACATTTTAGAGTCCAAATGTTCGTTTTCTAGCAAAAAGGTAAATGTTAGAGAAAAAAAATTGTATCTGAGCAGCGTATTCCATCAGAGAGCACTTTCAGATGAAAAAAGAAAGCATAATGAAGGCTGCTGGGTTTTGGTGTAAAATGAAGAAGTGAGTGTGACAGTCAAAGTGTCCAGAAGAACTGTGGCTGGTTCTGGAAGATGCTCAGGAAAACCTACAGATCATTTCCACATAAAACTGCACTCACTGGACCTGAGACGGAGATATATATATATATATATATATATATATATATATATATATATATATATATATATATATATAAAATTATTTATTTATTTATTTATTTAAAGCAAAGGGTCGTCTCACACCAAATATTGGCTTTGTTTCATTTATTATGGCTCACTGATTACTGTTTATGGTATTTTTTTTATGTTGAAACATTTCATTTCGTTATTTTTAAGCCATTTTTGATCAACAGCATTTCTTTACACATGCCTAAGACTTTTGCACAGAACTGTATATATGCAACAGTACAATACAGAAGAGCAACTTAGCAGAGAGAACTAAAAACATATAAACTGTTCACTCTCCGATCAGAATGTGACTAAATGAATGCCTTATTAAAAGCAGGAGCATTTGCAGGGTAAATGTGTTAAGCCTACTGATAAAAGACTCATAGACAGCATAGTCTTAACTATAAAACAAATATGTTCACCGTCCACATTAATAGGAACATTTGGACATTTATGCAGCTATCCAGTCATGTCACCCAATCATGTGGCAGCAGGACAATTCATAAAATCATGTAGATCCAGGTCAGGAGTTTCTTTTAACTTTCACATCAAATATCAGAGCGGGGAAAAGTGTGATCTCTGTGACTTTAACCATGACATGTTCATTGACAGACTGGTTTGAGTATTTCAGAAACTGCTGATCTCCTGGGAATTTCACACACAACAGTCTCTAGAGTTTACACAGAACAGTTGAAAAAAAAAATCCTGTGAGTGTGGGGTCTGCAGGCTGATATACCTCGTTGATGAGAGAATAGAGGAGAACAACCAGACTGGTCTGAGCTGATATAGTAACTCAAATAAACACTCTTTACAAACATGGTGAGCAGAAAAGCATTTCAGAACACACAAAACATCAAATCTTGTGGTGGATGAGCTACAACAGCAAAAGACCACATCAGGCTCCACTCCTGTCAGCTAAGAATAAGAATCTGAGGTGATCAGGGACACATACTTTTTGACATTGGGCAGTTGAAGACTGGAAAAAGATCAGGTGATCCCCCCCCCCCCCTTTAATCTTCAACTATCCAGTTTTGATGAGCTTGTGCCCATGATTGCTTCATATTCCTGTTCTTGGCTGACAGGAGTGGAACCTGATGTGGTCTTGTGCTGTTGTAGCTCATCCACCTGAAAGTTTAATGTTTTGTGCATGCTGAGATGCTTTTCTGCTTACCACGGTTGTAAAGAGTGATTATATGAGCTACTATATCCTTCCTGGCAGCTCAAACTGCTCAATCTGTCCATTTCCCTCTGACCCTCTTTTATCAACAAGGCGTTTGTTTCCACCCACAGAACTGTCGCCCACTCACTCAGTGTTTTTTGTTTTCTGCACCATTCTGTGTAAACTCTAGAGACTGTTGTGTGTGAAAACCCCAGGAGATCAGCAGCTTCTGAAATACTCAAACCAGTCCATCTGACATCAATAACCAACAACCAAGTCGTAGTTGAAGTCACAGAGATCACACTTTTCCCCATTCTAAGGTTTGATGTGAACGTTACCTGAAGCTCTTGACCTGTATCTGCATGATTTTGTACCTTGTGCTGCTGCCACATGGTGGGCTGATTGGATGGTTGCATAAATGAGCAGGTGTACAGGTGTTCCTATTAAAGTGGATGGTGTGAGTATGTGGTGCTTAAAGTGCCAAATTTGAGTGCTGAAGATTTTGGCCTTTTCGAGTTAAATTGGATCGAGGCAAAATAATGTTCCACTAAAATAAAGGGATATAATTTCTCAATTCACTAATATTTATTATTATCCATACAGGACACTTTTTGATGGAATAAAAACGTGTTCTATTCCCTTCTAGTGGGTTTCATTCATTTAGTTTGATAGCATGCAATATTGTCAGCATATCGCTTATCCTACGTGTATTATGTCACTCTACCCAATGGAGAATGAGCATTGATTATGGTTTACGATATTGCATGGTTGTCTAGACCAGTGTTTCTCAATCTATGGGCCGTGGACCGGTACCGGTCCATGAGAAGATTACCGTCGGTCCACAAGCCTGCCTCTGCACTAGTAGTCAGTGTTATAATTTCAAACTACTGGTCACTGTCAATCAGATTATGTAGAAGAGCGAGTGGCTGGCTCTGCTCTCAGTGCTTTTGTCACTGTGTGCCATGTAGCGTAAGTCCCGCCCCCCCATTCTAGAATGTTAAGCGTTCCCACCTGCGCGAGGTTGCACACTTGCACTTATTCATTCATTCTGTCCCAAGTCCAGTCATTCGCGCGCACACGCTTTATGAGAGCAATATCATGGCATGTTCAAAGCAAGCTACTCTTGATTCATTCTTTGGAAAGCGCCCATCTGACAGTGCAGATACACAACATGAGCCAGAGGCAAAAAAAATATCACCCATTCACTCGCAATTACGACCACATTACACATTACATACAATTCGGCTTTATTTCAAGTGACAGTTGTCCCCTGAAACCAATCTGTGTTATCTGCCAAACCATGTCAAGCAACGAAGCTATGAAGCCGTCCAAATTACGCCGGCATTTGGAAACTAAACATTCGCATCTCAAGGATAAATCAGAGGATTTTTTCAGAAGAAAACGTGATGAATCGGCCACCCAAACTAAAGTGTTGAAAAGTAATTTGACAGAGAATGGAAAGCTAACAAAGGCATCATACATGATTTCACACCACATTTCCAAATGTCAGGCACCCTTCACAATTGGGGAGAAGCTAATTATGCCTTCGACTGTTACTGCTTGTAGTGAAGTGTTGGGTCCGGCTGCTGCAGCCAAAGTAAGAGAGATTCCTCTGTCAAATGACACCGTCTGTCGTCGAATTGATGATATGGCGGCAGACATCGAAATGCAAATTTTAGAAAGGGCGAAGTCATCTGGGTGGTTTGCCATTCAATTGGATGAGACCACGGATCTCTCTAACTTGGCTATGCTTCTGGTCTACATCAGATATGCTCATGAGGGCTGGTTTCATGAGGATTTTTTGTTTTGTAAGGTGCTTCCAGGGACCACAACCGCTGGAGAAATATTCCGTATGCTTGATGGGTACATCTCTGGGCATGGGTTGATATGGGGGCATTGCGTCGGTGTCTGCACAGATGGGGCAGCGGCTATGACCGGCAGGCACAACGGAGTTGTTGCTCGGGTAAAAGCCGTTTCACCATCAGTGCAGGCAAAGCACTGTTTTATTCATCGAGAGGTACTTGCCTCTAAACGCCTGTCCACAGAGCTTCATGAAGTTTTAAATCAAGTGGTCAAAATAGTGAACTTCATTAAGGCCAATCCGACAAATTCCCGTCTATTTACAGCTCTATGTGGTGAGATGGGTGCAGATCATGTTCATCTGCTCTTGCACCCTGAGGTTCGTTGGCGAGATCAGTCTTGGCTTATAAAGGTAGATTATCTTTGACATCCTGGACCATTTCAATACGCTAAACCTGTCGATCCAAGGCCAAGCGTGTGACATTTTTCAAGCCAATGATAAAATCATGGCTTTCAAAAAGAAGCTCTCAGTCTGGACCAACAGAGTTAATAGAGGTGTGTTTGACATGTTGGGCTGTCTGTCGTCTCTGGCTGATGAAGGTGTGGATTTGGGGCGGGTGCCGGCAGTGATCGTGCAACACCTTACCGAAACACTGCATTATTTTGATTCATACTTCCTCTGAAAATCCCATCTCACTGAAAAGCAATGGGTAAGAGACCCGTTCACCAACCCAGAAACGAGCGCTCTGCCACCTGTGGCGCAGGATAAACTTCTGGAGCTTTCATGCGATGCTGGTCTGCAGTCGAGATTTGGTCGACTTTCTCTGTCTGAATTCTGGCTGTCATGCTGCGATGAATATCCCCAGCTGAGTGAGATGGCAGTGAAAACACTGATGCCTTTCCATTCAACATGCCTCTGCGAGACCACATTTTCACATTTGACAGCCACAAAGACAAAATACCGAAACAGGCTCTGAGTGGCCTTATCACCCTGTCTTCCTCATTTTGACCTGTTGGTGGCGAGAAAGCAGGCATATCCTTCGCATTAGAATGCTGACTTTTCTTTTACCAAATCTCTGTGGGTGACTGGGCCTGTCATTTGAGGTTAAAAGTCAGCACGTAGCCTACATTCAGTTCACTCTTCTTCATACTGGGACTGTGCAATCAATCAGTCAGTATTAGGGCTACAGTGGGTCTTTTAGGTTTCTCGGTTTGAGGTCCCATGTTTCTGGTTGACCTTTTTATAAGTGTGTGTATGTTATTGAGGCACTGTTTGGCAGTGCTTCAAGTTCAAAGGTGTAGTTTAAAAAAAAAAAATCTAAAACACAAAAGTAAAAAAAAAAAAAATCTTGGTTTAATGGTTCTTGCGGCGGCACGGTGGTGTAGTGGTTAGCGCTGTCGCCTCACAGCAAGAAGGTCCTGGGTTCGAGCCCCGTGGCCGGCGAGGGCCTTTCTGTACAGAGTTTGCATGTTCTCCCCGTGTCCGCGTGGGTTTCCTCCGGGTGCTCCGGTTTCCTCCACAGTCCAAAGACATGCAGGTTAGGTTAACTGGTGACTCTAAATTGACCGTAGGTGTGAATGTGAGTGTGAATGGTTGTCTGTGTCTATGTGTCAGCCCTGTGATGACCTGGCGACTTGTCCAGGTACCCCGCCTTTCACCCGTAGTCAGCTGGGATAGGCTCCAGCTCGTCTGCGACCCTGTAGAACAGGATAAAGCGGCTACAGATAATGAGATGAGAATGAGGGGAATGGTTCTTGCGCAAATGGTAATAATAGGTTATTATTATTATTATTATTATTATTATTAATAGTCAAATTATTGGGCCTACATATCAGTATATTTATGCAATTTGGCAATAATCTCAAAGCCAAAGCACTTCTGTTAGTTTCCCTTGTTTAATAATAGTTTAGGCCTAAGTAGTAATAATAATAATAATAATAATGATAATAATAATAATAATGATAATAATAATAATGGCATATCTTTGGACAGTTACTGGTCATTTGGCAATTTTCTACAATTCTGCCAATGCACTTCTGTTAGGTCTTATTTAGCCAAAATATTATTATGCTGGTATAAGCCTGATACTTGTAACAAGTACTACTAACAAAAAAATAAAATAAATAATAAACTTTGTATCTATCTATCTATCTATGGAGGTGCACACAATATGTGTGTGTTTGGGGGGGCGCACAGAGGCGTAGGCCTATGCAGGGCCTTGCAGCACCAAGGCCGAACATTACTGGGCCCCAGAGCAAAGAAGTTTGAGAAACCCTGGTCTAGACAACATGACATCACACATCAGAGACGTAAAACTTCTGCACTAGTGAGCGACTGTGACGATTTGTTAACAAACATGGCCGCCAGATTTGCTTAGTTAAATATGGAAGATTTTGAGAGAATTTTGAAAGAGGAAGATATGTTAAACACCCAAAAGGAATGTGTATGTGTAGTAATAATAATAAAAATGGCTTTTTTTCGTGATCTATTAGATATATTCCATTTAGCTATTCGTCTTCGATTCGTTCAATATCATGCTCGCTGAATGGAATATAACTGATAGACCACGAAAAAAAGCCAGCCAATATTATTTAAATATATTTCTCAGGTTTCTGATACACATTCCTTGACTAGATTTTCAACATTTATAGAATTTAAAATTTTATTTAAAAAAAAATTAAAGGTCATGTATATAAAAACAGAAATCAGAATTTACTGGTGATTGGTGCAAAGCCTCTCCTTTGAGTTTCCAGTGTCCATGGACATCTTCTTCTGAGATCTCTGTCTCAAAGCGAGCGGTCTCAGTCTCTGTTACTTCCACGCTGTACAGTGGCCGGAGGACCTTAATATCACGATCTACACAGGTTATATGAGACAAAGAGGAAACGGTTTTTGACGAGTCCATTCTTTTGGTCCCTGGTTTTTGATTTGAAAATCCATATGAAGATACAAAGTTAAAACCACATACCCTCAATATTCAGGTTAGCTGTTGTTTTGTCAGTGCCACAATCACAAGTATATTGACCAATATTTCCCTTATCAGCCCTCTTAACTGTGAGAATCCGTTTCTTGCCATCAGCCTTGATGAGAATATTTTTGGAAGGAGTAATTTCCTTGCCATCCTTGAACCACTTCACCTCAGCAGAGGGTTTGCTCAGTTCACACTTCAGCACAACCTCGTCCTTCTCCACTGCTGTGTAGTCCTGTAGCTTGGTCGTGAAGTAAGCTTCTCCCTCTGGTGATTAAAACAAATGCATAAGATTTGCTTTGTTTTACCACCACTGTGGAGAAACATCGAGAAATATTGCAAGCACTTACCTAGTACTGTAAGCATTGCCTCACAGCTTTTACCAAGGGCCTCTGCTTTGATCAAAGAAGTATCGTCAATGGACACCTCCTTGAAGGACAGAGTGTGGATCTTGCCATGTTCAGACATGTGCACCACTTTGCTTGGGTGCAAACGAATGTCATTTTTGTACCAGGTTACTTGAACTTTCTCATGTGAAAGTTCAATACTGAATTCTGCCGTCTCGCGCTCCTTTACGGTAACATCCTTGATGGGCTTGATGAACTCAAGGCGAATGCCTGGAAAATAATGTGCAAATGTGAAGTCATCCTTTTCAGAAACAGTACATCCATCTCAATATAAAATTTGACCTTTTTTTTTTTGCTTAAGTACAAAAGAGAATAATGACCTTGAATAATGAGTTTGGCAGAGGTTCTCTTGTCCTCAGCCTCAAACATGTATTTCGCCTCATCTTCATAGGCAGCTGATTTGACCACAAGAGTGTGCCTTTTTCCCTCGGTCAAAATGTCAAATTTGTCATCGGCCTTCAACTCTTGGGTTCCCTTCAGCCACCTGAAGGCTTTTGGCTCTCGTGATATTTCACACTCAAACTTTGCTTCATCTTTCTCATACACTTGCACATCACTCAAAGGTGTGAGGAAAGTAATTGGAAGCTCTAGAAAAGAAAAATATCACTTATGCAGTCGCTATATATTTTTAAATATATAGCAGCTCAGTGACATGACAACAAAAACACTAGAAAGAGTAAAAGCATACCTTTCACTTTCAGAGTTGCAGAACATTTTGCATTGGCACCCTGGAATGAAACTTTACCCGACTGGGGAACTTTGCAGTTGTACAAAGTTAAAGTGTGCTTAGCTCCGTCCTCAATGATCTCAACATCCTAGAGAAATAAAAATAATATGTATAATATACAGAAAAGGTATAATGTATAGTTGAACACAATGATCAGAAATGTTTTTGTAATCCTTTTTTTGTAAATGTTCATACTGGTGACTGAGAAAGAACTTCTCCATTGAGTTTCCACTGGCCATGGACATCATCCTCCGAGAGTTCCACTTCAAAACGTGCAGTTTCACCATCATACAGCTCAACACCATACATCGGACGAACAACCTTAATGTCACGAGCTGGGAAAAGAATAGGAGCGTAAAAATGCACTGGACTTCATATTTACAATATGGCAGGACAATTATTAATATTTTAATAGTGAGTATGCATACAGTATTGTGCAAAAGTCTTAGCCACCCACCCTAGTTTTTTTTTTTTTTCAATATAAACTTTGTTATAAATTTCTATTTGATGACTTCTACATTATCGGGTCACAACATTACAAAAAACATTTTAGAGTCCAAACGTTCGTTTTCCAGCACAAAATGAAATGTTACAGGAAATAAGAAGTTTGTATCTGAGCAGTATATTCCATAAGAGAGCACTTTTCAGATGAAAAAAGAAAGCATAATGAAGGCTGCTGGGTTTTGGTGTAAAATGAAGAAGTGAGTGTGACAGTCAAAGTGTCCAGAAGAACTGTGGCTGGTTCTGTAAGATGCTCAGGAAAACCTACAGATCATTTCAGCATAAAACTGACCTCACTGGACCCGAGACAGATTTTTAAATTTTTTTTAAAGCAAAGGGTCGTCTCACACCAAATACTGACTTGGTTTCATTTATTATGGCTCACTGATTACTGTTTATGGTATTTTTTTAATGTTGAAACATTTCATTTCATTATTTTTAAGTCATTTTTTGTCGACAGCATTTCTTTACATGTGATAAAAGACTTTTGCACAGAACTCTACATGCCTTCAGCTCATTTTCTTTTTCGAAAAGTACACGCTGAAATCGTGCCACCAGGAAATGAAAATCACTGTCCAATCACAGCTCCCTAGCAAACAGGTGGTGTGGTTGAGGAAAACCACCTTCGATAGTCACTCATGATCTAATCGATTAGCCAAAGGACAGGTGTTATCATACTGCATGGTCCAGACAAACACTGACATGGCTGAGGCACATGGGAATAAAACCATGACCGGACTGTGAAGGGAGACGTTCAGCAGACGAGAAAAAGAAGCCTTGACATCAGCCTGTCTTGTTCGATAATTGATTAGCTCTTGAGTGATTAAGGCTGTTTTCCTCAACCACACCCCATGTTTGTGAGAGAGCTGTGATTGGAAAGTGATTACATTTCTTGGTGGCACAACTGCACAGTGTATTTTGCAAGATGATGGCGCCCTGCTCGGCTGCAGCTGCAATGGCTCATGATAGTGGAGATATAACAGCAGATATTCCAACCAGTTATTTCAATGGAAGTCGGCAACGTAGTTACTCCAGACCAGCATACGACCATCAGGCAATCCTAGATCTCTATGTGAATCCAGAAGCGGAGTACTCATAGAAGTGACCACTCTGGATCTACTCCGTAGCCTTGGACTGTTACGTCGGCTACATCCAGCGGCCTATGGAGCAGCTGAACCTTGTACCAGAGGAGTCCGCCAGCGGAGGAGACGGAGACGGTGTGACAAAGTGGAAGCGGGGATGCCGAGCAGGGCTAACAGCTAAGCTAAAGGCTAACCTGTGTAGAATGCCGCTTCCTTCCATCCTGCTGTCTAACATCTGCTCCTTAGAGAACAAACTGGACTACCTGAAGCTGGAATTAACAACAAAACGGGAGGTGAGAGACTGTTGCGCCATAATTCTCACAGAAACATGGTTAAAACCATCCATCCCAGACAACGCCGTTAGCATAGAGGGGCTAACAACATTCTGGTCAGACAGATGCAGCTCTCTTACAGGTAATCCCGGGGCGGCGGTGTTTGCATATACGTACACCAATAATAACTGGTGCAACAACGGGGAGATAGTCTCAAGTCACTGTTCTACTCATGTAGAACTACTGACTGTTAAATGCAGGCCCTTTTATTTACTCCGGGAATTCACTATTATTATCATCACAGCAGTGTACAGTCCGCCCAGTGCAAACACCAGAGAAGCCCTGAATGGCCTATACTGTTCCATCAGTGAATTGCAATCTACACATCCTGAGGGAATTTTCATCGTGGCAGGGGACTTTAATCAGGCAAATATGAAAACTGTTTTTCCTCACTTCCACCAGTATGTGGATTTTGCAACCAGGGGAGAGAACACGCTGGACCTGGCTTACAACAACATCAAAGAGGCATTCATGGCTGCAACCCGCCCCCACCTTGGCTCCTCAGACCATCTCTCTGTGATGCTAATACCTGCATGCAAGCCCCTGCTGATCAGGAAAAAAAACCACAATGAAGCAGGTGAGGGTTTGGCCTGCAGGAGCTATGGAAACATTACAGGACTGCTTCGAGCACACAGACTGGGACATGTTCAAGGCAACTCCAACAGACAATGATCACACGCAGGTGGAGGAGTATGCTGAGTCTGTCTCTGCATTCATTCAGAAATGCATGGAGGATGTTAGTGTGATCAGAAACATCTCCACACGGGCCAACGAAAAACCCTGGATCACCAGAGAGGTATGCACAATGCTGAAAGCACAGAATGTTGCTTTTAAATCTGGTGACATGGTGGCACTCAGAACAGCTAGAGCCAACCTGAACCGTGCCATAAGAACTGCAAAGCGTGCCCATGGCCAGAAAGTGCAGGACTTCTTCCATGGCCCCATGAATACCAGACAAATGTGGCAGGGTATCCAAGTCATCACAGACTACAAAGCTACTCCTCCCCCCTGCGACGATAACATGAACTTTCTCAACAAACTCAATAACTTCTTTGGGAGGTTTGAGGCACTCAACACCACTCCTGTGAGGAAATTTATTCCTCGCCCTGATGAGCAGCCGATCAGTCTGGACACAGCTAATGTCCACAGAACCCTGAGGAGAGTGAACACATGGAAAGCAGCCAGTCCTGATGGCATACCAGGATGGGTGCTCAAAGAATGTGCTGATCAGCTGGCTGGGGTTCTCACGGACATCTTCAACACCTTGTTGATCCAGGCTGTGGTACCAACATGTCTAAAGACTGCTACAATCATCCCGGTGCCTAAAAAAACCATAATCTCCTCCCTCAACAATTACTGCCCTGTAGCACTCACCCCCATACTGATGAAGTGTTTCGAAAGGCTGGTAAAGGACCACAGTGTCTCCAGACTCCTCACCCACATTCAACCCGTACCAGTTTGCTTATTGCCCTAATCACTCCACAGAGGATGCCATCTCCATCTGAGCTTAGAACATCTGGAAGGGAAGGATACACATGCAGATGTTGTTTTTGGACTTCAGCTCGGCATTTAATACCATCATCCCACAGCACCTGGTGAGCAAACTGGCCCCTCTTGGTTTCAGCTCCCCCCATGTAACTGGCTGCTTGACTTTCTCACCAACAGACGTCAGTCAATGCAGGTTGGCAACAACACCTCCAGTGTCATTTCCCTGAGCATTGGCTCCCCTCAGGGCTGTGTCCTGAGCATGCTGCTGTTCACCCTGATGACCCATGACTGCTGTCCCAGGTCCATGACTAACCGTATCAGGAAGTTTGAAGATGACACAACAGTAGTGGGCCTTATCCAGGGTGACAACGATGTGGCCTACAGAGAGGAGGTGATACACCTAGTGGACTGGTGCAAAACCAACAACCTGGTCCTGAATGTCGCCAAAACCAAGGAGATCATCGTTGACTTCAGGAAGAGCCGGCCCACTCACACACCACTCATAATCAACGACACAGCAGTGGAGAGAGTCAGCAGCACAAAGTTCCTGGAGGTGCAGATAACGGACACTCTGACCTGGTCCCATCATACCGGGGCCCTTGTAAAGAGGGCTCAGAAGTGCATGCACTTTCTGTGCCGGATGAAGAAGGCACATCTCTCCCCTCCAATTCTCACCACTTTCTACAGAGGCACTATAGAGAGCATACCGACTTGCTGCATTCTCTGTCTGGTCAGGAGCCTGTAGGGCCTCTGACTGGAAATCCCTGCAGAGGGTGGTGAAGACAGTGGAGAAAATCATCGGGACTTCACTTCCTCTGATACAGGATATTGAAGAAAAATGTTGCCTGACCAGGGCTCACAACATCAGCAGAGACACCTCCCACCCCCACTATGGACTGTTCTCGCTGCTGGTTTCTGGAAAGAGGCTATGCAGCCTCCGGAGCAGAATAGCCAGGTTCTACAACAGCTTTTTCCCACATGCCATAAGACTGTTGAACCGAATTAACCCCTCCACCACCACCTAGGCAATATACTTTATATTCAGACAATACACTTTATATTGTATGTAGGACTTTATACACAATTTTCTTTTATATATATTTTTTTTTTCAGGTAATATACTTGCTGCTGTTTCGTTCTGCACTACACTGAGCCAAAGCAATGAAATCTCATTCTGATGTGAATTGTTTGATGCAAATCTGAATGACAATAAAGAAAGTCTAAAAAAAAAAAAGAGCTGAAGGCATGTACAGTACTGTTGAAACGTCATTTCATTATTTTTAAGCCATTTTTGGTCTACAGCATTTCTTTATGATTTGATGATGATTACCACCACTGTAACAAAATAAAAATAAAAAAATCAGTGATTTTTGAGAATACTATACTGTACCTTCAATGTTCACAGTGGCCATTGTTTTGTCTGTTCCACAGTCACAGACATACTGGCCCTTGTCTTTGTTCTCCACTTTCTTAATCTGGAGAATTCTTCGGTTACCCTCAGCCTTCATGGAAACTGTCTTTGAGGCACTAATTTCAACCTCATTATGGAACCACTTAACAGGAACATCTTTGCTCAGCTCACAGTCAAGACTGACATCATCTTTCTCGACTGCAGTGTAGTCTTGAAGTTTAACTGTGAAGTAGGCATCTCCCTCTAAAAAACAGAAACATCAGTGAGCTACAGTAAAGCGCTTTTCAAGTGATCTCCATCACTTCAATTTGCAAGTTCGGAATACCACAAGAGAAAAAAAGAATAAATTAAAAAAAATATATATATATATATATATATATATATATATATATATATATATATATATATATATATATATATATATAGTTCACTGCACTGGAGGTCAGTGATTACAATTATTAAAATAGCAGAAATACATCCAAAAAAATAATTACCTAGGACTGTCAAATTTGCTGTAGTTGATAATCCTTTAGCCTCTGCCTTTATTTGGCAAGTATCATCTAGTGTGACTTCCTTGATTTCTAATATATGTCTCTTTCCAGCAGCACGGGTAAGCACTGTTCTGCTCGGATGCAGTTTCTTTTCATTTTTGTACCACGTCACTGGCACATTCTCATGAGAGAGCTCAATCTCAAACTGAGCCGTTTCACCTTCCTTCACAGTCTGATCCGACATTGGTGAGACAAACTTCAGTCTAATACCTTTAACACACAATTAGTTGAGTGAAGTCATATTACGAAGAATGAAATGCAGTGTGGATGATGACATTATAACACAGCTTGAACCATGACTTACCCTCCACTGTCAGTTTAGCTGCTGATGTTTTGCCTAAGACCTCAATACTGTAATCCCCCTCATCATCAAATTCACAGTGGTTTATAACCAATATGTGTTTCTTTCCATCATCAATGATGTCATATTTCTTGTCGGATGATATAATATCAGATCCTCTATACCAAATCACTTTAGGCACATCTTTAGTGATGATACACTCAAACTTTGCTTGTTTCTTTTCAGGCACTGAAACATCCTTCAGTGGTACTACAAAGTCCATTTCAATTTCTGGGAATTGAAATGAAGGTTATCCAGAAATGTTACTTACAGACAAACATATATTCATAATTTCTTTCTCTTTTGTTAATCAACATACCTTTGACTGTAAGCATTGCGCTTGTGATGGCATTCAGGGCTTGGTATGTTACTTCTCCCGCCTGATCAAGCTGAACATTTTTCAAAGTAAGGAATCGCTTCTTTCCCTCTGCTCTGATATCACATGTCTTGAAAAAGAAATACAAATTCAAATGTGTCCAATATTACAGTTTGTCTGTGTTCACTGTGTAATTACAACCCCAAGTCCAAAAAAGTTGGGACGCTGTGCACAACATAAATAAAAACAGAATGAAGATTTGCAAATCATGGAAACCCTATATTTAATTTAAAATAGTACAAAGACAACATATCAAATGTTGAAACTGAGAAATTGTATTTTTTTGTGAAAAATATATGCTCATTTTAAATTTAATGTCAGCAACACATTTCAGAAAAGTTGGGACGGGGCAACAAAAGACTGAAAAAGTTGTGTTATGCTTTAAAAAATCCTAATTTGGTTAATTGGCAACAGGTCAGTACAATGATTGGGGATAAAAAGAGCATCCCAGAGAGGCGGAGTCTCTCAGGAGTAAAGATGGGGCAGGGTTCACTGCTCTGTGAAAGATTGTGTGGGCAAACAGTGCAACAATTTAAAAATAATGTTCAATGTAAAATTGCACAGAATTTGTGGATCATATCATCTATGGTCCATAATATCATTAAAAGATTCAGAGAATCTGGAGAAATCTCTGTATGCAAGAGACAAGGCTGAAAACTGACATTGGATGCCTGTGATCTTCAGGCCCTCAGGAGACACTGCATTAAAAGCAGACACGTGCCTGGAGTGGAAATCACTGTATGGGCTCAGGAACACTTCAGAAAACCATTGTCTGTGAAAACACTTCATTACTGCATCCACAAACGCAAGTTAAAACCAGATATAAACAATATCCAGAAACCCCGCCCCCTTCTCTGGGCCCGAGCTCTTTTACGATGGACTGAGGTGAAGTGGAAAACTGTCCCAGGGTCTGACGAATCAAAAGTAGAAATTCTGTTTAGAAATCATGGACACCACGTCCTCCAGGCTAAAGAGGAGAGGAACCATCCAGCTTGTCATCAGTGCACAGTTCAAAAGCATTCAGCGTCTGTGATGGTATGAGGGGGCGTTAGTGCACATGACATGGGTAGCTTGTACATCTGGGAAGGCATCATTAATGCTGAATGATATAAACATGTTTCAGAGCAACATGCTGCCATCCAGACTAAATCTTTTTCAGGGAAGGCCTTCCTTCTTTCAGCAAGACAACGCCAAACCGCTTTCTGCACATATTACAACTGCGTGGCTCCGGAGTAAAAGAGTCCAGGTGCTAAACTGGCCTGCTGCAGTCCAGACCTGTATCCTATTTAAAGCATTTGGTGCATTATGAAGCGCAAAATATGACAAAGGAGACCCCGAACTGCTGAGCAACTGAAATTGCATATCAGGCAAGAATGGGACAATATTCCTCTTTCAAAACTACAGCAATTGGTCTCCTCAGTTCCCAAACGTTTACAGAGTGTTGTTAAAAGTAGAGGTGATGCAACACAGCAGTAAACGCCCCTGTTCCAACTTTCCTGAAATGTGTTGCTGATATCAAATTCAAAATGAGCAGATATTTAAAAAAAATAATAATAATAAAATTTCTCAGTTTCAGCATCTGATATGTTGTCTTTGTATTAATTTCAATGAAATATGGGGTTTCCATGATTTGCAAATCATCGCATTCTGTTTTTAGTTGCATTTTACACAGTGTCCCAACTTTTTTGGAATTTGGGTTGTATCAACCCCCCTTTTGTGAATGTCTTACCGGTGATCTTGTTAGGACCTGCCCTTTAAGTTTCCATTCTCCAGGCACATCATCCTCAGAGATTTCAGTATCAAAATTGGCCTCCTCTTTTTCAACCACTTCCACGCTAGCAAGAGGTTTCAGGATCTCAGCTTCACGATCTGTATTATTATTTAAAAAAAATACACATTATACAATGTATATATAAATATTAGGGCTGTCGAAGTTAACGCGTTATTAGTGCGTTAACGCAATTTAATTTGATTGCAATTTAAAAAAATGACTGCGTTATCGCAGGGTATTTAAACAACAGTGAATTGGGCTCATCTTGGTAAGGAACAATGCAGATTTTCGCAGGTGACTAGCATGCAAAATAAAGCTAGTTATAACATTAACTTTGTGGTAAAACGTAGCTCTACAACTTGTCAAATAAACCCGCAACATGGTCAGTTAAATTGTAGTCTGCATATGCGATGCGGTGCGAGTTCCGTTTACTTTCACTTTACTGGGTGAAATGTGTTGATATCTGATGGGCTGCGATCGGGAATGCGCACATTCCCTTTTCTCCACCTGTAGATTGTAGGTAGCCTAGCGATTTCCAAATAGCCTACTGCTTCACTTGAATGAACTTGCAGGAGTCAAACTACTTCCTCTTTGCTCTTCGAAGTGTAGCTTGCAGCCATTACAGTTGAGAAAAAAATATAGTCTGTTATTTCTCCAAATCGTATTTTGCACATAGCCTGTGCCCAACAGATGTCTGATAGGCTACATTGGAAAGAATACGCTGCATGCCTAGATCTAATATCAAAACCCGAATGTCAAATATTTGTGCATTAGGCTTATATATTGTCTATCATAGAGAAGATGAGCCTTATAATTGACAGGGAGCATCAGAGCATATATTCAAATGTTTGCTCTGATGTAGAAATGTATTTGAGTACAATTTAAACAGATGTTTAAAGATTTTTTTGTGATTAATCGCGATTAACTATATAATTTTATGAGATTAATCGCGATTAAAAATTTTAATCTTTTGACAGCCCTAATAAATATATAAATTAAGAGACAATTGTAATACTATTACAAACCTCCAAGTGTCAGTTTCGCTGGGTATCTACGACCTTCCACTTCAATGGCATACTGATCAGCATCATCTGGTTGAGCATTCTTAATAGTCAAGGTGATGCCTTTTCCATCCTTCTTGACTTCAGTCTTATCTGTAGGTTCATTTGGAATCTCTTCATTTCCCTTAAACCATTTCCAGTTGGGAGTGTCTTTGACGAGCTCGCACTTGAAGGTAGCAGTGGCCTTTGGTTTCACGTGCTGGTCCCTCAGTGGTCTCACCAACCAGTCTCTGATGATCTCTGCCAGTCAAAGAAAAAAAATCAGGTGAACACAGATCCTCCACCTTAAGGGTATATGCAATATTAACAGGCTCACATGTACATACCTATGACTTTAACATTGGACTGAGTTTTGAGATTTTCACATTCGCATGTATAAACACCAGCATCATCATCATTTGCATCCTGGATTGTTACAGCATGTTGGAGTCCAATAATATTGATGGCAACCTTGCCAGCAATTTCTGAAAGTAGCTTTCCATCCTTCTTCCAAATCACATTCCTGTCTTTGCTTAACTCACAGGTCAAGTACATGGGCTGCCCCTTAATTACAGAAATGTCCTCTTCCAGGTTCTTTGTGAATCTCACAGGCAATTCTGCAAAAAAGAAACAGAACAAGATCACCCTTCTCAATATCAATATTTTTCAATTACAAATAGAAGGCATTGTGTTCTTGAATTGCTTAGAGTGCTTTCACACTTAGTCTATTTGCTTAGTCTGAATCAGAGAGAAACAGATAGTTCTATTTGATTCAGTTTCACACTGCACATAATTCAGTGAACCCAGAAATAGGGGGACGGACCACTGGCCAAAAAAAAAAAAAGATTAAGGATGTTTGGGTCTAGAAATGTCCTCTTATATACGCATTTCTGTCATTGCTCAGAAATACAATAACAAGAAAAATAACCAAACCAAGTGAATACAGAATTCATTGATATCACCCAGACACAGAGAACATGAATTATATAAATAACAAAAACATATAAGTTTGAGTCTTTGTTGTTGTTGTGGGATTAATTTTTATCCATCAGTCATAATACTGAGAAAACATCACATCCCTGCAGAACTACAGCTCTGACCTTATACACCGATCAGCTATAACATTAAAACCACTGATAGGTGAAGAAGTGAATATCACTGATTCTCTCATTACAATGTGACCTGTCAAGGGGTGGGGTTTATTAGGCAGCAAGAGAACAGTCAGTTCTTGAAGTTGATGTGTTGGAAGCAGGAAAAATGGGCGACTGTAAGGATCCAAGCGACTTTAACAAGGGCCAAATTGTAATGGTGAGATGACTGGGTCTGAGCATCTTCAAAATGGCACATCTTGTGGGGTGTTCCCAGTATGCAGTGGTTAGTACCGAACAAAAGTGGTCCAAGGATCCAAAGAAAAACTGGTGAACCGGCAACAGGGTCATGGGTGTAGAAGGCTCATTGATTCGCATGGGGCACAAAGGCTAGCCCATATGGTCCAATCCCACAGAAGAGCTTCTGGAGCACAAACTGCTGAAAACTTTCATGCTGGCTAAAATACAAAGGTGTCAGTGTTAACTTTTTCAGCAGTTTGTGCTACAGTAGCTCTTCTGTGGGGTTGGACCATATGGGCTAGCCTTTGTGCCCCATGCGAATCAATGAGCCTTCGACACCCATGACCCTGTCGCCAGTTCACCGGTTGTCCTTCCTTTTGTTTGGTACTAACCACTGCATACCGGGAACATCCCACAAGATGGGCCATTTTGAAGATGCTCAGACCCAGTCATCTCACCATCACAATTTGGCCCTTGTCAAAGTCGCTCAGATCCTTACACTCGCCCATTTTCCCTGTTTCCAACACATCAACTTCAAGAACCGACTGTTCTCTTGGTGCCTAATAAACCCCGCCCCTCGACAGGTCACATTGTAATGAATCAATGATATTCACTTCACCTCTCAGTGGTTTTAAATGTTATAGCTGATCGGTATATATAAATACTTCAACCCAAAATATGTGCATTTGGTTTATTTCCACCAGTCAGGCTGATTTGGAGTGATATCAAAGCACACTAGAGTTTGTTTGGAGTCAGACTGAGACCACCTCACTCAGACAGTCTCTGCCCAGATGTTTTTGGCCCACACCCAAAAAGAACCACCTGCACAAAGAACCACACTGAGGGAAGAACACACCAGGGTTCCATTCAAAGGGACTTGTTGATGCATATATGAAAACACCCTTACAGAATTATCATATATTACCTTCAACAATAAGTTTGGCAGTGGAGGTCTTCTCTTTATTTCCAAGCTTGCCAACACATGTGTATTCCCCTGTGTCAGACAGCTGGACATCGATAATGGCCAGTTTTCGGTCTTTTCCATCAGACGTGAACTTGTGCTTTGGACCTTCCCTCAGGTTACTTCCATCCTTCATCCATGAAGTTATAGCAGTAGAAGGAGAAATCTGGCACTCAAACACAGCAGAGGAACCAATAGACTCAGCCTCCTGCAACACAATGTCTTTAAGCTCCTTTACAAATTTCAGAGGAACAGCCTTAAGTGTGTATTCAAATGGGGATTCTCCTGGAGGTTTGTCACCACCAGTACCACGTTTCAGTCCTCTTCCTCGTCCAACATCACCAGGAGAAGGAGTTTGTTTTGCTATAATGCAAATAGAGGAGATCGTTAAACATTTATCAACAAGTGATGTTCAAGAAAGGCATACATTAAAAAGAATAAGAAGCAAAAAAAGACATACAAATAGATGATCAAACAAACAGAACATGCATTGACCATGAATAACAAAAACAACCAATATAATGCAGGCCTAATTTTAGTGCTCGGAAGTATTGTAATTTAGTATAAATACACAGGTGATTATAGAAAATTGCGTGCACTGATTGGTCGAGAGATTCTGACTATTTCTTGATAATCACCTCGAGTGACTCAGCAAAATGGCAGCCAATCGCTTCATCACCGTAAGTGAGGAAGAATTACTAATGATGAAAGAAAATGCTGTTCCTAAAAGCACTAAAAATGCTCCGAAGTTTGGTCTAAAACCATTCAAAGGTAAAATGGGATTAGGATTTATTTTATCAATTTCAAAACAAAGCATTTTATGGCAGTCGGTGTAGATAAGTGACAAGTCTGCGCTGCAAAGTTATTACATGTACATACCACTTGAAGTTTGAAATTTTTCTAGAACTGCCACCTTATTGTGGTGGAGGGGTTTGTGTGCTTGAATGATCCTAGGAGCTATGTTGTCAGGGGCATTATGCCCCTGTCAGGGTTTCCCAAGGCAGACAAGTCCTAGGTGACAGGCCAGACCAAGAGCAGTTCACCAGAACCCTTATGGAGAAACCATCAAGGACCGTGACGTCACCCGGTATGGCGCAGCCAGGCCCCCACCCTGGAGCCAGGCCTGGGGTTGGGGCTCGTATGCAAGCGCTTGGTGGCCGGGCCTTTGCCCATGGGGCCCAGCCGGGCTCAGCCCAAAGAGGTGACGTGGGCCCGACCTCCTGTGGGTTCACCACCCACAGAGGTAGCAGTAGGGGACTGGTGCAGTGTGGATTGGGTGGCAGTCGAAGGCAGGGGCCTCGACGACCTGATCCCCGGACACAGCGGCTAGCTGTTGGGACATGGAATGTCACTTCGCTGGGGGGGAAAGAGCCTGAGCTTGTGCAGGAGGTTGAGAGGTACTGCTAGAGATAGTCGGGCTCACCTCCTTGCACAGCTTGGGCTCTGGAACCCAGCTCCTCGAGAGGGGCTGGACTCTCCACTTCTCTGGAGTCGCCCATGGTGAGTGGCGGCGGGCTGGTGTGGGCTTGCTTATAGCTCCCCAGCTCAGCCGCCATGTGTTGGAGTTTACCCGAGTGAACGAGAGGGTCGCCTCTCTGCGCCTTCGGATTGGGGAGAGGGCTCTTGCTGTTGTTTGTGCCTATGGGCCGAATAGCAGTATAGAGTATCCGGCCTTCTTGGAGTCCCTGGGAGAGGTACTGAGGGGTGCTCAGACTGGGGACTCCATTGTGTTACTGGGGGACTTCAATGCTCACGTGGGCAATGACAGTGACACCTGGAGGGGCGTGGTTAGGAGGAATGGCCTCCCCGATCTGAACCCGAGTGGTGTTTTGTTATTGGACTTCTGTGCTAGTCACGGTTTGTCCATAACGAACACCATGTTCGAGCATAGGGGTGTCCATAAGTGCACGTGGCACCAGGACACCTTAGGTCGGAGGTCGATGATAGACTTTGTTGTCGTTTCATCTGATCTCCGGCCCTATGTCTTGGACACTCGGGTGAAGAGAGGGGCTGAGCTGTCAACTGATCACCACCTGGTGGTGATTTGGATCCGCTGGCGGAGGAGGAAGCTGGACAGACCTGGCAGGCCCAAACGTATGGTGAGGGTCTGCTGGGAATGTCTGGCCGAGCACTCTGTTGGGGAGGTCTTTAACTCCCACCTCCGGGAGAGCTTTTCCCAGCTTCCGAGGGAGGCGGGGGACATTGAGTCTGAGTGGACCATGTTCTCTACCTCCATTGTGGACGCAGCTGTTTGGAGCTGTGGCCACAAGGTCTCCAGTGCCTGTCGTGGCGGCAATCCCCGAACCCGGTGGTGGACAGCAGAAGTAAGGGATGCCATCAAGCTGAAGAAGGAGTCCTATCGGGCCATGTTGACCTCCGGGACCCCTAAGGCAGCTGACGGGTATCGGCAGGCCAGGCGTGCTGCAGCTCGGGCAGTTGCGGAGGCAAAAACTCGGAACTGGGAGGAGTTCGGGGAGGCCATGGAGAAGGACTATCGGTCGGCCTCGAAGAAATTCTGGCAAACCGTCTGGCACCTCAGGAGGGGGAAGCAGTACTCTGCCAACACTGTTTACAGTGCGGGTGGGGAGCTGTTGACCTCGACTGGGGACATTGTCGGGCGGTGGAAGGAATACTTTGAGGATCTCCTCAATCCCACCATCATGTCTTCCATTGAGGAGACTGAGGCTGATGACTCAGAGGTGGACTCATCCATTACCCAAGCCAAAGTCACTGAGGTGGTTTGCAAGCTCCTCGGTGGCAAGGCACCGGGGGGTCGGGGGTGGATGAGATCCGCCCTGAGTATCTCAAGTCTCTGGATGTTGTGGGGCTGTCTTGGTTGACACGCCTCTGCAACATCGCGTGGCGGTCGGGGACAGTGCCTCTGGAGTGGCAGACTGGGGTGGTGGTCCCTCTTTTTAAGAAAGGGGACCGGAGAGTGTGCTCCAATTATAGGGGAATCACACTTCTCAGCCTCCCAGGGAAAGTTTACTCTAGGGTACTGGAGAGGAGAATTCAACCAATAGTTGAACCTCGGATCCAGGAGGAACAATGCGGTTTTCGTCCTGGTCGCGGAACACTGGACCAGCTCTATACCCTTCATAGGGTGCTCGAGGGTTCATGGGAGTTTGCCCAACCAGTCCACATGTGCTTTGTGGATCTGGAGAAGGCATTCGACCGTGTCCCCCGTGGTATTCTGTGGGGGGTGCTTCGGGAGTATGGGGTTCGGGGCTCTTTGCTAAGGGCTGTCCGGTCCCTGTACGAACGGAGCAGGAGTCTGGTTCGCATTGCCAGCAGTAAGTCAGACCTGTTCCCAGTGCATGTTGGGCTTCGGCAGGGCTGCCTTTTGTCACCGGTTCTGTTCATAATTTTTATGGACAGAATTTCTAGGTGCAGCCAGGGGCCGGAAGGAATCCTGTTTGGGAACCACAGGATTTCATCTCTGCTTTTTGCGGATGATGTTGTCCTGTTGGCTTCTTCAAACCAGGACCTCCAGCATGCACTGGGGCGGTTTGCAGTTGAGTGTGAAGCGGTTGGGATGAGAATCAGCACCTCCAAGTCCGAGGCCATGGTTTTCGACCGGAAAAGGATGGGTTGCCCTCTCCAGGTTGGTGGAGAAGTCCTGCCTCAAGTGGAAGAGTTTAAGTATCTCGGGATCTTGTTCACGAGTGAGGGAAGGATGGAGCGTGAGATTGACAGGCGGATCGGTGCAGCCTCCGCAGTGATGCGGTCGCTTTACCCGTCCGTCGTGGTGAAGAAGGAGCTGAGCCAAAAGGCGAAGCTCTCAATTTACCGGTCAATCTATGTTCCGACTCTCACCTATGGTCATGAGCTTTGGGTAATGACCGAAAGAACAAGATCGCGGATACAAGCGGCCGAAATGAGTTTCCTTCGCAGGGTGGCTGGGCGCTCCCTTAGAGATAGGGTGAGAAGCACAGTCGCTCAGGAGGAGCTCGGAGTAGAGCCGCTGCTCCTCCACATCGAGAGGAACCAGCTGAGGTGGCTCGGGCATCTTTTTCGGATGCCTCCTGGACGCCTCCCTGGGGAGGTGTTCCAGGTATGTCCCCCCGGGAGGAGGCCCCGGGGAAGACCCAGGACATGCTGGAGGGACTATGTCTCTCGGCTGGCCTGGGAACGCCTCGGTGTTCTTCCCGAGGAGCTGACCGAGGTGTCTGGGGAGAGGAAAGTTTGGGCTTCCATGCTTAGACTGCTGCCTCCGCGACCCGGTCCCGGATAAAGCGGCAGAAGACGAGATGATTTTTTAAAAATAATCACCTGTGTATTTACTAGTGCATCTCAAAAAATTAGAATATTGTGAAAAAGTTCAATATTTTCCATCAGTTATTTAAGAAAGTGAAAATGTTATATATTATAGACTCATTATACATAAACTAAAAGTTTCAAGCATTTTTCTATTTTAATTTTAATCAGTATGGCATACAGTACAAAACCATAAAAAACCCATCTCAAAACATTAGAATATTTCGTTTCGAATTTGAGTAAAACAGTATGAACACAGTGTATCTCTCGGTCTAGTTCAGTACACACAACCACAATCATGGGGAAGACTGCTGACTTGACTGTTGTCCAGAAGATGATCACTGATGCCCTCCACAAGGAGGGTAAGCCACAAAAGGTCATTGCTGAAAAGGGTGGCTGGAAAAGGTGCACAAGCAACAGGGATGGCTGCAGTCTTGAGAGGATTGTCAAGAAAAGTTGATTCAAGAACTTGGGAGAGCTTCACAAGGAGTGGACTGAGGCTGGTGTCAGTGTATCAAGACCCATCACGAACAGACATCTTCAAGAAAGGGGATACAACTTTCGCATTCCTAATATCAAGCTACTCCTGAGCCAGAGACAATGTCAGAAGTGTCTTATCTGGGCTCAGGAGAGAAAGAAATGGACTGTTGCTCAGTGGTCCAAAGTCCTCTTTTCAGATGAAAGTACATTTTGCATTTAATTTGGAAATCACAGTTCTAGAGTCTGGAGGAAGAGTGGAGAAGCACAGAATCCAAGGTGTTTGAAGCCCAGTGTGAAGTTTCCACAGTCTGTGATGATTTGGGGTGCCATGTCATCTGCTGGTGTTGGTCCACTGTATTTTATCAAGTCCAAAGTCAACACAGCCATCTACCAGGAGATTTTAGAGCACTTCATGCTTCCATCTGCTGATGAGCTTTTTGGAGATGCTGATTTCCTTTTCCAGCAGGACTTAGCACCTACCCACAGTGCCAAAACTACTACCAAATGGTTTGCTGACCATGATATTACTGTTTGATTGGCGAGCCAACTTGCCTGACCTGAACCCCATAGAGAATCTATGGGGTATTGTCAAGAGGAAGATGAGAAACACCCGACCCAAAAATACAGATACGCTGAAGGCCACTATCAAAGCAACCTGGGCTTCAATAACACCTCAGCAGTGCCACAGACTGATCACCTCCATGCCACACCGCATTGATACAGTAATTCATGGTAAAGGAGTCCCAACCAAGTATTGAGTGTATAAATGAATATACTTTTCAGAAGTTGGATATTTCTGTATTGTAAATCCTTTTTTGATTGATCTTAGGGAATATTCTAATAATTTGAGATACTGGATTTCTGATTTTCATGAGCTATAAGCCATAATCATCAAAATTAAAACAAAAAAGGCTTTAAATATTTCACTTTACATGTAATGAATATAGAATATATGAAAGTTTACCTTTTTGAATTAAATTATGAAAAAAAGGAACTTTTTCATGGTATTCTAATTTTTTGAGATGCACTAGTATACTAAAACAATTATCTGCCTCAGGCTCAGTGAATATCGGTGAATAATAACCGCAACTTCGTCTCCATTATTATTCACCGATATTCACTTCACCTTCTGCGAATAATTGTGAAATAAAAATCATTACTAGAACAAGAACAAGATGTACTGAAACATGACAGGAAGTTTAAAAGCCTGAATGTAATATTTGGAGTTTGGACCGGGCTACATCACTCAGGGAATATTATAACAAATAGTCATGCTGGTAAAAGCATGTTTGTGCATGTAAAATGAGGACGTGTCGAAGGACAGACGAAGTAAGCATACAGAAGGCAGAGAGAACTACATAAAAAAAGGATTAGGAATGTGGGTCATGCATAGAGTTTTAAATGTTGTATGAAAGCAACTGAGCAAAATAGATGCTACAGGTCAAAAAAATTCAACCTAGGTGATTTTTCTTTTGTCGAGAATAATAGTTAGGACTTTCTATGTTGTATAGTATAAATTTAAGATTTAAGATTTATCGTTTATATTTAAGATTATAGACAGACATGTATATTTCAGATTTTATTCTTATTTATCCATCCATCCATCCATTATCTGTAGCCGCTTATCCTGTTCTACAGGGTTGCAGGCAAGCTGGAACCTATCCCAACTGACTACGGGCGAGAGGCGGGGTACACCCTGGACAAGTCGCCAGGTCATCACAGGGCTGACACATAGACACAGACAACCATTCACACTCACATTCACACCTACGCTCAATTTAGAGTCACCAGTTAACCTAACCTGCATGTCTTTGGACTGTGGGGGAAACCGGAGCACCCGGAGGAAACCCACGCGGACACGGGGAGAACATGCAAACTCCACACAGAAAGGCCCTCGCCGGCCACGGGGCTCGAACCCAGGACCTTCTTGCTGTGAGGCGACAGTGCTAACCACTACACCACCGTGCCGCCCTATTCTTATTTATTTATAACTAGTGTCCCCAATTAGTAGGTTCTTGTGGCCAAGTTTGACAGTTGAATAAAGTTGTTGAATGATTGATTAATTGATTGTCAGTAAACCTGTTGAAGAAGAACAAACTACAAACATGGACACCTTGAACTACAGTTCCCAAGAACCATAGCACCCTCTGTAACCAGCCTATTGAATTCAGCTGTCACTTGTTTCCCTAATTACCATACCTCTATTTAAGCTTCCCTCACACACACACACACACACAAAATTGCAAAGTATCGTTCTGCTCTCTCAGTTTATACCAAGCCTTGTATTTCCTTACTGCCTCTCGCATTTCTGACCCTTTGCTACTTCTCTTACGTTTTTGCTCTTTGTCTTCCCTTTACTACATTGTTCGACGATCGCCCGACCCTTGCTAGTTTACCGACTCCAATTCCATTCTCTCGTCTTGGCTTTGTTTACAGTTTGCACCCCGCTCTCCTCTGCACATACATCTGTAAGTGCCTGCATTCTGACAGGATACTTCGCCAAACATGGATGTAGCGGAAGAAGCAAAGCAGACTACTCTGAACGTGTAGGGGTGTCTATTAGGAGAACATCAACAGATGCTTGCAGACCTCAACACTCGAATGGCACAATTCACAACCATGATGTTGCAGGCCCTCCTAACATGCCCTGAGTCTCCTCTTAGCCCAGCGCTACAGCTCTCCACACCAGAGAAATTCGCCGGAGATACTTTCACATGTAAACGTTTTCTATTTCAATGTTTCATGTATTTCGCTACCATGCCTAACCTGTCTGACGAGCACAAGATCACTAAATTTCTCTCCTTTCTCACTGGCAAAGCACTACAATGGGCAACTGCCATCTGGGACAAGAGCGATGAGCACACAATGTCACATGAACAGTTCCTCACCCTTTTCAAGACAGTGTTCGATCATGAACCTGAAGGGATTGAGGTCGGCGAAAGTCTGCTTACCAGCTCTCAGGGTTCTAGAAGAGTTGCAGAGTATGCCTTGGACTTCAGAACATTAGCGGCTGCCAGTGGATGGAACAGTCATGCTCTGAAAGCAGTTTTTCGCCAAAGTCTGCGCCCTGAGATTGTAAGTGAACTGGCCTGCAGAGATGAGAACCTCACACTGGACACTCTCTCAGTGACTTAGCTATTCGTCTCGACCATCTGCTGACACACCGACCCTTTATCCAAGAAAGTACCAGGCAGGTTCAACCCTCCGAGGACAGTTCACCCATGGAGGTGTGATGCACTCGGTTAGCCCATGCAGAGCATGGGAGAAGATGTAAGGAGGGTTTGTGTTTCTACTGCAGGAGCTCCGAGCATAACATCAGGCACTGTCCCATTTGTCCACCCCATGAAGCTCCAGCAGAAGGCCTAGCATGGCCTGTGAGTCTGGTGAGAAAGTTTAATTCAAAATCATTTAAGGTTCCAGTTTTATTAAAGGTGGCATCCTCCACATACGTCCTTTCTGCTTTTGTCGATTCAGGGGCAGAGGGGAACTTTTATCAGCAGTACGATCGTTCAGAGGTTCAACCTGCTTACCACCCCTCTGCACAGTACACTCAGCATTAGGACCATCAACAGAGGACCCATAGGAGACAGTCTCATCACCGCATGTACCGTTCCATTTCAGATCCAAGTAGGAGCATTACACAATGAACTCATCTCCCTGTATGTGACTACAATCATAGATCATGACATTATTCTTGGTTAACCCTGGCTACAACTCCATGACCCTTTGATCTCATGGCAAAATAAGGAAATTCTCCAATGGTCACCTACCTACTTTCAGAGTTGTCTCTCTTGCCCCCAGGTCAAGATCTCTTCCACCTCAGTAGAAAGTCCACAACCAGACTCCATGGACAACATTCCTGAATGTTATAGGGACCTTTTGGAGATCTTTAGCAAGGGGAAGGCTACCACCACACCAACCATATGACTGTGCTATCGGCCTGCTGCCAGGGATGTCACTGCCACATGGTTGTATTTATCCCCTATCCCAAAAGGAACATGCTGCCATGGAGGAGTATATTCAAGAGGCCCTCAAGCAAGGATATATCCATCCTTCCAAGTCTCCTGCATCTGCAGGTTTCTTTTTTGTGGAGAAACAAGGTGGTGGACTAAGACCTTGCATTGATTACAGAGGTCTAAACCAGGTCTCCATTAAATATTCTTATCCTCTTCCCCTTGTTCCAGCAGCTTTGGAGCAACTCAGGTTAGCAAAAATTTTCTTCTCCAAACTTGACCTACACAGCGCATATAATCTGATCAGGAAAAAGAAGGGTGATGAATGGAAAACTGCCTTCAGCACTACTGCGAGCCATTTTGAGTACCGGGTAATGCCTTATGGCCTTTCTTCAGCTCCCAGTGTGTTCCAGTGCCTAATAAATGATGTGCTACGGAACATGCTGGGTAAATATGCCATTGCTTATATGGATGATATCCTGATATACTCCCCATGAAGAAAGCCACCAGGAACATGTCAGAGCTGTTCTCAAACCATCTCTATGTAAAAGCAGAGAAGTGTGAGTTCCATCAGAGCCAAATCATCTTCCTAGGTCATATCATCAATGTAGAAAAGGTAAGCATGGATTCTTCCAAGGTCTCTGCTGTCACTTTCTGGCCAACTCCCATGTCCATCAGAGATCTTCAGCATTGCTTGGGCTTTGCAAACTTCCATCACTGGTTTATTCGGGGTTTCAGCACAATTGCGGCTCCCTCAACAGTGCTGCTAAAGAAGAGACCCAAGCACCTCCAGTGGAACCCTGAGGCAGAAGAAGCTTTCAGCCATTTCAAGCTAGCTTTCACCTCGGCCCCTATACTTCAGCATCCTGACCCAACCAAGCCTTTCATCCTAGAGGTTGATGTGTCTGATACAGGAGTGGGGGCAATCCTTTCTCAACGCTTTGGGGAGAAACATAAGCTACACCCAGTAGCATTCTTTAAAAAAAAAAAAAACTATCTTCAGCAGAGAGGAATTATGACATGGGAAACAGAGAGTTTCTCACCATTAAACTAGCCCTCAAGGAGTGGTGACATTGGTTAGAGGGAGCTACTCACCCCTTCATAATTCTCACAGATCACAAAAACCTTGAATATCTCAAGCAAGCTAAGAGGTTAAATCCACATCAGGCTAGGTGGGCACTATTTTTCACCCGATTTAATTTCACAATTTCATTTCATCCAGGTTCCAAGAATACAAAGGCAGATGCCCTCTCCTGTACCTTCAGTCCATCTCAACAAGATTCTGTTACCCAACCCATCCTACCACCTCAGTGTTTCTTACAATCTATCACCTGGTATCTAGACAGAGAAATAAGGAGATCACAGCCACAAACTAGTCCCATTCATCTCCCACCTGGTCTTCTCTACGGTACGTGCCTAAGCAGCTTCACAGTAGACTCATCACCTGGGCCCATTCATCTCCTGTCACAGGGCACCCTGGCAGTCAACACACCCACCAAATGCTAAAGAACAAGTACTGGTGGGAGAACATGCTCACGGACATTAACCAGTTTATCGCCTCATGTTCCGAATGTGCCCAAGCGAATGTTCCTAGAACCCCCCCGGGCAAACTGTGCCCGCTCCCTATTCCTCAGAGACCCTGGTCCCACATAGCCATCAATTTTATCATGAATCTCCCTCCCTCACAAGGCAACACCACAATCATGGTAACTATATCGACCAATTTTCGAAAGCACTTAAACTCATCCCAATACCTGGCATCCCCACAACTTCTCAAACCACAGAACTTCTGTTTCAACAAATCTTCAGGTACTGTGGCATTCCTGAAGACATAGTCAGTGACCGGGGCTCTCAATTTATTTCATGTTTTTGGACTAGCTTCATGGAAAGATTAGGGGTATCAGTGAGTTTCACATCTGGCTATCATCCCCAGTCAAATACCCAAGCATGCTTCCTTCTGTGGGCCGAGTATGCACAGAACTCCCTTAAACACTCTGCAACCCAGTTAACACCACTTCAGTGCATACTCGGCTACCAACCACCCCTGTTTCCCTGGGACGACACACCTAGCCAGGTACAAGCTGTTGATGACTGGTTTGCACGCAGCCAGGCAATCTGGGAGGAGGTATGTCAGTGTCTAGAGTCAGTCAATGCCAAATATAAGGAGTATGCAGATAAGCATAGAGGAGATACTCCAAACTTTTCCCCAGGCAACAGAGTATGAGTGGCCACCAAAAACCTGAGAGAACCCAACACCTGCAGAAAACTCCAACCACATTACATTGGGCCATTCAAGGTCTTGTGTCGTATCAGTAAGGTCTCGTACCATCTTGAACACCTCCCCCCCAGCCGAATATCCCCAACTTTCCATGTATCCAATCTAAAACCCACCATCCCAGGTCTGCTCACCGGCAACACATCAGTCCAGGAGCACCCAGCACTCAACTTAGAGGGTGAGCCCATCTACCAGGTAAATAAGAGCCTCGATCAAAGAAAAGGCCAAATCAAATACCTGGTAGATAGGGAAGGATATGGACCCAAGGAACAAAGTTGGGTCACGGCAAAGGACATTCTAGACCCGCTCCTCAAACAAGAATTTCACGCTCTATATCCCGACAACCAGCACCGAGAGGTAGGGGTCGTCCCGGAAAGAATGTAGCTCCCAGAGATAGCTCCTCGGGGGGAGTTCTGTCAGTAAACCTGTTGAAGATGAAGAAACTACAAATATGGACACCTTGAACTACAGTTCCCAAGAACTACAGCACCCTCTGTCACCAGCCTATTGAATTCAGCTGTCACTCATTTCCCTAATTACCTGTCCCTCTATTTAAGCTTCTCTCTCTCACACACACCATTGCGAAGTATCGTTCTGCTCTCTCAGTTCATACAAAGCCTTGAATTTCCTGACTGCCTCTCGTATTTCTGACCATTTGCTATTTCTCTTATGTTTTCGCTCTTTGCCTTCCTTTTGCTACATTGTTCGCCCAACCCTTGTTAGTTTACCGACTCTGATTACAGTCTCTTGTCTTTGTTTACAGTTTGCACCCCGCTCTCCTCTGCACATACATCTGTAAGTGCCTGCATTCTGACGATTGATTGATTGTTCTAAAAATTCTTAAGAACTCATTCGTCAGTTTTAATAATTAGGACATATGTTACAATAATATGACTGACTACTTAATAAAAGTGGGATATAAAATGTAAAACTGTACATATATATAATTTTTTTTTACTGTAACTTTTTTTCTCAAATGCATTTAATGAAACATCTCTACAGTACATCTTGGATTCAAATGTACCGGAAACTAAACAATGTAAATTACACAGATAATAAAGATTCTAAAAAAACTTACGTTTCAGTCCCCGTCCCCTCCCGGCTTCTTCTTTTGGTTTTCCCTCTGAACAAAATTTGTCAAAAATTAGTTTCATTTCATGGATATGCAGACGTGCATTATGAACAAATATGCACAACATTCATATGGAATTGTAAGAAGAACAACAACAAAATGAAAATCTTAATGAAAATAAATATAGGGTATGACACATGAGGATGATAATCATGCCACAAATGAATGAATTAATAAGTTTCATGAATGTAACAAAAGATGGCACCAATGGACATACCCCGATGGTTAACTCACAATATGGACAAACACACATTTAACAAGATGAGAGGGTGTTAAAAAGACAATATGCATTCCATAATAAAGACTGACTTGGATGAAGATAGACAACATTTAAAAATGTTTGTCATTATGGATATGAAGATGGGTAGGATGATTATTCAGGGTACAAAAGAAGATTGGATTCTGGAGAATGGGATAAAAGACTGGGATAAAAAGACATTCACTGGTGAGGAGCCACAGTTACCCTCTCACCTCGTCTACCTCCTGGTATCCCAGGAGTCTCAAGTGCACCTTCTTCCAAATACTCTGCGTCTTCAGAAGCATAACTATCTCGAGGAGAAGCCTCCCATCCCCATGCCTCATCATCTTCCTCAGCTGCAACCTCAGCCATCTCTTCTTCAAATACTTCTTCTTCCATTTGTGTCGAGATTTTTCTTAACTCCACAGCTCCAGGAGACAGCTCTTTCATTAAGAGAATCTCTTCACTTCCCTTTACATCAGGAATTTCTTTTATCTTTTTCTCTGGAGGTGAAATTTTCTTTGGCACTTTTTTCAGGATAACACTTTCAATGGAGTCTTTGGGGGAAACCTTTTCAGGGAGTGGTTTCTTAGCCACACCGGCACTTGGCTTCCTTTCCAGTGGAGTGAGCTCAATTGGTTCAGTTGGAGTCACCTTGGGTGAAGGAGACTTTTTAGGCTCCAACCCCTTCTTTGCACGTTCAACTGGTTTTAGTATAACCTCTTCTTTCTCAGGCTCCTTTGGCAAACTGCCCTTTTTGGTCACCAGAAGCTTCTTCTCTTCCTCCTTCTTTGGCGTCACTTCCTTTTTCACAGGAGTTACCTTTTTAGGAATTTCCTTCTTTTCTTCTTCTTTAGGTACCTCAAATGGCTTCTTTTCAACCACTTTTTCAGGAATTTCAGCTTCTTTTTGTGGAGGTTTTGGTTCTTTTAATAGTTCTGTCTTTGGCACCCGACTGGGTGGTGATATTTCTAGTGGCTGTCGTTCCTTGGATTCGGGAGCTTCTTTTTCTGCTGGCGGTCCAGCTGAAGGCTTCTTTGTGAAAGGCTTTAGTTGAACCTTCTCAGGTTCCTCCTCTTGTTTTGGGATCCTCTTGCCTTTCCACAATGGTGTCTCAGGCTCTTTTGTCTGTTCATCTTTTTTGGCTCTATCAACAGGTTTACGTACAGCCTCGTCTGGCTTCTTCTCATCTGGCTTAGGAGGCTCTGTTGTTTTCTTGGTGACCTCAGGTTCTTTTTGCACATCAGCTTTTTGGGGTTTTTCACCTTTGTCAAAACTAATAGGTTCTCTGCCTTTTTGAAAAGATACAGGTTCTCTTTCTGTTGGCTCCTTTTTAGTGTCTTTTTCTGGTTCAGGTACTGGTTTTCCAGGTTTTTCAAAAGGTTTTAATTTTACTGTTTCTTGTTCTTTTGTTTCAGGTGGTAGTTTCTTTACTTTCTTCAAAGCCAGGCCAGGCTCTTCAGGCACATCCTGTTTTGGAACCTTGACTACTTTCTTCTGTTCTGGCTTTTCCACAATTTTCTCTTCTGTTTTTGTCTTTTTTGGTTCTTTTTCAGGCTCTTCTGGTGTTATTTTGTCTTTTTCAGGTCTTGTTATTTCAGTTCTCTTGACACGTTCATATTTTTCAAAATGCCTTTCAGCCTCATAACTCTCGGTAATTAAAATCTCAGTGGCAGCTTCAGCATAGACCTTCTTTTCTTCATGTTCTTCTGGTGAAGGTTTATAAACCTTCTTCAATTTCACTGTTTCTTGTTCCTCATGCTTGTCTTTGGAGATCCTTGTAACTTTCTTTAGAGTTGGCATTTCTAGCTTTTCTTCCTCAGTAATAAGAATTCTCCCTTTAGATTTGAAAATGTATCACATTACAAAAAAACTAAACAAATACAGTCAAAACCCAACACAACAGACTAACACGTAATCCAGATCATCTGGACATATTGAACATGACATGACAAACATATATTAGGACCAACAGAACACAATATAATCGATGACAGTACAAAACAATACAACAAAAACATAGTGCCAAGACCTATGGGAAACATACCAAAATGTATCTGAAGACATTTAGGTGCATCATATGAAGCAGAACTTTTAACATTACAAAAATATCACTGAGAGCTATGTCACAGTTTCATTCTTACCTTTTTTCACAGGTGTGGGTGCAGGTGCAGCAACTGGTTCCTTTTCACCATCTGATTTAAAAATATAGCCACATTTAGTCAGATACAGAGATTATAAAGGAAAGAGATGGATGGCTGTCAGTTGCATGCAGGAGGAACACTGAATTATATAGTAATGGGCAGTTCACAAACGGCCAGTATTGAGTAAAGTCCAGAGGTTTTGCACACCAACATGTTAACAGTGGTGCTTTGCATTGTTAAGTGGTTTTCACTACATACCTTTAAAAAAAAAAGAATTTTGACATGTAAGAGGGTAAATGAACTGTATTTCGGTTGTTGAGATAATCCACCTTTGAAAACTTTAGGTTGCTCAAGATGTATTGGATCTTCTTTTGCAGTTGGTTTTGATACATTTAGTTCTTGTGGTGTGGGTACTTCAAAATAATTTAAAAGAAATGTCAGTGAATGGTCACAAGAATACCATATTACAGATGATTCTTCAGCAAGCTATCCAATGAGAATTTAATCTTCTGCTTGTTCTGGTACCTTGTGTGTCTGATATCTTCTTTTCCATGGTCTGAAGATCTTCAATTTTCTTCCTCTTCTCTTGTACTTAAGACAGTTTACGCCAAGTTTAAGAATGCTTCAGAAATAATAATTATATAAACATCCGTGCATTTAAGAATATTTTAAACCTCTGAGGAGGCTAAGAAGTGGATAAAATAGCTTTTAAAACTATGCAAATAGCCACTAAGATGCCACTTCATGGATTTAAGAAGATTCTTATTTTGAAGATGAAGCATCTTGACATCTGGGATTTAAGGATGGAATTTCAGTGGGAAAAGTCATCAAATGTATTGGCTTGGGTGGATGTTTTGGAGACACAGCTGTCTCAGCTATTGGAATGTTGAATCTTGTTACGTAAAACATAATTAAGATGTGAAGTGCAAACGTGACATGAACACGAAGACAGTCACAAAAACCAAGCAAACTGCATTAGTCACACAAGACACCAGATCAAAGCAAACCACATTAGAAACATTTACTCAAGATGACTGAATAATTATTCAGCATTAACTAATAAACGTCCAACTACCTTCAGCAGGAGGAACTTTCTTTGCTGGCGGTGCAACTGCAGGCTCAGGTGGTGCTTCTTTTTTAACTGTGTGTCATTCAAAGTACAGAAAGATAATTAATCAATTTAAGAAGATTGTTATTTTTGAAGATGAATCATTTCTACATCTAGGATTTAAGGATGGAATTTCAGCAGGAAAAGTTGTCTGATGCTGGCTTGGGTGGGTGTTTTGCGGGTGCAGCCATCTCGGCTGTCGATATGTCGAATTTTCTTACATAAAATGCAATTAAGATGTGAAGTGCAAAAGTAACACGAATGCAAAGACGGTCACATAAGACAAGCAGTACAGTATATTTAGACACCAGATAAAAGCAAACCACATTAGACAATACAGAAACATTTACTCAAGATGATTGAATAATTATTCAGCATTAACTAATAAAAGTCCAACTACCTTCAGCAGGAGGAACTTTCTTTGCTGGCGGTGCAACTGCAGGCTCAGGTGGTGCTTCTTTTTTAACTGTGTGTCATTCAAAGTACAGAAAGATAATTAATCAATTTGAGAAGATTGCTATTTTTGAAGATGAATCATTTCTACGTCTGGGATTTAAGGATGGAATTTCAGCAGGAAAAGTTGTCTGATGCTGGCTTGGGTGGGTGTTTTGCGGGTGCAGCCATCTCAGTTGCTGGCATGTCAAATTTTGTTCCATAAAATGCAATTAAGATGTGAAGTGCAAAAGTAACACGAATACAAAGACGGTCACATAAGACAAGCAGTACAGTATATTTAGACACCAGATAAAAGCAAACCACATTAGACAATACAGAAACATTTACTCAAGATGACTGAGTGATTAGTCAGCAATAACTAATAAACGTCCAACTACCTTCAGCAGGAGGAACTTTCTTTGCTGGCGGTGCAACTGCAGGCTCAGGTGGTGCTTCTTTTTTAACTGTGTGTCATTCAAAGTACAGAAAGATAATTAATCAATTTGAGAAAGCTGTTATTTTTGAAGATGAATCATCTCTATGTCTAGGATTTAAGGATGGAATTTCAGCAGGAAAAGTTGTCTGATGCTGGCTTGGGTGGGTGTTTTGCGGGTGCAGCCATCTCGGCTGTCGATATGTCGAATTTTCTTACATAAAATGCAATTAAGATGTGAAGTGCAAAAGTAACACGAATACAAAGACGGTCACATAAGACAAGCAGTATATTTAGACACCAGATAAAAGCAAACCACATTAGACAATACAGAAACATTTACTCAAGATGATTGAATAATTATTCAGCATTAACTAATAAAAGTCCAACTACCTTCAGCAGGAGGAACTTTCTTTGCTGGCGGTGCAACTGCAGGCTCAGGTGGTGCTTCTTTTTTAACTGTGTCATTCAAAGTACAGAAAGATAATCAATCAATTTGAGAAAGCTGTTATTTTTGAATATGAATCATTTCTACGTCTAGGATTTAAGGATGGAATTTCAGCAGGAAAAGTTGTCTGATGCTGGCTTGGGTGGGTGTTTTGCGGGTGCAGCCATCTCAGTTGCTGGCATGTCAAATTTTGTTCCATAAAATGCAATTAAGATGTGAAGTGCAAAAGTAACACGAATACAAAGACGGTCACATAAGACAAGCAGTACAGTATATTTAGACACCAGATAAAAGCAAACCACATTAGACAATACAGAAACATTTACTCAAGATGATTGAGTGATTAGTCAGCAGTAACTAATAAACGTCCAACTACCTTCAGCAGGAGGAACTTTCTTTGCTGGCGGTGCAACTGCAGGCTCAGGTGGTGCTTCTTTTTTAACTGTGTGTCATTCAAAGTACAGAAAGATAATTAATCAATTTGAGAAAATTGCTATTTTTGAAGATGAATCATTTCTACGTCTGGGATTTAAGGATGGAATTTCAGCAGGAAAAGTTGTCTGATGCTGGCTTGGGTGGGTGTTTTGCGGGTGCAGCCATCTCGGCTGTCGATATGTCGAATTTTGTTACATAAAATGCAATTAAGATGTGAAGTGAAAATTGGAACAAATACAAAGACGGTCACATAAGACAAGCAGTACAGTATATTTAGACAGCAGATAAAAGCAAACCACATTAGACAATACAGAAACATTTACTCAAGATGATTGAGTGATTAGTCAGCAATAACTAAAAAACGTCCAACTACCTTCAGCAGGAGGAACTTTCTTTGCTGGCGGTGCAACTGCAGGCTCAGGTGGTGCTTCTTTTTTAACTGTGTGTCATTCAAATTACAGAAAGATAATTAAAGATCTTATTAAGACACAGTTTAATTTGCAAAAGCATTTCAAAGATACGTTCATGCCAGCTATTTACACACACAACCATGTATTAGGGTCGTAAACATATGCATACACAGATAGACCCACAGGAAGACTGACAGAAAGAAAGCATATTAATGCTTCTAACAGAATGTACACACACACACCTCACATACATATATATATATATATATATATATATATATATATATATATATATATATAAAATGATGTTTTCAACAGGTGAAAAAAGACATGCACAAAAAGATATGTTAGTAACTAATGTAAAGTATTCACAAGAGGTGAGATTTAAGACAAGCCAATAGAAATATAAAAGTACCTTCAACTGGAGGAATTTTCTTTGCAGGCTCTGGAGTTGGCTTCTTTTCAACTGTGAAAAAGTATGGGCAGGTTATTAAGCCATATATATAAAAAGGCATTTTCAGAATTTCAAGAAAAAGAAAACAAATTAACAAACAAAATAATACACCTAAAATAAGACAGCATACAGTATCTGATCAAGAATAATTTTATACCTTTGGGAGCAACTTCCTTTTTCAGAGGAATGGCTGGCTTTTCTGCAGGAGCCATCTTCTCTGGTTCAGGCACTTAAGAATATTACATATAAAATAATGTTAGAAGTCATCATTGCTTTAAAATATTAATGTGTGAATCCACTGAGTGATCCAGCAGTGAGATGCAGTGACACATACAGACAATGAAAGGGACAGTGATGGGAAAAGTTTGATTTTCAGATGAAAAAAGCTTGTTTTTAACTAATATAATAGTACAGTGTGATACAACCACATTCAAAAGTGCGTATGGACCATGTTTCAGTCACTCGATCACACTAACAAGACACAGTGAGACTGTTTGATAAAGCAAAATCTCTTTGTGGTGTTAAATGTGCGCAAGAGTGGTTATAAGAGTTCTTGATACAAGAAACACGCAAGACCATATCTCCAATACCTCTCAAACTTGCTGCTATGGGAAGAATAAATTCATGCTGTTGTATAAGATCCATCTTTGAGGTAGGCTTCATGATTTCTTTTTTGTCCAAAGAGTGTTCCTCATAGTCTCGTGTAAGTTTTTCACTGCATGGAAACTGGTCAGTTTTAAGAAATGTAGCATCTTCGGAATCACCCTTTGATGTCTCAAAGGGTGTCAATAGTTTTGTGGAAGCATCTTCCTCAACAATCTCTCGGCATTTGAAAAGACTTTTCGGCAATTCAGTGGTTTCATCTGAGGGTAATATTGCATCCAGTGATTGAAGCAATTTCTTCTCCTGAATACGCTTCTTATCAAAGTAAGAATTCTCCCTTTCCGTTTGCTCTCTGGCTTTGAATGGTTTCTTTGCCATTTGCATGCTTTCACTAAGTTTAGAAACGTGTTCTAATTTTATAATACCCTTCTCATCATCTGACAAGGGTTCAGCCTGCTGATCAGAAACTTTCAATACAGATGACCCATCATCGTCTGACAAAGCTGGAATCATTGATGGTAAAGGTGCATCTTTCAAAGATTCATTGTCTTTAAGTTGTATAATTTTGGGAACTTTGTGAGCCTCACTGTCTCCTTCTGAAAGTACTGGTTCTTCTTTTCTTGGAATGTCTCTCTTTTTGACATCTTCAGTAGATGACTTCTTGATTTTTTTTACAGACAGTTTGACTGGTTGCACAGAGTGGTCCTGTGTCAGCTTCATTTGATATCTTACTTTAGGAAGGATTAATTCTTCTGGGATAACATTGCTATCAAAGGTGTCTACTTCAGGGGGACTTTTTGCCCTTTTACAAAGAATCTTGTTGAAAGAGGTTTCTGCTGTAGAACTTTCTGGTCTCTCATGTACATCTTCTAGATGGAAAGATTTGTGCACTTTAGCAAAAGTAATATCCTTATTAGGAGATACTGATTCCTCCCTTAATGATCTGTGATCTTTGGAGAAAATTTGACTCGTTAATGGTGAAGGCACTTCTTTCAAAGCCATACCTTGTTTGTAAGATTCATAATCTTGAGTTTGCACAATCTGGGAGATTTTTTGGGTCTTGCTGTCTGCTTCTGAATGTCTTGGCACTTCTTCACCTTGAACATCTCCCTTTTTCATGTCTTCTGCAAATTGAGATAACTTCTTGTTTTCTTCTACATCGTGTTTGCTTGGTTGCACAGAGTGGTCCTGTGTAGGTTTTATTTGATATCTAACTTTAGGAAGGGTTAATTCTTCTGGGACAACATTGCGATCAAAGGTGTCTACTTCAAGGGGACTTTTTGCCCTTTTACAAAGAATCTTGTTGAAGAAAGAGGTTTCTGCTGTAGAACTTTCTGGTCTCTCATGTACATCTTCTAGATGGAAAGATTTGTGCACTTTAGCAAAAGTAATATCCTTATTAGGAGATACTGATTCCTCCCTTAATGATCTGTGATCTTTGGAGAAAATTTGACTCATTAATGGTGAAGGCACTTCTTTCAAAGCCATACCTTGTTTGTAAGATTCATAGTCTTGAGTTTGCACAATCTGGGAGATTTTTTGGGTCTTGCTGTCTGCTTCTGAAAGTCTTGGCACTTCTTCACCTTGAACATCTCCCTTTTTCATGTCTTCTGCAAATTGAGATAACTTCTTGTTTTCTTCTGCATCTTGTTTGCTTGGTTGCACAGAGTGGTCCTGTGTAGGTTTTATTTGATATCTTACTTTAGGAAGGGTTAATTCTTCTGGGACAACATTGCTATCAAAGGTGTCTACTTCAGGGAGACTTTTTGCCCTTTTACAAAGAATCTTGTTGAAGAAAGAGGTTTCTGCTGTAGAACTTTCTGGTCTCTCATGTACATCTTCTAGATGGAACGATTTGTGCACTTTAGCAAAAGTAATATCCTTATTAGGAGATACTGATTCCTCCCTTAATGATCTGTGATCTTTTGAGAAAGTTTGACTCGTTAATGGTGAAGGCACGTCTTTCAAAGCCATACCTTGTTTGTAAGATTCATAGTCTTGAGTTTGCACAATCTGGGAGATTTTTTGGGTCTTGCTGTCTGCTTCTGAAAGTCTTGGCACTTCTTCACCTTGAACATCTCCCTTTTTCATGTCTTCTGCAAATTGAGATAACTTCTTGTTTTCTTCTACATCGTGTTTGCTTGGTTGCATAGAGTGGTCCTGTGTAGGTTTTATTTGATATCTTACTTTAGGAAGGGTTAATTCTTCTGGGACAACATTGCGATCAAAGGTGTCTACTTCAGGGGGACTTTTTGCCCTTTTACAAAGAATCTTGTTGAAAGAGGTTTCTGCTGTAGAACTTACTGGTCTCTCATGTACATCTTCTAGATGGAAAGATTTGTGCACTTTAGTAAAAGTAATATCCTTATTAGGAGATACTGATTCCTCCCTTAATGATCTGTGATCTTTGGAGAAAATTTGACTCGTTAATGGTGAAGGTACTTCTTTCAAAGCTATACCTTGTTTGTAAGATTCATAGTCTTCAGTTTGCACAATCTGGGAGATTTTTTGGGTCTTGCTGTCTGCTTCTGAAAGTCTTGGCACTTCTTCACCTTGAACATCTCCCTTTTTCATGTCTTCTGCAAATTGAGATAACTTCTTGTTTTCTTCTACATCGTGTTTGCTTGGTTGCACAGAGTGGTCCTGTGTAGGTTTTATTTGATATCTAACTTTAGGAAGGGTTAATTCTTCTGGGACAACATTGCGATCAAAGGTGTCTACTTCAAGGGGACTTTTTGCCCTTTTACAAAGAATCTTGTTGAAGAAAGAGGTTTCTGCTGTAGAACTTTCTGGTCTCTCATGTACATCTTCTAGATGGAAAGATTTGTGCACTTTAGCAAAAGTAATATCCTTATTAGGAGATACTGATTCCTCCCTTAATGATCTGTGATCTTTGGAGGAAATTTGACTCGTTAATGGTGAAGGCACTTCTTTCAAAGCTATACCTTGTTTGTAAGATTCATAGTCTTGAGTTTGCACAATCTGGGAGATTTTTTGGGTCTTGCTGTCTGCTTCTGAAAGTCTTGGCACTTCTTCACCTTGAACATCTCCCTTTTTCATGTCTTCTGCAAATTGAGATAACTTCTTGTTTTCTTCTACATCGTGTTTGCTTGGTTGCATAGAGTGGTCCTGTGTAGGTTTTATTTGATATCTTACTTTAGGAAGGGTTAATTCTTCTGGGACAACATTGCTATCAAAGGTGTCTACTTCAGGGAGACTTTTTGCCCTTTTACAAAGAATCTTGTTGAAGAAAGAGGTTTCTGCTGTAGAACTTTCTGGTCTCTCATGTACATCTTCTAGATGGAAAGATTTGTGCACTTTAGCAAAAGTAATATCCTTATTAGGAGATACTGATTCCTCCCTTAATGATCTGTGATCTTTGGAGAAAATTTGACTCGTTAATGGTGAAGGCACTTCTTTCAAAGCTATACCTTGTTTGTAAGATTCATAGTCTTGAGTTTGCACAATCTGGGAGATTTTTTGGGTCTTGTTGTCTGCTTCTGAATGTCTTGGCACTTCTTCACCTTGAACATCTCCCTTTTTCATGTCTTCTGCAAATTGAGATAACTTCTTGTTTTCTTCTACATCTTGTTTGCTTGGTTGCACAGAGTGGTCCTGTGTAGGTTTTATTTGATATCTTACTTTAGGAAGGGTTAATTCTTCTGGGACAACATTGCTATCAGTGGGGTCTGTTTCAGGCTGACTTTTTGCCTCTTTAAAATTAATTTCATTGATGGACTCTTTTGCTGTGTAACTTTTTGGTCCCTCATAGACATCTTCCTCCAGATGGAAAGATTTGTGCACTTTAGCAAAAGTAATATCCTTATTAGGAGATACTGATTCCTCCTTTAATGAAACGCTCTTTCTCAGAGGAGTGCTGTGTGTCAATTTTGTATGTGCTTCATCCTTCTTGTCTTTTGCTCTACATTCTAAATTGAATTCTTCACTTTTAGCAAGTGTATCTTTGATAGGTTTATCATCTACATGTTTTGTCAAAAGCACCCTATCAGAGGTCACAGCATCTATTTGTTCATCAGAAATTTGAGGATGACTCATGATTTTCAAGTATGTTTTATTTTCTTCTGCTGGTAAATATGGTTGAAAGGTACTGCTAGGTTTAACGATTTTAGTGTCGTCACAGATAGCTAATGGGCTGTCTCTGACTGGCACACGCTCTTGTAGTACTGTCTGTTCGATTTCTTTTGGATGCCAAAATTTATTCTTTCTAAGGCTGTCTGGTTTTGCTGTGTCCAGAGGCTTTTCATCATCTGTTATCCTGATCTGAACATCTTCCTGACTCTCTGCCTTGAAAATGGGGGACAGCCTGTCTTTTTGAGGAATATCTTGTCTTTCATATTTAGTCCTTGCATCTGTCAAATCAGGTTTACTTTTTGTAAGATCTGCGGGCACACCTATCTGAGCAGTTGTCTCAGGTTTGCTGGCTATAGATTTGGCCCTGCTGATTGGCTGGACATGTCTAGTTGCTAAAGCTTGATCTGTTAGTTCTACTGAAGCTATATTTTTTGCCTGTGGCATGTCTCTTTTTGATGTTACTAAAAGCTCCTTGAGATTAGAATCAGAGTAAATCCCATCCTCAGATAAATCTGGACATCTGCAGGCTAAATTTTCAGGTTTTTCACTATCAACCAATGAGTATAATATTGTTTTTGACCTAGCCTCCTTTCTTTCAAGGTCTTTCACTGGTAAATTAACATCCTTTTGAAAATTCTCATCCATACCATGTTCTCCTGCTTCTCGTTTGCAGACTTTTTCCATACTTCTACTAATACTTGGAAGGTTCTCTAATTGTGGGATCTGATGATCCTCTAAATTAGTTTTATTAATGCTGATCTTTCTCTCCAAAACATCCATGGGTTTTCTGATACCTTCATCTTTTTGATTCAACTCTTTATCAGTTTCTTGAATCTTTTTAATTTTAACATCAACAGGTTCTACTTTGGAAGATTTGTGCTTTACTGAAATATTTTCTTTTGCCATTTTTCCTTCCTTAGTCTCACTCTGGTTATCTGATGAGATGGCATTACTAAGCGTTTGGAAGGGAATTTGAAGATCTTCATTGGCATGTCTGTGGAAAATGTCTTCTTCCAATGTCTCCATCAGTCCTCTCTTTGTGGAGATGGTTTTATTAAGAGAAGCCTCCTCTTCAAGATAGTTGTCTTCACTTATTCTCTCACACGACACTTTTTCTGGCTGTAGAGGTTCTTCTTCATAAGAATCTTTTTCCGTTATAAGTGACGTGAATGGCATTTTCTCTGTAAACACCAGAGACTGAACTTTCGTCTGGAGATTCAAAGAAGATGCTTGGAGTTCTGAGATGTGTATCCAGAAGAAAATAAGATGTTTTAAGAGGCATATATTACATACTACAAGTTGCCAGAAAATTATATTATGTATTTTTGTATCATCTTGACAAAACAAGTTTAAAACCAAAGCCAAACTTCACAATATTTAAATAAAATAAATCATTGTACAGGATCTATGGGTCAAAATACCTCTTTGTGTTGGTGTCTCTTTTCTCTGAGAAGCCATTTCAGCTACAACAATAGATTTGGGTAAGACTGCTTCTGGTCTCATGCTGACATGTGTATCTTTAAAGGACAGTCAAAGTTTTATAGAAGATAAATTACTTACGGATCCAAATTCCTGAATAAAAATTCCAAACGTTTTGTACCATATTGTAGTATTTAAATGTCAACAAAGACTTGTGGGCTGAAATCGAGCCTCAAACTTGCACTATTACACTGCTACTTTTATTACCGATGGTATTTTTCTGTCATTTTAAAAATAAATACATGAAGTTTCTTTCATGTGCTATAGTACACATGCTAAAATGAAACACCATAAAATATTAAATGAGACTAAATGATGATTTGTTTACATTCAGAGACACATTCAACATTTTGTTTGTGACATTCTTACATTTGCATGGGTCACTGAAAAACAACAGTACAATCAAAGCATATACATGCAATGTATATTGAAATCATAAAGCCAAAAGAACAAAGAATGAAAATCAAGAGGTTAAAGAAGAAGATAAAGATGTTTAAAGCTCATGCTCTACCTTGGGCTTGTTTGACCTTCTCTGGAGTGGCAAGAATTGAATCTGGTTTTCTTGGCAGCTCTTCTTTTGGCTCCAAAAGAACTTAAAAGATTTAAATTGGTATTAGGTGCACTATCAAGAAATATGCATAAGAACCCAATAATGTATGATTATGACACAGGCTCATCACCAGTTAAGAGCAGGCTTTTGTACACCTGATTAAGAGTATGTACGCATAAGACAACACATAACGGAAAGATTTTTAGGTCAAGAGTTCATGTTAAGAAAAACATGTAAAGATAAGAAAGATACGGCATGAATCGCCATTCTACCTTTTGCAGCAGTAACACCTTTTTGGAAAACTTCTCTGTCATCCTTTGCAGGAACAAGAGTGTCCTCTTTCTTATGAGGCACAAATTCTTTTTCCTTCAGAGAAGCAGCAGATTTCTGTTGAAATGGGACATCTTCCTCCACTTGAGATTTAACCCCAGGAATCATCACTGCCTTTTTAAGATGAGGTTCTTTTTCAGAAGTAGCAATCTCCATCTTCTTGGACAGAAGTTTTTCAGGCATGGTTGTCATTATATCTGTCTTTTGTGACACTCTTTCTTCTTTCTTTGGAGTTATAAGATCTTTTATTTCCTTTCCAGTATCAGGTGTAATGTCGAGTTTTTGAGGTTCTGTTTCTTTAGAAGTTAAATCAATTTTCTTTCGAAGTAGAACCTGTTCTTTTTCTTTTATTTTTGGCTCATCTGTTACAGTTCGCTGTTCATGAGGCAAGTCTTGTTTTTTAGAAGTTAAAGAAGCGTCCTTCTTTTTAAGCAAAATATCTTCCTTTTCTTCTACTTTTGGCACAAGAGTTTCCTTGAACTTTTGAGCTGCCAATTTCTTTTCAGGAGATAAGACAAGTTCCTTCTTAAGTGGAATCGCATCCTTTATTCTTGGTGCTAACATCAGCTGTTGAGGCTCAGTTTTTTCTTCAGACATTAAGACTAATTCCTTCTTTGTAAGTGAAATGCTTTCCTTTTTGTCTGTTTGTGATACAAGTTCTACCTTAAACTCTTGAGGGACTGCTTCTTTCTCAGACATTAAGGCAACTTCCTTCTTCTTAAGTAGAATACCTTCCTTCTGAACTATTTTTGTTACAGGTACTACCTTAAGTTCTTGAGGAACCATTTCTTCTTCAGATGTTAAGACAAATTCTTTCTTCTTAATTTGGACACGTTCCTTTTTCTCAATTTTTGCTACAGGTTCTATCTTAAGTTCTTGAGGAACCATTTCTTTAGAAATTAAGATAAATTCTTTCTCATGAACACCTGTTCTTTCATCCTTTTTAGGCACAGATGCTACCTCCAACTCTTGAGACACATGTTTTTCTTCATATGTCAAGACAAGTTCTTTCTTCTTAAGTGGAATAACTTCCTTTTTCTCTATAATAGGTACAGACACTACCTTAGGTTCTTGGGGAACCATTTCTTCCTTAGCTGTTAAGATAAATTCCTTCTTTGTAAAGGGAATGTCTTCCATTATCTTTGGTTTCAGCACTTGAGGCACCATTTTTTCTTCAGAAATTAGGATAAATTCTTTTTGCTTAAGTGGAATAACTTCCCTTTTTGGTACAGGTTCTACCTTAAGTTCTTCAGGGACCATTTCCTCCTCTGAAGTTAAGACAAATTCTTTCTTATGTAGAACACCGGTCATTTCTTCTATTTTTGGCACAGGTTCTACTTTCATTTCTCGAGACACCATTACTTCTTCAGTAGTTAAAACTGATCCTTTCTTTTCATGCACAATATGTTGCTTGACTTCTGCCTTAGGCATGGTTATTATTTCTATTTGTTCTTTTTTAGTTGAAATGACCTTTCGTTTAGTGGGCCATATTTCCTCTTCTTCTGCTGTTGGCCTAGAAGACACTTCATCTTCCATTTTTGCTTTCTTCTGAGCAACCTCACGTTGCTCAACATCTTTTTTAGTTAAAATAATATCTCTCTGTTTGTCATACTTGTCCTCTGGTTTCGAGGCAGGCACAGTGTCTATCCCAAATGGTGGCATTTCTTCTGTAGCTTTCTGCTCAGGTATGTATGAAGGAATCTCTGGCTTCTTGAAAGGTTCTTGCACTTTAAAAAGACATTGAAATTAAAGAGAATTCTTCTACGGGTCACCACACTCTTCAGTACTATAAGAGTTTGGCAGTGCAAATATTAATATTTGTCATGCCAGTAAAGAAACTTTTGAATCTGAATTTGAAAGAGTTTTGAACACAAAAACAAGAAGAAGAAACAGGACAAACACAATAATTCAACAAAGCGCCACTTGTTTTCCCCATAAGATTGTGGCTAATAAGAGGACAAAATGACACAGAGACATGAACAGAAGAAGATCTGCTGACATAAAGGTCATTAACTAATACCTTTTTGAAGAGATACTTCCTTAGGAACCACAGTGGCTGGTTCTGGTATAATAGGCACTGCTTGTGGTGGTTCAGGATGAGTTTTGGATGGCTTTGGTTTCTCTTCCTCCACATGAACTTAAAATGACACATACTGTGGTTTTAAGTCACACTTAAAGATTAAACATAAAACAGGCAGAATGACAGAAGATATGCTTCCAAATCAGAAGCTAGACAAACTCACAGCACCACACAGTAAGTACGGTAAAGACACTAAATGTGTTTGGGACAACATTAGACATTAACCAAATAAGACAGTATCAATAAGAGACAAAAACTACCTTTTGGTAGAAGAGGCTCAGGTTTCTTCACTGGTGCAGGTTTCTCTGGCTTGACTTCAGGTTTGGGTTCAGGCTTAACTTCAGGTTTGGGTTCAGGCTTAACTTCAGGTTTGGGTTCAGGCTTGACTTCAGGTTTGGGTTCAGGCTTGACTTCAGGTTTGGCCAGAGGCTTGACTTCAGGTTTAGGTTCAGGCTTGACCTCAGGTTTAGGCTCAGGCTTAACCTTAGGTTTAGGTTCTGGTTTAACCTCAGGTTTGGATTCAGGTTTAATCTCAGCTTTGGGTTCTGGCTTCACCCCTGGTTTAGGTTCAGGTTTGATCTCAGGTTTAGGCTCAGGCTTAACCTTAGGTTTGGGCTCTGGCTTAACCTCAGGTTTAGGTTTGGCCTCAGGTTTGGGTTCAGGTTTTGGCTCAGGTTTAACCTCAGGTTTGGGCACTGGCTGGACCTTAGGTTTGGGCTCTGGCTTAATCTCAACTTTAGGTTCAGGCTTAACCTCAGGTTTTGGTTCAGGCTTAACCTCATGTTTGGGCTCTGGCTTAACCTCAGGTTTGGGCTCTGGCTTAACCTCAGGTGTGGGCTCTGGCTTAACCTCAGGTTTGGGCACTGGCTGGACCTTAGGTTTGGGCTCTGGCTTAACCTCAGGTTTGGGCACTGGCTTGACTTTAGGTTTTGGTTCTGGCTTAACCTCAGGTACAGGTTGGACCTTAGGTTTGGGCTCAGGCTTGACCTCAGGTTTGGGCACTGGCTTAACCTCAGGTTTAGGTTTGACCTCAGGTTCATATTCAGTCTTAAGTTCAGGCTTGGCCTCCGGCATGGACTCTGGTTTTGGCTCAGCAATAGGTGTAACTTTGGGTTGAGATATTTGAGGTACAGGTGTTACATCCTTGCGGTCAGGAACAGCTTCCTTTTTCCTTTCTTCTTTGTCTTCTTGTACTTTAGGTACAGGTGTGATGTCTTTCCTGAACAATGTTATTTCTACTTGCACTTCCTCTTTCTCTGCAGGTATATATGAGGGAACCTCTGGCTTCTTGGATGATTCTTGTACTTTGAAAGAACATTGAAGTTTAGCACAATGCTTTAAGAAAGCACTGTTTTAAGACTTTTGACACAATCAGTATAACATCATAAAAGAGATAAAAGAGAAGAGATATTTACACAATGATTTCCAAGATTCACATCCAGGACATTACCGCTTAGTAATATTATATTGTATATTGTATAAAAGACAACCTAATTATTTTTGTGCATGACGACTGCACGTGCAGTTAATGTTTGTTAATTTGATTTACTTCAAAGTTTATAATGCTGCCATTGTTTTAACAATTAGATTTTACTTAATTGATATGTTTATTGTTTGTATAGAAGAAGTTTTAACAAGAAGAAAACCGGACAAGGACAACAAGTCAACAAGCAGCCACTGAAAAACACAAACAACCCGACATTTTCCCTAAAAGAGCGTGGCTGATGACAATCAAATCAACACAGGTACATTTACAGCAGACAGACATATACAATTATCATGTACAAGTACCTTTCTGAGGAACTACGTCCTTGGGAACCACAGGGATTTGTGCTGGTTCTGGTTTGGTTGGTACTATCCTTGGTGGTTCTGGTTCTGTTGGTTTTGGTTTCTTTAACTCCAAAGGAACTTAAAAGAAGATTATTTTTTTCTTTTAATTCGCACTTCATAAAAGTAGACACTGTCACAAAGAAGATTCACTTCCAAAGTGGAAGTAGGACAAACATACTGCATCAAACAGAGTTAAAGCACACAAAAACACAGCAGGAAGCTCGAGTGACAAAAACTACCTTTGACTGGAGGTGCCTCAACTTCCTTCTTTGGTACAGGCTTCAGTTCAGGCTTTGGTTCTGGCTTCTTTTCAGGTGTAGGCTCAGGCTTGGGCTTCAGCTTGGGCTCTGGTTTGGTTTCAGGTACTGGTGGAGGTTTAGGTGGAGGTTCTTTGGGTTTAGGCTCCGGGACCACAGGTGCTACAGCTTCTGGGACTTTTTATGCAATACAAAATGTTAAGAAGCTGTAAGACTTTGGAAGGCATCATTTTAACAAGGGTGGACAATGTTTTTTGACAGCCATACAGAAAATTATATGTTCTATACAACAGGGAAGAGACTCAATAAGAAATCTGACAAACCAGATTATGACACAACACCAAGGACTATATAATCAGACTACTAAAAGTTATAAAGAGCAGAAGCACAATTATAACCTTATATAGAGAAATACAAAGAGTAGGACAAACATACTGATGTACAAATGTATCGCCAAATAACTCAACTGTGTTTTAACAGACAGAAAAAGATCACACCGTGCATGCCATAGCAGACCGTGAACAAAAATATGAAACAGTCAAAGGTACAACAACAATGTAAACGAAAGACAAAAACTGTACACATAATATTTGATTAGTAAAAGTTAAGAGTGGACAAATACCTTTCTTGGGAGCAACCTGGGTTGGCTGAGGAGCAGGTACCGCTTCAAATTCACACAAAAAAAACCAAAAACAACTGAATTTAACACAAGACCAAATCTTTTACACTTGTATTTCAAACATCTTAGGATCAATATCAGATTAAAGAGAAGATAAGAGTTAAAATATAAACCTTCATATAACTTCACACATATTTTACAAAGAACAAATCAACAAGCTTCGACATACCGTAACAGCACCAAAACTACAACATGAATCAATGGCATTCACAATATTACCTTCTTTAGGAGGAAGTTCTTTCGGTTCTTCCACTTTGAGTGGTATGACTTTTTCTTCTTTGGGTCTCTTAGCTTCGGGTACTTGAAAATGTTTTCCAATATAGTTTTAATATTAGTTATGAAGGATCATGCATTTAATGTAGCCAAAGACAAAAAAATGCAAGAAGCAAGAATGAAAAAAAAAAAAGATCCACTCAAGATACTGGACAAGACCCAAAACTTGTAACGTGACTTTTTTTTTTCTTTTTTACAAAATGCAACATAGCATGGAGAGTTTTGTATACCTTTTCTTGGTGGTTCTATCTTTTCCTCAACTGGTGTAGGTTTCTGCTCTGGTTCCTTGACCACCTCAGGAACTTAAAGAACAATTAATAAATTAGATAAAATCTAGAAACTTTAGGCTAAAAAGTATTCTTGCATGAGCATTGTAAATAAATAATTTAGCAGCCCACAATGACATTTTTATGTTTTACAGACAGACAAATTTTATCATAAATAACATAAAAAAGAAAGAAAGTCAAGACTGACATTAAACCAAAAAATATAGCCATGATAGTGCACATGAAGACGAAACAAAATACAAAAAAAAAAGTTAACTAGACATAAGACACAGAAAAGGTCACGATGACATTAGCATGTTTGCTAGGGATGCATTGATACTGAACCTGGATATTGGTATTGGTCTGACACCATGTTCATTAACTCAGATATTCATAAAAATTCTACTCTATTGATCCAATACCATGTGATACGATGTATTGGTATAAATACACAGGTGATTATAGGAAATCGTGAGGGCTGATTGGTTGAGAGATTCTGGCTATTTCTTGATAATCACCTCAAGCGACTCAGCATCCAATCGCTTCATCACCGTCAGTGAGGAAGAATCACAGATGATGAAAGAAAACGCTGTTCCTAAAAGCACTAAAGATGCTCCGAAGTTTGGTCTAAAACTATTGAAAGGGAAGGTGGGGTTGGGATTTATTTTATCGATTTCACAACAAAGTATTTTATGTGACTCGGCGTAGATAAGTAACACAAGTCTGTGATGCAAAGTTATTACATTTACATGCCGCTTTTGAAGTTTGAAATGAATTACTTTTTAATACAATTAAAAAAAAATCACCTGTGTATTTATAGTAAAACAATTATCTGCCTCAAGCTCAGTGAATATCGGTGAATAATAACCCCGATTTCATCTCAATTATTATTTAAATAATATTGTCTGGCTTTTTTTTTTCATGGTCTATCAGATATATTCCATTCAACGAGCATGATACTGAATGAGTCGAAGACGAGTAGCTGAATGGAATATATCTGATAGACCACGAAAAAATCCAGCCAATATCATTATTATTATTATTATTATTATTATTATTATACATACACAAAATCTTCTGTATTTAAATCTTTCGTATTTAACAAAGCAAAGCTGGCGGCCATGTTTGTTTACAAATTGGCACAGTCGCTTGCTAGTGTGGAAGTTTTACATCTCTGATGTGTGACGTCATGTCTTGACAACCGTGCAATATTGTAAACCATATTCAATGCTCATTCTCCATTGGGTAGAGTGATGTAATACATGTAGGATAAGCGATATGCTAACAACTATTGAGCATGCTATTGAACCAAATGAATGAAACCTGCTGGAAGGGAATAGAACACGTTTTTATTCCATGGAAAAAGTGTCCTGTACTGATAATCATCACAGATATTCACTTTGCCTTTGGCGGATAATTGTCAAATATAAGCCTAGTGTACACTGCAACACTAATGAACAGGCAACATGAAATGATAGCAATTAGACATATTTCAGGACTAATGATCAAAGCAGCCTGCAACCTGTGCTCTGTGAAAATACCAAGGTGAATACAAGTAAGCAGATTAAAAATGAGCATCTTTCAGCCTTTAAGCTGCATTTTTAGAATTCACTGCTAGAAGCACAAAGCAGCAACGGATCTAAACAGAACAGATGTTCTCTGATATCCAGGATTGTTCAAAACCAAAGTTCGTTTCTCATTTCAAGTCAATATTGATATTGGTCGAAAAAAAGTGTTCTGAGTTTTTGTTTGTTTTTTTTATTTCAATATAAGTGATACAAGAGCCTGATGGACCCATCAAACTAAATGAAAAGCGACCCATGGCACAAGGCACATTACTATTACATCACAAATGATCAACAATGACTAATTTGACAACAACATTATTGAATTAAGTCAAAAAATAAGCTGTCTTAAATGCATCCATATTTGGAGTAGTGGGAAATACAGATGTTGGTAGAGAGTTCCACATCCTACTACTTCTAGGAATATAAGAAGACAGATGGTGCTTAGTGTTAGACTTTAGTATGTTCACAGCATGTGGATGGCCACTCAGAGCCGATCGAGTTACTCTTCCTCAGGGTACACCCAGAGCAAGCTTGTACGGTAGTACTCGAGTCCAGGACTCGCACGCTAATTTTAAGGACTCGTGACTTGACTTGAGCACTGATGACTCGGACTTGGACTCGGACTCGTGCATTAACTGCATTCAGACTTGTAAATTGAAGATGAGGACTTGGATTTTTTTCTTTATTTTTTGTAACATGCCATAATAATTTGGCACAAGATATTTATATCTACATTAATTTTTATACTAATTTTGTGTAAGAGAATGCACATTCACCGGTTCATACATCATGCTCAGGAACAAACTAACGTTAACGGCGCTAAAATGCCCGGAGAGACACGCCTAGGATTGTCCACGCTGCTAATACAGACTTCTTGTGCAGTGGGAAAAAATGCACTGCTGTGTGTTCCATATGTAGAAGAACTATCGAGGAGACGACGGGGACGACCTCGAACTTCAATCGTCATTTGGTAAGACTCCACCCAGAGAAGGAAGTGACACGCTATGTTCATTGCTCTGTTGATAGTGGGCGGGGCTTGCTGAGTGATGAACAAGCTTTTTATCTGTAGCCTGTTAACTAAAATGAGGCAGTGGAGCAGGAACGTTAGTCCGACACAGTAGCAGAGACGCTTTCACATAAAGGCAGCAACAGACACCGTCACATGGTGCAGATGGAGTCTTCTTCCCGGATTCAACTCGGCTCAATAGTGGACTCAGCTCAAAATTTTCTTTAATGACTTGGACTTAACTCGGACTTGAACAGTGGGGACTCGAAACTGGACTCGGACTCGAGGTTTAGTGACTCGACTACAACACTGACCCGTAGGCAATATTCTGGTCAGCTCGATGGATGGTTGCAGGAAGTAATGACGGTAGAGAATATACAGTGAAGTGATGTTTCTCCTGTGCTCCAGTGGGAAGATGCTCACCTTACAGGGGTCATCAATGTTTAAAAGGTGGAGAGCTTTCCTCTGCAGCCTATCTAATAACTTTAGTGCTGTGGTACCTGCATATTGGGGAAGCATACTCCATGAGAGATTGAACATAAGCTTTGTACATGGTGACGCGAACTTGGAGGGGAAGTAGATCACTTGTACGACCCAAGATGTATATTGTCTTTGCCATTTTTGTTGGCGATGCCAAATATGTTCTGAGTCCATGACAGGGTGTTGGTGATGGTGACACCGAGCAAAGTTATACTCTCTACAGGTTTCAGAAAAAAAGAGAGGAGAGTGATTTTGGATTCGCTTTCTGCTGATGATCATCTCCTCAGTTTTACTTATATTGAAGGTTTGAATTTGGGGGAAAACAAGGTCAGTACATCCCTAACACATACCGGTAGCAGCCAACATTCTTTTATCACTGATTACCTCTGGTTGGGACAACTTCTCTCACTTCGAGCGCTTTCCTCTCAACAATCTCTTCCACAGGAATTCTCGGGGCTGTAGGGACAGAAAATGTACTTAGAATAATGAGAAATCACAGATGTTTTTAGATAAAATACAACCCCGATTCCAAAAAAGTTGGGACAAAGTACAAATTGTAAATAAAAACGGAATGCAATGATGTGGAAGTTTCAAAATTCCATATTTTATTCAGAATAGAACATAGATGACATATCAAATGTTTAAACTGAGAAAATGTATCATTTAAAGAGAAAAATTAGGTGATTTTAAATTTCATGACAACAACACATCTCAAAAAAGTTGGGACAAGGCCATGTTTCCCACTGTGAGACATCCCCTTTTCTCTTTACAACAGTCTGTAAACGTCTGGGGACTGAGGAGACAAGTTGCTCAAGTTTAGGGATAGGAATGTTAACCCATTCTTGTCTAATGTAGGATTCTAGTTGCTCAACTGTCTTAGGTCTTTTTTGTCGTATCTTCCGTTTTATGATGCGCCAAATGTTTTCTATGGGTGAAAGATCTGGACTGCAGGCTGGCCAGTTCAGTACCCGGACCCTTCTTCTACGCAGCCATGATGCTGTAATTGATGCAGTATGTGGTTTGGCATTGTCATGTTGGAAAATGCAAGGTCTTCCCTGAAAGAGACGTCGTCTGGATGGGAGCATATGTTGCTCTAGAACCTGGATATACCTTTCAGCATTGATGGTGTCTTTCCAGATGTGTAAGCTGCCCATGCCACACGCACTAATGCAACCCCATACCATCAGAGATGCAGGCTTCTGAACTGAGCGCTGATAACAACTCGGGTCATCCTTCTCCTCTTTAGTCCGAATGACACGGCGTCCCTGATTTCCATAAAGAACTTCAAATTTTGATTTGTCTGACCACAGAACAGTTTTCCACTTTGCCACAGTCCATTTTAAATGAGCCTTGGCCCAGAGAAGATGTCTGCACTTCTGGATCATGTTTAGATACGGCTTCTTCTTTGAACTATAGAGTTTTAGCTGGCAACGGCGGATGGCACGGTGAATTGTGTTCACAGATAATGTTCTCTGGAAATATTCCTGAGCCCATTTTGTGATTTCCAATACAGAAGCATGCCTGTATGTGATGCAGTGCCGTCTAAGGGCCCGAAGATCACGGGCACCCAGTATGGTTTTCAGGCCTTGACCCTTACGCACAGAGATTCTTCCAGATTCTCTGAATCTTTTGATGATATTATGCACTGTAGATGATGATATGCTCAAACTCTTTGCAATTTTACACTGTCGAACTCCTTTCTGATATTGCTCCACTATTTGTCGGCGCAGAATTAGGGGGATTGGTGATCCTCTTCCCATCTTTACTTCTGAGAGCCGCTGCCACTCCAAGATGCTCTTTTTATACCCAGTCATGTTAATGACCTATTGCCAATTGACCTAATGAGTTGCAATTTGGTCCTCCAGCTGTTCCTTTTTTGTACCTTTAATTTTTCCAGCCTCTTATTGCCCCTGTCCCAACTTTTTTGAGATGTGTTGCTGTCATGAAATTTCAAATGAGACAATATTTGGCATGAAATTTCAAAATGTCTCACTTTTGACATTTGATATGTTGTCTATGTTCTATTGTGAATACAATATCAGTTTTTGAGATTTGTAAATTATTGCATTCCATTTTTATTTACAATTTGTACTTTGTCCCAACTTTTTTGGAATCGGGGTTGTATTCAGATAAGATTAGGAGTTGGATAACAGGATAAGACAAACATGTACACGATTACACAATGATGAGACACAAATGACACATGGGTAAGATCAAGAGGAACATCTCAATGATGTTACACAGATAAGAAGAAACACATCACACGAACGTTGGTGAAGACGCACACAGCAAGGACAAACATACATCTCCAAAAGGACCCGTATGATTTTTTGAAGATTTTTTGGAGGATAATCAGACAAACACAAATGTGAATGTAAGTGCTGAAGTTTTATATCACAAACAGATATTTTTTGTGAAAACGAAAGGGTTAGTTTTTTCTTCTGATTTAAAATGAAGGGATGAGAACAGAAAGCTCTCGATGATACCTGTAATAGAGATTTCCTCTACTATCCTTTCTTCTGTTCTGTGCTCATACTCTGGTGAAGGATGACAGTTCATTGGAAATGTTTAAAAGACTAAGGAACCAGGTTAATCGTCAACTTCATTTGAGCATTTTTAGTTTTTAAAATCTGGTGATGATGTTAATTGGTTATTTAACAATTAACAGTGCCCCAGTGATGATGCATACACATGTTCACACTCTCATACTAATCATTTGGATTAATATTAATACAGTGAAGTGAATGAGCAGATGAGGGTGATTTTTGTTAATCTTGATGTGGCCTGTTTTAGTGGATGATCTTGTAAGATAATGAAGAAAGCTCAAGTATATGATATACCTTGAATTTCCATCTTTTCTTCGTAATGATAGTATTCGACAGATGATTCAGCTTTCAGAAATAAAGGATCAAATTATTGAGTATTGAGGGTGTGTATCAGACTTTAGCATTTTTAGAGCTAAAATTATATCCAAGTCCCTTTCTTACCTTCAAACGTAAATGCAGATGGAGCTTCAGGGACTTGTATTGATGTATCAGGAATATCTGGAGGGTTTTAAATATGAATTTAATTTCGAGGAACTATGATTGGAATATATCGGATTCTTATGATGTAGCATAATTAAATTTATGATGTAATTGGATCTTTGAACTAGAATACTTACCATAAGGTACCCTTCCTACATCAATGTCTGTGAAAGGAGGTACAGTAAAATACTGTTATAGACATTAATGCACCAGGTTATGAACTTTCTGTGAATACTAACATGTGCTAACAGGCTTTTACAGACCTTTCCCTGACAGGTAAAGCTCTGCTGTGCTTTTGGCTTCACCTCTGGGCTCCAATCTGACAATCACTGAATATACGCCTAAAGAATTTTTCATTATATTAGTTGGGTCTCTTTGGAAACCAGATGAATATTAAGATGAAAATCAGAGAGATTAAAAAAATGGAATCCAGCAGGATTTCAGCCGGACAAACCTTCATCCTCCGAGGTTACATTGCGGATGATCATAAAGTGTCGTCGGCCTTCGCTCCTGAATGTATACTTTGGGCTTTCTTTAAGTTCCCATATGTCCTTGTACCATGTTACAATTGCATTGTCAAAGGACACTTCACATTCAAAAGTTGCAGACTGTCGTTCCCGAACCACAATGTTCTGGATGCGTTTAGTGAAATGTATTTGCTCCGCTAAAGAGAGATGACGCAAGTTTGATAGTTAGCAAATTAGATAGCCTGCTCTGCTAGACTTAACGTATACACATACATGAAGACTTTTCATTAAGGTTTTCCAGTCATCTTTAAATAAAAAAAAGATCAAAATGCTCTTCAAGTCTCCATTTTCAGTTATCCATACAAAAAAATCAAAAAAGAAGATGAAGATGATTCAAATGTTCAAGAGAAGAATGCTTTGTTCAACGCAAGACTTTCACAGATGAAGATGGAAGAGGTTAGTAGATGGTCTAAATTTTTTATACGATAAAATTGTGAGTTTGATGACATGATACACACCTTCGACCCAAAGATTTGCAGTTGTTTCAAGATTTTTATATTTGCAGGTATATTCTCCTTGGTCTTCAGGCCTAACGTCTTTAATTGAGAGCTTCTGAGAGTAATTGGCCACAGAATATGTGTACCTGCCACGAGGCTCTAAAAGCTTTCCATTTTTAAACCACTGGGCCTTTGCATTAGGTATGGAGAACTGGCATGTGAGTGTACAGGTTTGGCCTTCCTTACCAGCTACATCCTCCATGTGCTTTTCCACTTCACCTTCTGTCACAAAAAAAGGAGAAGATAATAAAACCTCACATTCTTAGCACTGAATGGAGAGATGTTTCAAACAGTAACAATGTTCAAAGTTGACTGAAATTAGAGCTAACGCTGCTTGTTAAATCTAAATACAGTATTGTTTATCTGAAGGATTTCTACAAGAAATAACCACATAGCTGCAATACAACACTTACCCAACACTGTCAATTTGGCACTGGAGATATGTGGTCCACATACAATGCGATAGCTGCCCTCATCCCGGAGCTGGCAATTCTTAACCTTTAAGATGTGGCGGTCACCAACAACTTTAATCTCGTACTTGTCACTTGTGTCAAGTTTCTGGGTGCCTTTGTACCAGGACAGTGTTATCTCTGGGTAGTTGATTTTGATCTCGCATTCAAACACAGCCTCTTTATTGGCAGCTGTAGTCTGGTCAGTGATGTCTCGAATCAGTGTTACAGGCTGCATGTAAAGCACAAAAAAGGAATGGGTACGCATGAATAATAATAAATACATGCAACACATATATACACAGCTAAGAATATACACCACAGAACTGTTACATTCTCCATCCATCCATTATCGACACTGCTAGGGTCGCCAATCTATCACAGGGCTAACACAGAGATGAACAACCATTCACACTCACATTCACACCTATGGGCAATTGTTGGGTTCCATTCAACGTCACAGCCGCCTCATTAGCACGGTGGTGTAGTGGTTAGCGCTGTTGCCTCACAGCAAGAAGGTCCGGGTTCGAGCCCCATGGCCGGCGAGGGCCTTTCTGTGCGGAGTTTGCATGTTCTCCCCGTGTCCGTGTGGGTTTCCTCCGGGTGCTCCGGTTTCCCCCACAGTCCAAAGACATGCAGGTTAGGTTAACTGGTGACTCTAAATTGAGCGTAGGTGTGAATGTGAGTGTGAATGGTTGTCTGTGTCTATGTGTCAGCCCTGTGATGACCTGGTGACTTGTCCAGGGTGAACCCCGCCTCTCGCCAGTAGTCAGCTGGGATAGGCTCCAGCTTGCCTGCGACCCTGTAGAACAGGATAAAGCGGCTACAGATAATGAGATGAGATGAGCCGCCTCATTAGATATGCAAGACATGAAGCAGTGGTCAGCTGAGCTCATTGTTCACAAAGCGTTGCTATCACTGGGGCGCCTTGCAAGTCATGAAAATACCCTCGACTTGCATTGTTTTGCATTGTTCAAATCAATCAAAATGAAACTGATAAAACTGATAACAGGTGAAAGAGCAAAGGATTTTACCAAAAAATAACAAGAAAAGTGGCTCTTGAACCTTTCGCTGTGATGGAAGGGAGCTGAGTCGAAGAACACTCGAGTTTGCAGTGATCACTTTGTGAAAGGTTCATAAACTTCTCTGATTTATTTCGTTTGGATTCACAAATCACTTTTCTCACCATTTTCTGTTATTTTGTGATGTTTTGAAGTTCAGGAGATGCTTCAGTCTTCATGTGTTTTTGTTTACTATTGGATCGCGATCGCCATATTGTAAACTAACACGTATGTTTTCACTTTATTTATCATGATGTCCGAGTGATCTTTACAGGGACGATGATGTAGCTTGGGCTCCTACACTGAACTAGAGAGATAAGATCATCGAGACGATCCACGTAAGCACAAAAGCAGAGCTCACGAGTGAACGGCGCGAAACTGCTTCCCCGGCTGTGCAGTCACAGAGAGCTGTGATAACTTCTCCGTCCTGTTTCACCAATCCCCAGGACTTTAAAGGGGTTTCTGTGGATCTTTGTGAATGATTTATCTGGAGAGAAGAGCAGGAGGATTGAGAGTCGAGTGGCTGTGGTTTGTTTTCACCCAATACTAATTCTTGTAACGTCCTAGCAGCCATCGCAAAAACGCGTACAAAAAGCCCAGAAATTCCTCCTTACCCGGGTAAAAACGATACAGGATTTATCTTGTAGTGTCCTGATCCCCAGATCTTTAACCCAGCCACATATAAACAGTTGTTCTCCTCCATGCTCTTCCAGGTTTTCACCTGTGTGTCCATGTAGAACGATGTCTGCAGCACCAGGTAGTTTGAGATGTCAGGGAACTCAATGGATGGATAATTTTCCAAATTGTAGGAAAAATCCTTCTTTACTAGCATGTAAGGATCTAATCCCATCGCAAAGAGCAACTTTCTGAAGGTATCTTGACCGTGCATTGGCCTCTAAACTGTGAAAATAGTTGGAGACAGTTTCACTCGCTCTTTACATAAAAGCAGCCAAATTGGTCACCACCACTTCATTCACCGGAAGTAAACTCGCAAGCAAAAGTCACATGACTGAATACAACCTATTTAGAGTAGCCAGTTGACCTAATCTGCATGTCTTTGGAGTGTGGAAGGAGGAAATCAGAGCACCTGGAGGAAACCCATGCAGGTACGAGGAGAACATGCAAACTCTAGACAGAAAGGCCTCAGTCAGCCACAAGGTTCAAACCCCAACCCGTCTTGCTGTGACGTGACAGTGCCCCCCACTGCACCACCGTGCCACCCTGTTACATTCTCTAATCTGATTCTTCAGACAGTGTTGTTTCATTTTCTTACAGCAGCTCTGACAGGAGCTACAAGCTAAATCACAAGTTTTTATTCATGCATTTGATTTAATACATTACGGTTTCTTTTTTTAACCCATTCACTCGGTGTTGTGTTTGTGTTTGAAACTTCACATCATCTACATCTAATGATAAACAGACTTTTTTAAAAAACTTGTTTAAAATGTATAGATGTATCTCATTTATTTTTATTTTAATAGGCAGATTTATTTGGGTCAGTCCATGAAATGATGTTACTTTTCATTGGTCCGGGTTTACATAATCATTTCATCTTTAATTTCCATGATTTAGAGAAATATTAAGCAGATTATCCATAAATATTGTTTGAAGAAATAAAATAAATAAATAAATAAATGAAGTTTTCTTTTGAAATAAAGAAATGTGAAACATTTTCTTCCCCTGTGACTGGACACGGATGACACGTTTTTTGTGACATGGAATATTTGCTGACTTTGAGCTTAAATAAACCTTCATTACTTTCTCATCTCATCTCATCTCATCTCATCTCATTATCTGTAGCCGCTTTATCCTGTTCTACAGGGTCGCAGGCAAGCTGGAGCCTATCCCAGCTGACTACGGGTGAAAGGCGGGGTACACCCTGGACAAGTCGCCAGGTCATCACAGGGCTTCATTACTTTCTGAGAATTTCAATAAAATTAGTTTCATGGTACTTGCAATTTAGTTTTACACTCACATAATAAAGTTAAGAAGGTTCTATAAACTATTTAGCTTCGAATTCATCCACTAAAAATAGGTTGTGAACGTAACATTGTGATGTCCTACCGTGTTACGTTAGAAACCAGGCTTATAAAAAATGATAAAACGAGTTGAAATCATGATTGATGTTTTTAATATAAAGAAGAATATACTATAAAACGATGTAGGTAGAAAGAAATTTAAACAAACGGCAATAAAAGAAATTATCGATGTTTTTTCTCACATCCTAACTTAGCGTCCACTCACTTCCTGGTTCGTTCACAACCTGCGAGACCTATTTACTCAATCTAGGTCAGCTGAACTGACACGAGATAACTTCTCGCGGGATCTCACACACCACAACACGTGCTCTCGTCGCTATCAATGGCATCAAAATGGCGGCCAGCAAGAGCAGGTAGGTGATATTATCAGCGTGTCCAGCAAAGTTACGCTTAAAACCATGTTGCGTTCGACCGACAGTTGGTGATATTATGTGATAAGGAAGTCTACTATGTTATTGTGACTTGTATAACACGACGATATCATCTTACAGCTAAACATTTGTCACAACGCCGACAATCTGATCACCTGTTTTGACGGGAAGATTTTGACTTATGTTTTCAGACACTATTCGCTGTCGTGTCTTTGTTACGTTTATCAGCCGTTTTGGCAGTGTTTATGATGTTGAACTAATATTTCTAATGAATTCTTATTCAGTGTTAATGTTTAAAGTAAGCAAATAAAAGCAAAAAATTGATTTTATCAATATTTTTCCTTTATTTTTAAAAGCTTGTTCGTGTCCTTGTTACATTAGCAACCGGGTAAATATTTATGGATTTTATCATACATTGTAGAGCAGGAGTTATCTTAACAACTATGTTATATTTTCTTATATGGTCAATGCTTCATGGAAATAAAAGTTGTTTTCAGTTGTAAATTGTTTTAAGTGACTCCCTCTATGTCACATTTTGGTAACCCCATTTCATGGACTGACCCATATCGCATTTATGAAAGGAATATCCAGGACCATGTTTTGTAACCGAGGTAAAGAATTTCCTACATGAGAAAGTCTAAGGATTCAGGATGTTGTGTTTTTCTGCATTTTTGTGAGAGCAAAGAGAGGCTGATGAGGGTAAAGGAGTGGTAACATTTCATATATAGTGGCATGCAAAAGTTTGGGCCCCCTTGCTTAAAATATCTGGTACTGTGAATAGTAAAGAGAGCAGAAGATGAATTGATCACCAAAATGCAGAAAGTTAAAGATGACACATTTCTTTTCAGCATTTTATGCAAGATTTGTGTATTATTTTTGTTTTGTACAACTGTACAGTGAAAAAAGGAAAGGGACACCATGCAAAAGTTTGGGTACCCCAATACACTTGAGTTCTCAGGTAACTTTTACCAAGGTTCCAGACCTTAATTAGCTTATTGAGCTGTGGCTTGTTCACATTCATTGTTAGAAAAGGCCAGGTGATGCAGATTTCAAAGCTGTATAAATTCTCTGACTCCTCAAACTTGTCCCTAAACTCAACAGCCATGGCTCCTCTGTTAAACTCCCTCACATTCTGAATAATAAAATAATTGATGCTCACAAAGCAGGAGAAGGCTACAAGAACATAGCAAAGTATTTTCAGGTAGATTAGATTAGATTAGATTAGATTAGATTAGATTAGATTAGATTAGATTAGATTAGATTAGATTAGATTAGATTAACTTTATTGATCCCACATTCGGGAAAATCATGTGTTATAGTAGCAAGAAATTGTCATACAGATAACAAATAAAACTGAAATAAAAATTAGACAAACAAAAGATTAAAAAGATTGACATATCAATTGCATTGATGAGAGATGGCAGAGGTAGTAGTGGTGAAGTAGTGCAAATACAGTGGTGCTTGAAAGTTTGTGAACCCATTAGAATTTTCTATATTTCTGCATAAATATGACCTAAAACATCATCAGATTTTCACACAAGTCCTAAAAGTAGATAAAGAGAACCCAGTTAAACAAATGAGACAAAAATATTATATGTGGTCATTTATTTATTGAGGAAAATGATCCAATATTACATATCTCTGAGTGGCAAAAGTATGTGAACCTCTAGGATAAGCAGTTAATTCGAAGGTGAAATTAGAGTCACGTGTTTTCAATCAATGGGATGACAATCAGGTGTGAGTGGGCACCCTGTTTTATTTAAAGAACAGGGATCTATCAAAGTCTGATCTTCACAACACATGTTTGTGGAAGTGTATCATGGCACGAGCAAAGCAGATTTCTGAGGACCTCAGAAAAAGCATTGTTGATACTCATCAGGCTGGAAAAGGTTACAAAACCATCTCTAAAGAGTTTGGACTCCACCAATCCACAGTCAGACAGATTGTGTACAAATGGAGGAAATTCAAGACCATTGTTACCCTCCCCAGGAGTGGTCGACCAACAAAGATCACTCCAAGAGCAAGGCGTGTAATAGTCAGTGAGGTCACAAAGGACCCCAGGGTAACTTCTAAGCAACCGAAGGCCTCTCTCACATTGACTAATGTTAATGTTCATGAGTCCACCATCAGGAGAACACTGAACAACAATGGTGTGCATGGCAGGGTTGCAAGGAGAAAGCCACTGCTCTCCAAAAAGAACATTGTTGCTCATCTGCAGTTTGCTAAAGATCATGTGGACAAGCCAGAAGGCTATTGGAAAAAATGTTTTGTGGATGGATGAGACCAAAATAGAACTTTTTGGTTTAAATGAGAAGCATTATGTTTGGAGAAAAGAAAACACTGTATTCCAACATCAGAACCTTATCCCATCTGTGAAACATGGTGGTGGTAGTATCATGGTTTGGGCCTGTTTGCTGCATCTGAGCCAGGACGGCTTGCCATCATTGATGGAACAATGAATTCTGAATCATACCAGCAAATTCTAAAGGAAAATGTCAGGACATCTGTCCATGAACTGAATCTCAAGAGAAGGTGGGTCATGCAGCAAGACAACGACCCTAAGCACACAAGTCGTTCTATCAAAGAATGGTTAAAGAAGAATAAAGTGAATGTTTTGGAATGGCCAAGTCAAAGTCCTGACCTTAATCCAATGGAAATGTTGTGGAAGGACCTGAAGCGAGCAGTTCATGTGAGGAAACCCACCAACATCCCAGAGTTGAAGCTGTTCTGTACGGAGGAATGGGCTAAAATTCCTACAAGCTGGTGTGCAGGACTGATCAACAGTTACCACAAACGTTTAGTTGCAGTTATTGCTGCACAAGGGGGTCACACCAGATACTGAAAGCAAAGGCTCACATACTTTTGCCACTGACAGATATGTAATATTGGATTATTTTCCTCAATAAATAAATGACCAAGTATAATATTTTTGTCTCATTTGTTTAACTGGGTTCTCTTTATCTACTTTTAGGACTTGTGTGAAAATCTGATGATGTTTTCGGTCATATTTAAGCAGAAATATAGAAAATTCTAAAGGGTTCACAAACTTTCAAGCACCACTGTATAATGACAAACAGGTCATTGGTGCTACATTACAAGTTGTGGGTGTTATACAGTCTGACAGCAGTAGGTATGAATGACCCGCGGTATCTCTCCTTACACCGTGGGTGTAGCAGTCTACCACTAAAAGAGCTGCTTAAAGCCCCCACAGCCTCATGTAGGGGGTGAGAGGGATTATCCATGATTGATGTCAGCTTGGCTAACATCCTCCTCTCACCCACTACCTCAATGGAGTCCAGAGGACAGTCCAAGACTGAGCCAGCCCTTCTGACCAGTTTATGAAGTTTCTTCCTGTCCCTCTCTGAACTTCCACAGCCCCAGCAGACCACAGCATAGAAAATCACTGATGCCACCACAGAGTCATAAAAAGTCCTAAGCAGTGTCCTGCACACACCAAAAGACCTCAGTCTTCTCAACAGGTGGAGACGACTTTGGCTCTTCTTGTACAGGGCATCTGTGTTATTTGTCCAGTCCAGTTTATTGTTGAGGTGAACACCCAGGTATTTGTACTCCTCCACAATCTCAATGTCCAAACCCTGGATGTTTGCTGGTGCAATTTGAGGAGCCGTCCTTCTGAAATCGATCACCACCTCCTTTGTCTTACTGGCGTTGATGCGCAGGTGGTTCAGTTCACACCAGGTGGCAAAGTTGGTGATGACCTCTCTGTACTCCAGATCGTCCCCCTCTGACACATGTCCAACGATGGCTGTATCATCTGAGATCTTCTGGAGGTGGCAGCTGTCCGTGTTGTAGCTGAAGTCAGATGTGTAAAGTGTAAAGAGGAAAGGAGAGAGCACTGTACCCTGTGGAGCCCCCACGCTGCAGACTACCACATCAGACACACAGTCGCAGAGCCTCACATACTACGGTCTGTTAATGAGGTAGTCGAAGATCAATGCAGCCAGGTGGCAGTCGACACCAGTTCCCTCCAGCTTCCCCCTAAGCAGTGATGGCTGCTTGATTGTGCTGAAAGCACTGGAGAAGTCAAACAACATGACTCTCACAGTGCTCCCAGTGCCCTCCAGGTGTAAAAGTGACCGGTGCAGCAGGTAGATGACAGCGTCATCCACACCAATGCCCGGCCGATATGCGAACTGCAGGGGATCCATCTTGCTGTTCACCAGGTTTTGGAGGTGGGAGAGAACAATCCTCTCCATGATCTTCATCAGGTGAGACATTAAAGCTACTGGCCTAAAGTGGTTGAGCTCCCTGGGGTGTGCAGTCTTGGGAACTGGAACTACACATGATGTTTTCCACAGAAGTGGAACTCTCTCCAGACTGAGGCTCAGGTTGAAGATGTACAGAAGTATCCCACAGAGCTGATCTGCACAGTCCTTAAACAGTCTGGAGTTGATACCATCAGGGCCAGCAGCTTTCTTCATCTTGGTCCTCCTCAGCTCCTTCAACACCTGATCAGCTGTTATGGAGAGGCGAGGGGTGTAGCCGAGGTGTGACTCCTGTAGAGTGAGGTCGGGGGTGGAGTGTGTGGATTGGTCTGGGAGGGAGCAGAGGGGGGGTGATGTGGTGTGAGGAGGGAGCTGTTGGTGTCAGAGGTATTATGAGGGGAGAGGGGGGATGGTGGAGTGATATCACAGATAGGTCAGGACTATGATGAGTGGGGGAGGTTGGGGTGGCACAGTCAAATCTGTTGAAAAAGAGGTTCAACTCATTTGCCCAGTCCTGGCCCCCAGATACAGGGCCCCTCCCACTGTCCTTTGTGTGGCCAGAGATGGTTTTTAGGCCTCTCCATACCTCTCCGGTGTTGCTCCCCTTGAGGCGCTCCTCCAGCTTCCTCCTGTAGCTGTCCTTGCCTCTCCTTATCCCCCTCTTCAGCTCCCTCTGCACTCTCCTCATCTCCTCCTTGTTGCCAGATTTAAAAACCCTCTTCTTCTCATTTAATAGGGCTTTTAGTTCAGAGGTCACCCAGGGTTTATTGTTGGGAAAACACTGTACCTTCATGATAGGCACAGTGTTTTCTACACAGAAATTAATGTAATCCGTGATGCAGGTTGTCAGGCTATCAATGTCATCCCCGTGAGGTTCACACAACACAGCCCAGTCCGTGGTGTCAAAGCAGTCCCTCAGTGCCATACTGGTCTCCTCAGACCAGCTCCTTAAATACCTCTTGGTGCGTGGTTGTTTATTCACCATAGGTATGTATGTAGGGGACAAGTGAACCAGATTGTGGTCAGAACGGCCCAGCGGGGGGAGGGGTGATGAGCTATATCAATCAATCACTTTTTTTTTTATTGTCATTGTCATAAATAACAACGAAATTCTATATGCGTCCTTGGTGTTCACATACATTAAATCCAAAGTTCTATTGTCTCTGGTGTGGCATTTCACATACTGAGTGAAGGTTGGGAGAGTGGAGGACAGGGAAGCATGATTAAAGTCACCAGAGATTAGGAGCAGGGACTGGGGGTGCAATATCTGAAGCTTTGACACTGCAGGGTGTAAGAGCTCACAGGCTGCAGCAGCGGCTGCCGGGGGGATGTACACAGTTATCATGATAACATGCGAGAATTCCCTCGGGAGGTAATATGGCCAAATGCTAACCGCTAGCAGTTCAATGTTTTTACTGCAGTACTGCTCCTTTACCCTGATGTGCCCCAAGTTACACCATCTGACATTCACAAACATCGCTATACCCCCTCCTTTCCTCTTACCGCTCTCCTTGGCTTTCCTGTCCACTCTCACGAGTTGAAATCCATCCAGAGTGATGTGTGAGTCCGGTGAGAGTTCATTCAGCCAAGTCTCTGTAAAGCACATAAGGCTACACTCCCAGTACTCCCTCTGCAGTCTGGTTAGCGCCGTTAGCTCATCCATCTTATTACGGAGAGATCTTACGTTTCCCATGATGACAGACGGTATGCATGGTTTATACCGTCTTTTCTTCTCCCGGCACTTCGTTCCAGCTCTGCATCCCCTTCTCCTTAATTCCGCAGGGATCACCGGTCTTTCCACAGGGAGTACCTTGGTGTTGCACAGTGCAAACAGCTGCTCCCAAGTGTAAACAATGGAGCCGTGGCTGAAAGGGTCCACTGATGCTGATTTAAGTAGCCCCAGAAAGAGAAAAAGAAAAATACAAATGCACAGTCTCACGAGTAGTACATCCCTAGGTGCACATTTCCGATTGAGACTAGTGCAGAAAAGAAACACGAAAAAGTACAAAAACAAACACGCTCGGAGCTACTGCAACTAGCTGCCACTCTTGTGGTGCCATCTTGTAGCTGTTTCCTTCATTCATAATGTTATAAAGAAATGGCAGTTAACAGGAATGGTGAAGGTCAAGGTTAAATCTGGAAGACCAAAAAAAACCTTCTGAAAGAACTGCTTATTGGATTGCTAGAAAGGCAAATAAAATCCCCCTTTGACTGCAAAAGACCTTCAGGAAGATTTAGCAGACTCTGGAGTGGTGGTGCACTGGTCTGCTGTGAAGTGACACCTGAACAAATATGACCTTCATGGTAGAGTCAGCAGAAGAAAACCTTTCCTGCATCTGAGCCACAAAATTCAGTGTCTGAAGTTTGCAAATGAACATCTAAACAAGCCTGATGCATTTTGGAAACAAGTTCTGGGGGCTGATGAAATCAAACTAGAACTTTTTGGCTACAATGTGCAATGGCATGTTTGGAGAAAAAAAGGGTGCCAAATTCCAGGAAAAGAACACCTCTCCAACTCTGAAGCATGGGGGTGGATCGATCATGCTTTGGGGTTGTGTTGCAGACAGTAGCACAGGGCACATTTCATTGGTCAAGGTAAGAATGGGTTTGAATAAATACCAGCAAATTCTGGAAGCAAACATCACACTATCTGTAAAAAAGTTGAAGTTAAAAAGAGGACGGGTCCTACAACAAAATAATAATCCAAAACACACCTCAAAATCTACAATGGAATACCTCAAGAGGCCCAAGCTGAAGGTTTTGCCCTGGCCCTCACAGTCCCCTGACCTAAACATCATTGAAAATCTGTGGATAGATCTCAAAAGAGCACTGTATGCAAGACAGCCCAAGAATCTTGGAAAATCAGAAGCCCTTTTGCAAGGATGAATGGGTGAAAATCCCCCAAGTAAGAATTGAAAGACTCTTAGCTGGCTACAAAAAGTGTTCACAAGCTGTGGTACTTGCCAAAAGGGGTATTACTAAGTACTGACCATGTCGGGTGCCCAAACTTTTCATTTCTTTTTTTTTTTTTGGCATTTTGTACCTGTAAATGATGGAAATAAAAATGTAATCTTGCTGAAAATATAAAAGAAATGTCATATTTAACTTTCTGCCTTTTGGTGATCAGTTCATCTTCTATTCACTTAAATACTCTCAGTAACAGATGTTTTAAGCAAGGGTGCCCAAACTTTTGCATGCCACTGCATGTTCCACAACATTAAATGTAATTATAAACAGATTAAAAATGTGTAAATAACTAAAAATTGTGATTTCTGTGGTCTAAAAGGAATACAACACTTCAGGACATGTTGTCATCGGAAATCGACCTCGAGGTATTAACCATAACTGGGCAGCTTCATACCACCATGTCACTGATTATTTTATACCATTATGCTGAAATACATGTATTCTGAGATCAAAATGAGTAATGTGTAGAGTACAACATTCATGAAATTGTGCTCATAAATAAACACAAAGTCACACCTCAGTTTGCTCCATTCTCTTCTGTAAATCAGCCACAAGTTTTGATAGATCCTCTTCTTCTGACTCACGTCTTTTATGTTCCAGTTCCTAAAACCAAGAAAATAAAGCATCAAAAAGGAAGACAAAGCAACAGAATAAAGTATTACCAGGTTCTGAGGTCTTGGAGTTACTCCCAGTATTAACAGCTGTCTACAGACAAAGCCTAATGGTTAGAGAAGCAGCTTTGGGACCAAAAGGTCGCTGGTTTGATTCCCTGGACCAGCAGGAATGGCTGAAGTGCCTTTGAGCAAGGCACCTAACCTCCAACTGCTCCACAGGCTGCTCTGGATAACAGTGTCTGCTAAATGCCATTAATGTAATGATAACTCAAAAGAAAATACTTTCCAATAAACTCGGAATAAGATGCAAACATTCTGAAAAACAACAGTTGCAACTAAGTCATGAAGTTTACAATAGACCACTCACAGGTCTTGGACCTTTTTCTTCTTCCTTCTCCTTCTTGAGCAGTTCAATGGCTTGAAGAAGGCCACGATAGTCTGTGATACCGTACATGCGTGCATATTTCTCATACTCTTTGGGGTCCACATTTCTGAGCAGCTCAACGATGTCAATGTCCTTGTCCTCTTTGGGGCTTTTCTGTTTTGAGGGAGTCCTAAAAGCAAAAAAATGACCATTTAGTTGGTCTATTTTATAACTGCATTCTTGATCATTTAATAAATCCTAAAAACCAACATTAAACCCCATCTCACTTCTTCAATGTGACCATTTCAGGTGTAATCTCTTTCCTCTCATCAACAGTCAGGTCAATACTGGATTCGATTTGTCCATGTTTGTTTGAGGCTACACATCTATACTGGCCAGCATCAGATTTGGTCACATCTCTGATTTCCAGCTTGGACTCTTGGTCCTTCTGCACAATGGCAATGCGACCACCATGAGTCATCTGCCTCCATTTGCCCTTCATCCATTTCACATTAGGAATGGGATCCCCGCCAACCTTAGCGATGAAGGTCGCAGTTCCCTCTGTAAAGACATTAAAGACCAGTTTATTTTCTTTCAGAAATGAATTTAACACCCTTGGTAGGTGCTTTGCATCAAGGCCCAATAAACTGGGAGTGACCACTCAATTAATCAAGATCACTGGCCTACAAAAGAGGGGACTTACTCTCAGTGATACGGACACTCTTGGGTTCTTCAATGAAGAATAAATTGTCCAATTTCTTAGCTGGTTCAGGAGCTGCAGGAGCTGCGGGTGCTGCAGGAGCTGGAGCAGGAGCTTTTGGCTTCTCTGTTAATTAGTGACAGAACAAAATATCATATATACAGTATATTTTATATATCAAGTCAAGTCCTTCCCATGCCATAAGGCACATCAGATGACACCAATCTCCATTTCTATAGCCCTCAGCCTCTCGCCTATTACATAACTAGGGTTATGGGGGACTAGTCCTCTGGTAACCGCAAGAGTTTGATTCCCTACTCGCACCTGTATTGTGGCATGCCTCACCAGATGGCAGTAGGTACCATTTTTATGATGGTCTTTGGTATGACCCAATCGTGAATAGAACTCACGATCGCCTAGTCAGGAGGTGGACACGCTAACCACTAGGTCAATGTATGGTGGGTGGATGGATAGATGGATAGATAGCACAAAGAGACAACTAGCCTTTAAGCCAAGTGGCCTTACTGTGCACGGCATAGTGGTCCAGTGGTTAGCACTGTTGCTTCACAGCAAGAAGGTTCTGAGTTCAAGCCCAGTGGCCAACAGGGGCCTTTCTGTGTAGAGTTTGCATGTTCTCCCCATGTCTATGTGGGTTTCCTCTGAGTGCTCCGGTTTCCCCCACAGTCCAAAGACATGCAGTAAGGCTAATTGGCTACTCTAACTTGTCCATTGGTCAAGCTTGGAGAGGGATGGGCTCTGCCAAGTTTAAATGCCCTAGACCAGTGATTCTCAAACTGTGGTACGCGGGCTCCATTCTAGTGGTATGCCAAAGAATCACTTAATTAAATATAAATAAAATTTAAAAAATAAAATAAAACGTGAAATACTATCCATAATATCCGAATGGATGAAAATATCTTATCAACCGATGACAAGAAAATGAAAGGAGATACAAATTAAGTTAATAATTTTAAAAAGTTTGCAAGTGCTTCTGGGTAGCCATACGTAGCGTACGTACGCATTCCCGCCGGTTCCGCTGATAGATGGTTATCCGCCATTGGTAGACTAGGCTGTGATGGGAAAAGGTGGAGGTGGCTTTGCTAATTATGACGAGTATGACAAAATTACTGTCGTGGCTTAAATCCGCGAATGGGAGCGTGGATCAGGAGAGAGGGAGAACTGAAGAGGATGTGTGTGAGCCGAGCGCGGATGCTAACGACAGTGGCAAAAACAACCCCAGAACTGCTAGCAAACGGCAGAAACCAGTGAGGAGGAAGTATGACGAAAAATACATAAAACTGGGATTCATTTGGAGCGGGACAGAGGAGCTGCCCAGGCCGCAGTGTGTTGTATGCGGGGACGTTCTGAGCAATGAGTCCATGAAACCATCGCATCTCAAACAGCATCTTACAACCAAACACACAGCACTAAAGGACAAACCAATGGATTTTTTTTTTTATGAAAACGTGATGAACTGAAGCAGTCCAAGTCCACCATTCTGTCCTGTGGTACACCCGTAGCCAAAGCACAGGAAGCTTCATATCGTGCCAGCCTCCTGATCGCTAGAGCCGGTAAGCCGCACACAATCGGGGAACTGCTGTGTTTACCATTAGCCAAAGAGATGACACGTATCATGTGTGGAGAGAAAGCTGCCAGAGAGTTAAACTTGGTGCCGCTTTCAAATGACACCGCGTCAAGGAGAATAAATGACATGGCTGATGATGTTAAAAAGACACTGATTGAGCGCATTAAGAACAGTAGATATTTTACCATACAGCTTGATGAGACTACAGATGTTGCAGATTTGGCCAATTTATTTGATTCATTATTTAAGTACAGTGTTTTATTTTCCTATATTTAAACACAGTGTTACTGTTCAAAGTACTGTGTGTAAGTGGCCAACAATATTAAATATACTTGTTAAATAAAACCTCCGCCTTGTTTTTAATGAATACTTAGGCCTACTACGCTACTGTATTTTAATGTTGGTCATTATGGTGGTGCTTGGAGAGCCAAGTATTTTCTGAGGTGGTACTTGGTGAAAAAAATTTGAGAACCACTGCCCTAGACACACCAATGATGGACTGTTAAAATGTCATCAGTGGTGCTCCTACAGCCCTTGGTGGCTATGGGACGAAGAAGTGGCCTTCCTCTGTAAATATTTCAACATTTGGCATCAAACCCAGTGCAAGAACTCTGTAAAGCTGTATCTTTGGTATTACCAAATGAGAGATACCTTTGGTCATGTGTGAACCACTGAAATTTAAGTCACACTTACACTGACAAAGAACAATAGTAATTAAAAGAAAGCCAGAATCAGTGTTAGAACTATTAATCTTGCAATAAATTTAGTAGAATGTACAGTGATAAACAGTACATATATAATATATAAACTCTTGTGTATGTCAAAACCGTAAATGAACATCATTTGTGTGTTAAAGAAAAAGCATGGATTGGGAAAGAAATACCTTTGATAGTTACTCTTGACTTGCAGAACTCACTACCAGCTTCATTGTTTGCCTTACACAGGTAATCTCCTGCATCTGTCTGAGACACGTTAAGCACTTCTAGTGCAGCAGTGCCATCTACAAAGGTGATCTTGGTGCTGGCAGAGGACGTCAACTCCCTTCTGTCCTTCATCCACTGAATTTTCAGTGGTGGAGAGCCACGTACATGGCAGCTAAGTGAAAGTGTCTCACCCTCGTTCAGTGTGACAGGTTTAAGAGGCAAGTCAAAGCTCGGCGGTACCTTCCGCTCTACATTATGAAAGTGAACAACACAAACCACAATGAAAGGATTAAAAAAGGTGGGTTAATAGAATGTCCAAAAGTATAATCTACAGTTTGACTTAATGAAGAAATTAGACTTGCAACATTTTAGACAAAGTGAAGTGTTTGCAAAAGTTGCAAAAAAAAGCATGCAGTCCAGAAAAAGAAATGCACCTGTAATCTGAGCTGAAACCTGGAAGGAGGCAGACCCAGCCTCATTGGTAACTTTGCATGTATAAGTACCACTATCTGAGCTGGAGGAACTCTTTATCACCATCACAGCGATGCTGCTTTTGAAGGTAATATCATATCTGTCAGAGCTGAAGATTTCTTTATCATCTTTATACCAGTTGACAATCATGGGCTGTGATCCAGCAACACGTGCCTCAAGCTTCACCAACTTGCCCTCAGTTTCCTGAAGGGTTTCTGAAGGCTTTTTGGTGAAGCTTGGTGGAACCTTTTGTTCTATGAACAACAAACAATCATATACATTTAACATAATGTATTTTTAACAACACTTAATATCCCAAATTAGCACAAATAACATCAAACATGAAGGGTTTAGTAGATTGCAGAATCATTTTTCCAGTGCCCATTTTGAGGGGACCGGAACAACCCAACAAAGGCATGACCTTTCAAGAAGGAAAAAGCTGAATTTAAATAGAAAAATTAGACTGAAGAGCAAACGACCAGTCACCAGATACCTTTTACAGTGACCTCTGTTGAACAAGAGTCCTTCCCCATATCATTACTAGCATGGCAAGAATAGCGGCCAGAGTCAGCCTTATCTGCTTTCAGAATAGTCAGTTGCGGGGTGTTTTCCACACATGATATCTTATAATTGCCCCCTGAGCGGATATCTTTATGATCTTTTGACCAAGTGACTTTTATAGGCAATGATCCAGTCATGTGGCATTCCAATTGCACAGTATTTCCAACTGTAACTTCCATGGGTGAAAGCTTTCTATCAAACACAGGTGGGTATCTTGGCTCTGAAATGTTAGACAGTACAATCAATGCAAGGCCTCAGCCACATTAGCAGAGGTTAGCATTTTAGTTTATGAACTACACATTGACAATCATTAATATACAAATGACCAGACCTTGAAGTGTGAGCTTGGCTCTACAAGAGGCAGTTCCAACAATATTTGTTGCAACACAAGTGTATTCTCCAGTGTGTCTCATTTGTCCCTCTGCAATTATCAGGACAGCAGAGTTATCATCAAAAGTCATAGTGTACTCTGGGCTACTCTTGAGAGGTTCACCATCTTTAAGCCAAGAGATCTCCAGTGGAGATGATCCTGCAACACGACACTCAAACTGGACACTATGTCCTACAGTTTGCTGAATGCTAGTAATTTTCTTGGGGAAAGATGGCGGTGTCTTGGCCTCTGAAAAGATAAATGTTCAACAAAACCCAGTGAAAGTTCCTACATCATTAATTCATCATTTAACTGACACCTGAAATAAACAAACAAGAGCTGAAGAAACTGGTTTCAGACATAACATTCACCTTGTACAGTTAAGTGACAGCTAGAAGAGGCAGATCCAATGTTGTTTTCCGCCTTACAAGTGTATTCTCCAATGTCAGCTTTGGAAACTTTTGCTAATTTCAAACAAGCGACACCTTTGAAGTACTCAATTCTACAAGTTGGAGAAGATCGGACTTTGCCATCGCCTTTGAACCAGGAGACTTTGATGTCAGGAGTGCCCCCAATCTGGCATTTCAGACAGACAGCATCACCTGCTGTCACCTCCATTGGTTCCAAACACTCAATAAAGAATGGTGGCTCTAAAAAGTCACACATATATCATAAGGAATAGTATGAAAGCATGCAAAAAATAGTTTCTCTCAGTCTAATAAGAATATAATGATTTTTAAATAATAATAATACAACCCCGATTCCAAAAAAGTTGGGACAAAGTACAAATTGTAAATAAAAACGGAATGCAATAATTTACAAATCTCAAAAACTGATATTGTATTCACAGTAGAACATAGACAACATATCAAATGTCAAAAGTGAGACATTTTGAAATTGCATGCCAAATATTGTCTCATTTGAAATTTCATGACAGCAGCACATCTCAAAAAAGTTGGGACAGGGGCAATAATGCCGCTTTTCCACTACAAACGCGGCTGAGTCGGGCTGAGCCGTGCCGTGCTGAGTTGGGCTGAGCGGGGCTGTTGGAGTTGTATTTCGACTACAACCACGCTGAACCGTGCTGGCTGGAAGTGGGTGGACACGTTGGGTGGAGTTAGCGAAAGTGGGTGGATGTTACGTGATGTCGTTAAGCAGCGCAAACAGTGACATCAGTGAGCTTTTAAGCGGTAGTCTCACGACCCGGATAGTAAACAATAAACATGGAGGACATGGAGTCGTTAGTGTTGCTGGTCTTGGTGCTGTGGCTTGTTGTCACCGACAACGCCAACAGATACTGGCAAGAGCGTATAGATGAGGCGAGGCGCATAAGGCTTCAGAAATTCTCTTAATTTGTAATTCTTCTTCTTCCGGGTTTACGGTGTTTACAGATCCCAGCGTGCTCGCAGGGCGTGTGTGGGCATGTGAGGACACTCCTCTTCACCAATCAGTGCACAGGGGAGTGTCTGCTCATGCCCCCAGCCTCACTCAGCTCGGTTTGGCTCGCTTCAGCCTCACTCCAAAACGGTGCGAGTTTTAGGGGCTAAGCAGGGCTGAAGCGAGCTGAGTCGTGCTGTTCTTTGGTAGTCGAAACGCGAGCCGTGTCGGGCTGAAGTGAGCAGAAGTGAGCTGAAAAAGGGTAGTGGAAAAGGGCCATAAGAGGCTGGAAAAGTTAAAGGTACAAAAAAGGAACAGCTGGAGGACCAAATTGCAACTCATTAGGTCAATTGGCAATAGGTCATTAACATGACTGGGTATAAAAAGAGCATCTTGGAGTGGCAGCGGCTCTCAGAAGTAAAGATGGGAAGAGGATCACCAATCCCCCTAATTCTGCGCCGACAAATAGTGGAGCAATATCAGAAAGGAGTTCGACAGTGTAAAATTGCAAAGAGTTTGAACATATCATCATCTACAGTGCATAATATCATCAAAAGATTCAGAGAATCTGGAAGAATCTCTGTGTGTAAGGGTCAAGGCCGGAAAACCATACTGGGTGCCCGTGATCTTCGGGCCCTTAGACGGCACTGCATCACATACAGGCATGCTTCTGTATTGGAAATCACAAAATGGGCTCAGGAATATTTCCAGAGAACATTATCTGTGAACACAATTCACCGTGCCATCCGCCGTTGCCAGCTAAAACTCTATAGTTCAAAGAAGAAGCCGTATCTAAACATGATCCAGAAGCGCAGACGTCTTCTCTGGGCTAAGGCTCATTTAAAATGGACTGTGGCAAAGTGGAAAACTGTTCTGTGGTCAGACGAATCAAAATTTGAAGTTCTTTATGGAAATCAGGGACGCCGTGTCATTCGGACTAAAGAGGAGAAGGATGACCCAAGTTGTTATCAGTGCTCAGTTCAGAAGCCTGCATCTCTGATGGTGTGGGGTTGCAATAGTGCGTGTGGCATGGGCAGCTTACACATCTGGAAAGACACCATCAATGCTGAAAGGTATATCCAGGTTCTAGAGCAACATATGCTCCCATCCAGACGACGTCTCTTTCAGGGAAGACCTTGCATTTTCCAACATGACCATGCCAAACCACATACTGCATCAATTACAGCATCATGGCTGCGTAGAAGAAGGGTCCGGGTACTGAACTGGCCAGCCTGCAGTCCAGATCTTTCACCCATAGAAAACATTTGGCACATCATAAAATGGAAGATACGACAAAAAAGACCTAAGACAGTTGAGCAACTAGAATCCTACATTAGACAAGAATGGGTTAACATTCCTATCCCTAAACTTGAGCAACTTGTCTCCTCAGTCCCCAGACGTTTACAGACTGTTGTAAAGAGAAAAGGGGATGTCTCACAGTGGCAAACATGGCCTTGTCCCAACTTTTTTGAGATGTGTTGTTGTCATGAAATTTAAAATCACCTAATTTTTCTCTTTAAATGATACATTTTCTCAGTTTAAACATTTGATATGTCATCTATGTTCTATTCTGAATAAAATATGGAATTTTGAAACTTCCACATCATTGCATTCCGTTTTTATTTACAATTTGTACTTTGTCCCAACTTTTTTGGAATCAGGGTTGTAATAATCTCATAATAATAATAATAATAATAATAATATTCAAAACCTAAAATGGACACTGTTGCATCACAGGTGTCATGGCCAGCTTCGTTGGAAACTTCACACGAGTATTGTCCTCCTGCCTCTTTATCACTGTTGAGACACTCCAGGATGCAGGAGCGCTCAGTCGTTGTAATATTGTATCTATAAGAGGAGAAGATCTCCTGGCCATCTTTGTGCCACTTCACCAGAATCTTAGGGCTTCCAGCATACGTGCATTCAAGTATCATTGACTTGCCCACTTCAACACTGATGTTTTTCAGCTTTTTGACAAAGCGTGCAGCTTCTGATTAAAACAAATAAAACAAATATATATAAAAGTTGCTGACTATAACACGGGCACAACTGTACATGTTTCAATCAGACAGGCAATACACCAACTAACCTTTGACAAAAAGAGTCACCGGGAAGTTTTCCTTCCCAACATCGTTAATAATTTGACAGGTGTATTCTCCTGCATGAGATTTGTCAATTTTAAAGAGTTCCAGTGTAGCTATGTCTCCTCTCAAAGCAATCTCACAGGCTCTGCTAGATACAATCTCCTTACTGCCTCTGAACCATTTCAGTCTTAATGGGGCACTTCCTTTCACAGTTGCAGTGAATGTGACATCTGATTCAGGGAGTGCCTCGATTGGTTGAGGGGGCGTCACAAAAGATGGAGGTTCTGCAATAAACATGTGAGGAAAAAAAGTATGTTGCTTGTAGACCTGAGAAAGTTACCGCATTGTCTAGGCTAAATGAATTAATTTCAAAAAGTCTTAACATGTGACCACATCATTCTTTAGCGAAAATTTTTTCACGGGGTAAGAGTCTTCTCAAACCTAAATACTGACCTTTAACATCAAGCGAGGCAGTCGTTTCAGCAGTTCCAGCACTGTTTACTGCTTTACATTTGTATGAACCTGCATCAGACAGTTTTAGAATGGGCAGCTTGAGTGTACAGGTGTTCTCAACAAAACTAATTTCATAGTTTGGTCCACTCTTGATCTCCTCGCCGTTGTGATACCATGAAATGGTAAGAGGTACAGAACCAGAGACCTTGCAATCCAATTCAATAGGTTTATCAATGATACTGTGCATATCCTTCAATTTTCTTGAGAATGTTGGAGGGATAATTTTATCTGTTTAAAAAAACATAGTCATTAGTTATGACTGCGATGCAAATATTCTGAAGGCATACTTCACCCAAGAGATAATAATTAGAGAAAGACAATGGGGATTGTTAAGCATTAGGCAAATAAAGTTTAACAACCACATTCACTGACAGTTCAAATGTTCCTGAAATGTCAGTATGTGGCCAAATAATAATAAAAAAAAAATCATCTTTGGCTACTAACCTAAAACACCAAGGTGCATCTTGCAACTATCACTTCCAACTTCATTTGAGACTTCAAAGGTGTAGTCTCCAGTATCACCTTTGTCTGTGGACAACACCTTAAGACTGGAAATCTTTTTGGAGAAAGTTATTTTGTATTTATGTCCAGAAGACAGCTCTCTTCCATCTTTATACCATTTTGGTTTAAGTTCTGGGGTTCCAGATACAGTGCACTCTAAAACTGCTGGATCACCAGCCGTGACACTTACAGACTCCGTTTTATCCAAAATGGCAGCAGGTTCTGAAAATCCAAACAACCATTTGGTCTGAAATAAAAATCACTTTTAGAAGAAAAGCAAAATGAGATAAAGAAAAGAATTCTACAAACCTAGAACAGTTAGGTTTGCCATGCATTGTGCCACACCAGCATCATTCTTAATCTCACAGGTATACTTCCCAGGGCTGGTGGAATCAGCTTTAAAGATCTTCAGAGTTATCTGGTTATTTTCAAATGTAATTTTTCTGTTGTCACCATCTCTAAGAACATGGTCCTTGTCTTGTACCCAAGACACATTGATTGGCTCAGAGCCTTTGACAGTTGCCACAAAAGTAACTTCTTCACCAGATCTGGCTGTGATATTGGTCAGTTTCTTGACAAACACTGGTGGTTCTAAATGGTAGTAAATGATAACATGAACAACAGATTCATCTAAGTCAACCTAAATAGAGGAAGCTCTGTTTATTTCACAGTTTTCACCGTTTCAAGTTTACTAACCTCTGAGTTTCACCATTCCTTGGCAGGTATCACTTCCTACATTGTTTGAAGCTTTACATTCATATTCACCAGCATCTGATGTCTCCAGTCCAAGAATGTGCAGAGTAGTAGAGTGTCCCTCAGACACAAATTTGTACTTTCTACTTTCCTTCAGTTGATTTTTGTCTTTAAACCAGGTTATCTCAAATGGTGCATGTCCCTTCAGCTCACAGCTAAGACTGATATCTTTGCCTTTCAGTCCCTCAGCAGGTGAGGGAGCTTTCTGGAAAGTTGGTGGCTCTAGAAATACATTTAAATTACATTTTAAGATGGGGCAGCATGCATACAGTAATTGTTGTTTGAGCCAAGATCACTTCTGAACCAATATTGGTTGATCACCAATTAACTTTACAAGAGGTTAGTCAGATCGTTTGTGAATGTAATATATATTTACATATCGTATACATATATATCATTGCGCAAGAAAAATCACCAACCTTTGACTGAGAGAGTGGTGCTGCAGCTCTTAGTTCCTGCATCATTCTGAACTTCACAGGTATACACTCCATCGTCATCACTGGAGGTGCTAAAAATCTCAAGAACTGCCATCGAGCCATCAAAAGCCATCTTCATATTATTACTCTCAGTGACTGCGTTGTCATTTTTGTACCAGCTAATTTTCAAAGGTGGTGTGCCAGTAACTTTGCATTCAAGCCGTAGTGGCAATCCCATCTTTAGAAACTTTGTTGCTGGTAGTTTCTGTACAAATTCAGGTGGTTCTGCAAAGGGAAAATGTCAGAAGTTAGCTTAATCACACATTTAACTACAATATGTGAGGATAGAAGATGGCTTCAAAAATTAAGAGCACAAGATGGATGCAAGAAATATGCATGTTGAAGAATGAAAAAGATGCAAGATGAGCAAGATGATGAAAAGACCGCAGACATAAAGATAGCAACAAAACAAGCAAAATGAGGGCATTGCAAATTGCAAAATAATAAAAGATGATAAAAACAAATAAACATGGTGACAGAGCAGAAAAAAAAAAAAGGCCGACCTTTCACCAATAAGCTTGTGGTACATTTCGCTGTACCAGCATCATTGCTAACTTGGCAAGAGTATGGCCCAGTGTTTGAAAATCCCACAGCATAAAGATCTATGAAGCTTGAAAGGCCCTCAAGGCCAATAAAGCAGGATGGTCCAGTAATCAGTTCAGTATCTTCTTTGAACCATTTCACTGTGAAGGGAGGTGTTCCTTTAAAGGTACTTTTAAAGCGAACAGTGGTATTTGGTACGACAGCCTGCGGCTCGGGCACCACCACAAAGCTCGGGAGTTCTAAATGTTTTCAGAACAGAAATACAGACAATGGTGTTAAAGAAGTGGCAGCCATCATTGAACTTTAGTGTAAGTTTGCTTGAAATTTGAATAAAATCTAGATGACATTATTTCATCTGACCTTTCACCCTCAGCGTTCCACTGCATTCACAACTGCCTGCTTTGTTTGTAAGTTTACAAGAGTAGGTTCCAGTGTCTGCCTTCTCTAGTCGCTCAATCTCCAAAGAGACACTGTTGTTGTCTTGAACCAGTTTATGCTTGGTTTTTCCTGTCAGTTTAGTTCCATCTTTAAACCACTCCACAGAGATTGGGAACGAGCCAGATATATTGCATGCTAGTTTTACTGGGGAACCTAGAATCTCCTCCATATCAGTCAGGGGTTTGATGAAGGCAGGAGGAATTTTTTGTTCTATTTGCAAGACAGAGATAGGTAGTAATAATCAATCAATTAATTAATCAATTGATTAATCAATCAATCAATCAATCAATCAATCAATCAATTAATGCATACATACATACTGTGGTTTTGAAATGCATTTAATTATTTAAGATACTTAATAAAAACACTAACCTAGGACATTTAAAGTCACTTTACACTTGCAGGTACTGATGTAGTTGGAGACCTCAAAGAGGTACGTTCCTCCATCATCTAACTGTGCAGCCTGAATCTTAAGGTTGCTGATGTTATTGACAAAACTGAGGCTATGTTGTCTGGATGGGACCACCTCTTTACCATCTTTACTCCATTTCACTTTCAGTTCAGGAGTTCCTCCCACCTTGCACTCAAAACTGACTGGATCTCCAGCAGTGACATTGATAATTTCTGGTTTTTCAATAATCTGGGGAGGCTCTGAAGTTCAAAAAGAATATATGTATATAAAAATGTAATCACCTAAACTTTTAAAAACTCACTGAAATCTTAAATACATGCCATAAATAACAAACCTTGAACCAAAAGAGTGGCAAAACACTTCTTCTGCCCTGCCTCATTTGTAGCCTGGCAGGTGTATCTTCCACTATGGTTTGACTGGCATATGGGAATTCTTAACATGGCGGCATTATTCTCAAACGATTTCTCAATCTCAGCATCTTCCAAGATCCATGTCTCATCTTTCTGCCATTGTATGGTTAGAGGAGGTGACCCCTTCACAACACATTTAAACTCGGCTACATTTCCCAACACTGTAGTAACATTTTGGATCTTTTCGACAAATGATGGTGGTTCTAGTAGTGAGGAGTTTAAAGAAAGTGTTAGTTGTGTTGTCAAGCTGAAAATACCAGTAATATTCTAAAGGTAAAAAAATAAATAATAATAATAAAGTTAACCTTTTATGCTTAGTGTTGTCCTACAAGAACAACTTCCAACGTCATTTGAAATAATACATTGGTACTCGCCAACATCCAAGTCATCACATTTCTGTATGTCAAGTAACACGAGTGAACCATTTCTCTGAGAGAACACATGTTTTGAGCTTGGCTTGATCTCCTTGGAATCTTTTTGCCAGGTTATATTAAAAGGAGCTGTGCCTCTAACTTGACACTCAAAAGAGGCATTCAAACCTTTCACAACCTCGACAGGAGTGAACGGCTTTACAATAACTGGTGGCTCTGTAATATGAAGAAAGAGATGCACAACATGATATCCATGTTCATCTCATGCCTGTATTTCTGAAGATTCAAATTAACTATTCAACTGTAAGTATGCACCAACCTTTCACTTTCAGATCCATGCTACAGCTCTCGCTACCCGCCTCATTGCGGGCCTCACAGTAATATACACCACTGTCTTTCAGATCAGCTGCAGTAATCTCAAGCCATGCCAATGAGTTCACGAAACTCATCTTGTGCTTGTCGTCTGGACTTAAGTCATTACCATCTTTAAACCAATATGTGTCTATTTCCGGTGTGCCCGCAACCTCACACTCAAATATGACAGACTGACCAAGTTTCACTACTGAAACTTTGGCTGGCTTTCGGATAAATTTGGGTGGTTCTGCATATCAAAAGAAAAAAATAGGTGTTTATTTTATTTATTTGAGTTTTCAATCACAAATATAAGTGAGAATATGTATTAAGACTGGAGATGCGTCAATACCAAGACTGGTATCTGGTATCGTTTTCTTGTACATGTAAAAAAATAATGACAATCAACCTGAAATAACATGAGTAATGATGGCAATCAAAGTAAAGCAGATCACAAACAAAGTTCTGTGAAAATATAAAAGGGAGGTACTGTAATTGTATTGTACTTCCTACAATAAATTTAGCCCAATTGAACAGCTTATAGTATTTAAACATAGGGTAAAAAATATGGCATCATCAGGACTAATCAGGAGAATCAGAAAATGCCTTTCTGATCACGAATGTAAACGTTTGGTTCATGCGTTGATTTCATCAAAAGTCGACTACTGCAACGCCATTCTCTACAGCCTCCCATCAACAGAGATCAACAAACTACAGCATCGACAGAATACAGCAGCCCAAATCATCTCAAGAACCAAGGAGTCCCAACATGTTACACCAGTCTTAAGACAGCTTCACTGGCTGCCAGTAGAATAAAGGATTTCATATAAAATCTTGTCAACAACATACAACCCCGATTCCAAAAAAGTTGGGACAAAGTACAAATTATAAATAAAAATGGAATGCAATAATTTACAAATCTCAAAAACTGATATTGTATTCACAATAGAACATAGACAACATATCAAATGTCGAAGGTGAGACATTTTGAAATTTCATGCCAAATATTGGCTCATTTGAAATTTCATGACAGCAACACATCTCAAAAAAGTTGGGACAGGGGCAATAAGAGGCTGGAAAAGTTAAAGGGACAAAAAAGGAACAGCTGGAGGACCAAATTGCAACTCATTAGGTCAATTGGCAATAGGTCATTAACATGACTGGGTATAAAAAGAGCATCTTGGAGTGGCAGCGGCTCTCAGAAGTAAAGATGGGAAGAGGATCACCAATCCCCCTAATTCTGCGCCGACAAATAGTGGAGCAATATCAGAAAGGAGTTCGACAGTGTAAAATTGCAAAGAGTTTGAACATATCATCATCTACAGTGCATAATATCATCAAAAGATTCAGAGAATCTGGAAGAATCTCTGTGCGTAAGGGTCAAGGCCAGAAAACCATACTGGGTGCCCGTGATCTTCGGGCCCTTAGACGGCACTGCATCACATACAGGCATGCTTCTGTATTGGAAATCACAAAATGGGCTCAGGAATATTTCCAGAGAACATTATCTGTGAACACAATTCACCGTACCATCCGCCTTTGCCAGCTAAAACTCTATAGTTCAAAGAAGAAGCCGTATCTAAACATGATCCAGAAGCGCAGACGTCTTCTCTGGGCCAAGGCTCATTTAAAATGGACTGTGGCAAAGTGGAAAACTGTTCTGTGGTCAGACGAATCAAAATTTGAAGTTCTTTATGGAAATCAGGGACGTCGTGTCATTCGGACTAAAGAGGAGAAGGACGACCCAAGTTGTTATCAGCGCTCAGTTCAGAAGCCTGCATCTCTGATGGTATGGGGTTGCATTAGTGCGTGTGGCATGGGCAGCTTACACATCTGGAAAGACACCATCAATGCTGAAAGGTATATCCAGGTTCTAGAGCAACATATGCTCCCATCCAGACGACGTCTCTTTCAGGGAAGACCTTGCATTTTCCAACATGACAATGCCAAACCACATACTGCATCAATTACAGCATCATGGCTGCATAGAAGAAGGGTCCAGGTACTGAACTGACCAGCCTGCAGTCCAGATCTTTCACCCATAGAAAACATTTGGCGCATCATAAAACGGAAGATACGACAAAAAAGACCTAAGACAGTTGAGCAACTAGAATCCTACATTAGACAAGAATGGGTTAACATTCCTCTCCCTAAACTTGAGCAACTTGTCTCCTCAGTCCCCAGACGTTTACAGACTGTTGTAAAGAGAAAAGGGGATGTCTCACAGTGGGAAACATGGCCTTGTCCCAACTTTTTTGAGATGTGGTGTTGTCATGAAATTTAAAATCACCTAATTTTTCTCTTTAAATTATACATTTTCTCAGTTTAAACATTTGATGTCATCTATGTTCTATTCTGAATAAAATATGGAATTTTGAAACTTCCACATAATTGCATTCCGTTTTTATTTACAATTTGTACTTTGTCCCAACTTTTTTGGAATCGGGATTGTACAAAGCTATAAATAGCATTACTCCTAATTACATCATGGATCTTCTACATGAATACAAACCAGCACATGCGCTACGGTCTGCATCTACTAACAATTTAATAATTCCCAAAACTAGACTTTCCACATATGGTGACAGAGCATTTAGTGCTGCTTCTCCAAAGCTAGGGCAGTATGGTGGTGTAGTGGTTAGGACCGTCACCTCACAGCAAGAAGGTTCTGGGTTTGAGCCCAGTGGCTGACGGGGGTCTTTCTGTGTGGAGTTTGCGTATCTGGGTGCTCTGGTTTCCCCCACAGTCCAAAGCTAATTGGTAGCTCTAAATTGACCGTAGGTGTGAATGGTTGTTTGTCTCTATATGTCAGCCCTGCGATGACCTGACGACTTGTCCAGGGTGTACCCCGCCTCTCACCCATAGTCAGCTGGGATAGGCTCCAGCTTGCCCGCGACCCTGCACAGGATAAGTGCTTACAGATAATGGATGGATGGAAACACAGACCATTCACAATTGTGTTTTGCTGAAATGTTTAAAATATCGCTTCTATTTTGCGCAAAACCGCAATGGACACCCAGCTTATGAGTACCAAAACTGGTATTGATGCATCCCTGATTAAAACTGAAATGGGGTAAAAACCTTTGACAAAGAGTGTTGTTTGGCAGGAATCTGAGCCAACATCATTGCTTATTTCACAAACGTAGTCTCCAGAGTCTGATGGCTTCGTGAAAAACAGCTCAAGTGAGCTTGAAGAGTCATCTTTCTGAATGGAGCAGTCAACTCCTGAGAAGACCTCTTTTCTATTTCTGAACCACTTGATGGTCAGCGGCGGAGTTCCACACACAAGTACACTGAACTTCACTCTGGTTCCAAGTATAACCTGCTGTGACTCAGGTTTCTCAATGATAACAGGAGGTTCTGTTTATAAAGATAGTATATAAGGTTGAATAAAAATAAAAGATTTTGTATTTAAAGCATTTCGACAAGATGGGAAAATGCAAACCTTTAACTTTTAAGACACCAGAACACTGGGCACTGCCTGCTTGGTTTGCAGCAATGCAGGTATAATTTCCACTGTCCACACTATCAAGACAACTGATTTCCAAGTATGCTGCATTCTCAAAGAAAACACACTTATGTTTTTCATCTGTCTGTATTTCCTTGTTTTCCTTAAACCAAGTGATTGTTATTGGCAGGGAGCCTGCGACCAGACATTCCAGCTGTGCAAAGGATCCTTTAATACTTTCTGATTGTTTTAATTTTCTTGTGAATGATGGCTTAATTATTTGATCTGTTCCAAAAACAACAAAAAGAATGTGAATGAGTACACTGTACTGAAACATAATGTACGTTGTTTAATTAAAAAAAAAAAACCTTGGTTTACAAACTAACCTAGTACTGTTACAAAAGCCTCGCAAGTGCTGCTGCCAACATCATTGGAAACCTCAAAGGCATATTCGCCTTCATCATTCCTCTCTGTAGAAAGGATCTTTAATATGGATCTTGTATCAGTGGTTTGTATTTTGTATTTTTTGCCAGATGTCAGTTCTTTTCCATCCTTTAGCCATTTGGCTTTCAGGGATTTAGTGCCTGAGAACCTGCACTCCAGAGTGGCCGGATCTCCTACCGTGACACTGATAGACTTGGCCTGCTCTGTAATATTTGCTGGCTCTGGAAAGAATGACAAGTATCGTTGTGCCAATGAATTAACAATGTCTTGATTCTAAATAATCAAACCTAAAAATGTGTTCGCTTCAATTAACAAATAAATCAAACCTTTGACCACCAAAGCTGCCGTACACGTTTGACTTCCAGCCTCATTCTGGGCATGACAAGTGTACTTTCCAGAATGTTTCAACTTTACATTCAAGAAATGCAGAACTGCTGTTCTGTTCTCAAAAGAAATCTGGACATCCCCAGTATCTTTGACCTCATGGTCACCTTTTGTCCATGACACTGTCATAGGCAGTGAGCCCTTCAGAACACACACCATTGTAAGCTCGGTGCCTAGTAAGGCATCCATGTTATTTAGTTTTTGCGTGAATGATGGTGGCTCTAATAGAAGAAAAAAATAAGGCATATCTTTAGAATCTGGACATGTAAATGTACACTTTTTGCTTTTCACGGAAACGCTTTCATAGTCTTACTAACCTTTCAATACAATTTCACAATCACATGATGTCTGTCCCACTTCATTTGCGACTATGCACTTATACTTGCCAGCATCTGCATGTTCAAACTTGAGAATCTCAATTGTAACTAAATCATTCTTTACGCCAATGATATGCCGGCGGTCATTTCGGATCTGCTTTGAATCTTTGAAACACGAAACCTCAAATGGAGGTGTTCCTGAGACAGATCCCTCAAGCACAACATCAGAGCCTTTGACAACTTCTCTGGATTCAAGTAACTTAACAAATGCAGGGGGTTCTGGGGTAAAAGAATATAAAAAATAATCCAATACAATATTAAAAAATGAGCTGATAAATACTATAGCTCATCAAATATTTCAGATAATTCTCATTGACATACCTTTGACGGTAACCAAACAACTGCATTTGTCACTGCCAGCATCGCTGGACGCGGAACAAATATAATCCCCGCTCTCTTCGAAACTACAGTTGGATATCTGCAGTGTCGCGACTGAGTCAGTGAAGGTCATGTGATATATATTACTTGGGCTGATTTCGATATTGTTCTTATACCACTTAATAGCAATTTCAGGACTGCCAGTTACTTTACACTCCAAAATCACAACACTGCCATTCACTGCTAATTTAGTTGAGTCAAGTTTTGTCACAAACTGTGGAGGCTCTAAAAAAAGAGAACATCATGCATAAGAGTAGTAAAACAATAGTGGTACATGGAAGTCATAAAAAGAATCAAACAAACAACATAAAGAAGCAAAGAGGATAAGAAGAAGCACCTTTCACAAATAAGACTGCGGTGCATGAAACCTTTCCTGCATCATTGGCAACTTGGCAAGTATATTTGGCAGAATGTGATGGCTTTACTGAGTGCAGTGCCAAGGTGGTTGAAGAGGCATCTTTCTTGATGAAACAAGTACCACCAGTTAATATCTCTTTCTCTTCTTTGAACCATTTGATAGTAAAACTTGGCGTTCCAGTAAAAGCAGCTTTCAAAACAACATTAGAGCCGGGTATAGTGTCCTGAGATTCGGGTTTCAGCGTGAAGACTGGTGGCTCTGTTTTCAGTTGCCAGGGAAAACATCACAGTTAAATCATGACATACATAAAGAGGCCTGGTATTCCATTCAGAACAATATATCTTAACTATTAAAAAGATGGTATGAAGTAAATAATTTGCCAGAGCATTTTTTCTAACCTTTAACAGACACTGTTCCACTGGTCTCACTGTGCCCTGCAGCATTAGTTGCATGGCACATGAAAACCCCAGCATCAGTAGTCTCTAACTGGGATATTTTCAACAAAGCAGTGCTTTCTTTTAATTCAGTTTGGTACTTTAACCCAGTTGTGATCTCCTTTCCATCTTTGAACCAAGATATTGTCATGGGCTGCGACCCTGACACCTTACATTCCATCTGGATATTTCCTCCAAGGTTACCATCAACCTTCTTAAGACTTTTTGTGAAAGTTGGGGGTATACTTTTATCTGTTCAAAAAATGTTTCAAAGTTAAATATTAAAAGCATGCACATTGTATATCACAAGTTAGAAGAAGGAGAGAGAGAGAGAGAGAGAGAGAGAGAGAGAGAGAGAGAGAGAGAGAGAGAAACTAACCAAGAACTGTAATTGAGCAAGAGCAGTGGTCTTTTCCAACCCGATTAGAAACTTCAACTGTGTATTCACAGCTATCCGCCTTCTCTGCTGAGAGGATTTTTAAGCTTGCTACATTGTCTTTAAAGGAGATTTTGTATTTTCGGCCTGCTGTGACTTCCTTGCCGTCTCGAAGCCATTTAACTTTGAGATCAGGACTTCCTGAAACAGTGCATTCCAAAGTCGCAGAGTCTCCTGCTGTTACACTGATGGATGGTGCTTTATCGACAATTCTAGCAGGTTCTGAGACATTACAAAAAGAACAGAATTAATATTTGCATTATTTTAATTATTACCACCATTCCCAAGTTGTTGATAAGTATATTCGAATTAAACATTTGTTTTTGTTTTGTGTTTTTCCCTCCTAACCTTGAACTGATAGTTTGGCTTCACATTTTTGCTGGCCAGCCTCGTTTTCAGCTTGGCATGTGTACTTCCCATCATGGATCATGGCTATTTTTGCAATTGCCAAACTGGCAATGTTGTTTTCAAAAGACATTTTAATATTAGGATCATCGTGTCTAAGTAGCTCAGAATCCTTTAGCCATGTAACAGTAATTGGGGCTGAGCCTTTAAGAGTACCATGCAGTTTCACAGCACTGCCCAAAACTGCAGTTGTGTTTTCAATCCTCTTTACGAAAGATGGAGGGTCTGCATGAAAGAAGAACAAACTTAAACTCATTCTGACGCACAGAAAAGTAATAGATAACTTACAATAACTTATAGGACATACTACACCATTATAATAGATCGTTTACAAACCTTTGAGTTTGGCTACTGATTTAGAAGTTATTTTACCAACATCATTTGAAACAACACATTGGTAATCCCCAACATCTGCACTGTCAAATGACTGTATTTCCAAATATGAAATGGTGGCCTTTGTTACAATGTTGTGCTTTTTATCACTGGTCACTGGTCTCTTATCCTTATACCAAGTGACATCAAATGGAGCAGTGCCAGTAACTTCACACTGAAGTTTTGCAGCATGCCCCTTGACCACTTCCACCATTTCTAACTCCTTTTTGAAAGCAGGGGGTTCTAAGAGCAATAATAAGTAGTGAAATAAGTAGTAAAACAATGAATACATTGTTTGCACTTGCAATCAAATTTGGAAGCAATTCCTCTTATCACAAACCTTTAACAGTCAAATTGGTGCTACAGCTTTCACAGCCAGCTTCATTCATTACTTCACAGGTGTAATTTCCACTGTCAGACACAGTAAGGTCAAGAATCTCAAGTGTAGCTTGACCATCTTTGAAGGTGAGTTTGTGTCTTTCACTGGCACTGAGTTGTTTGTCATTTAAAAACCAACTGACATGGAGCTCAGGAGAGCCTTTAACAGTACACAGTAATCGTGCAGTAATGCCTTGTTTCCATAGGATCTTGGGCTCCAGTTTCTTAACAAATACTGGCGGTTCTGAGAAAATTGAGTTCAGAGTAAATCAGCGCTACACTGCAAGAGAGCTCACAGAGTTCAAGGACACATGCAGAAGATGATGAAGAAAAGAAGTGGATGGAGAAACATTGTGCATCATCCAGACATGACAAAGACTGGCTTAGCTTTCTTTTTTGGACAATGCAAAGCAAATTAAGCTCAAATATCTTACCTTTCACCGTAATCACAGAAGAGCAGCTGCTGCTTCCAGCATCATTTGTAGCAGTACAGACGTAAGTGCCTGTATCTTTAATCTTGGTCTTTGGGATATCAAGACCGACCACTTTGTCATCAAAAGAAATTTTGCTATCCATAGTGTTATGGATTTTCTTGCCATCCCTCATCCAAGTGATGGTCACTCCTGTATCTTCATTTACCTGACACTCAAGCCGCAGTGGGTCACCCACAGCTATGGAAGTTGATTCAAAGGTCTTCACAAAACTGGGTTTGTCTATAACTCTCATTTCAGTGCAGCATGTGGCTATGCCGACACTATTTGAAGCTTTGCAAAGGTAGCTTCCCTGATCACTTTGCTCAAGTTTCGTGATCTCAAGACAATGCTTGTTCTTCTCAAAGGACACTTTATAGTGCTCATCAGGCAAAATAGCAATGTTGTCCTTGTACCATACAACATTCATTGGTGCAGAACCAGTGATAACACACTGAAATTTTGCTTGTTTGCCCACAAATAATATCATCGGTTCAGGTTTTGACACAAATTCTGGAGGGAAAACCTCTATAAAAAATAAAGTTGTGTAAAAAAATAAGAAAGAAAGAAAAAGAATTGGTTTATACAAAATTCAACATATACTGAATTTCATTTTTGAACAAAGATTTCATAAATAAATATTTCAATATATTATGCCATCTAAAAGACCAGAGAAAGGCAAAGGCTTGTTACCTGTTACAGTCAGGTTGGCAGAGCAACTGTCGCTACCATGTTGGTTTAAAGCTCTGCACGCATACTCTCCACTATCAGCTTTGGTTGGACTCAGAAACTCCAGAGATGATGCAGTAGAGGAGCTGATGATCCTATACTTGTCACTCTGTCTGATCTCAGAGCCAAACTTGAACCATTTGAAGGTCACATTTGGAGCAGCTTCAATCTCACATTCAAATCTGGCAGGGCTGTCAACATTTGTCTCCAGAGCTTGGATTTTATGCCTGAAAACAGGTGGCACTGAATTGTGCACAGGGAGTAAAAAAAAGACAATTAGTCAAACAAATGCAATTCATCATGGTCGTAAATCATGAAATGAAGATGTAAGCACAAACTCTGCATTTGAAATGAACTTAGTTCTGCAGATGTCTGAATATTCTCATTCAACCAGGTCATGGTTATCTCAAGGAAATTGAATCGAATGCAACTGAACTTGGTTTTAAGCCTTTGAAGACGTTTCACTTCTCATCCAAGAGGCTCCATTAGTTCACTTCATCAGCTTGTCTGACAAAGACAAGCTGCTGTGAGGACTCAGGTATTTAATCTCTGTGGAGCCATTCTCAAGGCCACTGATGTCATTGTTTCTTTAGTGCTCCAAGGTATGATAAAGTCTTCAGGCCAAGACTCTGTTGTCTATTTACACCTAAAGGAGAAGGCACACTCCTTTTCAGGATAGCAATGTGCACATTTTGGACAGGGAAGACAAACGGTTTGAAAGAGGAGTAAGGGAAGCCATCTATGTGAAACTGGAAAAACCACCCCTCACTGGAGGAGGAGGGCTGCGACACCACCTATCTCCCACATACAATGCTGTCCTTTCATCCCTACCCAGGATATTTCACACCTTACAACCCAGTCCTCGCAGATGGTGTCGCAGATGGCGTCTGCGTAGCCCCCCCCCTTCGCAGACGCTCTGCGCGCACCTCCCAAAAATTTTGACCACCACAGAAGCCTCGCAGACAGCATCGCAGACAAGAGGACTCTGATTGGTCCACTCTACATCCGCTGTACACGGACTTCCGCTTCCCTACTTTCCCGGTTTGGTTTGTTTTCACTACCGCCATTTTTAAAAACATGAGCGAAGATGGGGCAGCACGAAGAGCAGTTGATCGAGGAAGTGAGGAAGTACGTACATCTATACGACTCCAGTTCTAGTCATTATAAGTAACCGGAGGATAAACACTCCACTAACCACACCCACCAACTACTCCTAGCGATTTCGCGACTTCGTGCCACCTTGCGTTGTGGCGGTGAATAACATCGCGCACGCCTATTACTCCCCGCTCAACAATAAATTACAACTGTCTGCGAAAAGCCATCTGCGAAAGCCTTGTCGCAAGAGCATGCAGAGGCCCTTAGCCTCCAAGAACTACAGTCCTTCACAAATGGCCTCATGTAACTCCAGCAGCTCTAACGACCCCAAACGACTGTTGTTACAACAGAATGGAGCACTAACAAAATTGACTCCAAAGACTTTATCACACCCTGGAGCACTAAAGAAACAATGACGTCAGTGGCCTTGATAACGACTCCACAAAGGTTAAATACCTGGATACTCACACCAGCTGGTCAGACGAGCCCAGTCTAGTCAGATAAACTGATGAAGTGAATCGATGAAGCCTCTTGGATGAAAGGTGAAATGTCTTCAAAGACTTTAAACCAAGTCCAGCTGCATTTGATTCAATTTCCTTGAGATAGTTCTGCAGATATATTTTTTTTACGCCAACTCCTTATCTGAAGAGTCATCGTGCTCAAAAATGTAAGCCAACAGAACTTAATTCACTTCAAAATCAATTGAAAAAAAAATGACATGAATGATGAAATGCAAAAAGAAATCCAGGAGTGACTGTGGAAGGAAATTTGTGACCAGGTTATGGGAAAGAACTGATCAATGAAGAAAGCCAAGACTTTATGTCCTGGAGAGCATGCAAAGAGAAGTGCGCAGTGAAGAATGGACCATGAGGAGATACTGTGCATATTTCCTGGGTGTTGTGGTTTCAAGTCCAAATAAGCCTTGGATGAGTGAGAAAGACCCCACCATGAAAAGGTGATAAGCATGGGATGATGTTGAAAGGGATCCAACTGTTAAAAAGTGATGAAGAAAGTAAAGTCATGCGCACATGTTTGTGAATAATATGACCAGATGAGACTTGTCAAGTGTGGGTTTGTAAAGAGGAAATATCGAGGCGATATTTGTCTTCAAGCTAAATACTGTGCATGATAAGAGTTGAGCATATTAATATATCTTTAAGGGCAATCTGAAGAACTCAAAATGAATGGTAAGAGTTAGTCATGGGTGGTATGACATGTTAAAATAATCCCCGTAATCCAACCTCTTGTGACTACTGTGAGCCTTGATGATGTCCTTGTTGTGCCAGCTTCACTCACAGCCTCACACGAGTATACGCCTTCATGTTTTTTCTTGATAACTTTGTCTATTACTAGTGTATAGGTGTCCCTGTCTTTTGAACACTTGAACTCTTTGCCAGACTTAATTTGTTTTCCATTAAAAAGCCAATTCACCTTTGAAACATGTCGTATAGTTACAGAAAAGGTTGCTTTCGAATGTTCTTCAAGTGTAATGTCCTCTAAAGTGCTTTGAAAAACTGAGGAGTCATCCCTAACTGTTTCTTCTTTTAATTCGATTCTCTCTTCCATTAGATATTTCCGCATTCCTTCACTCTCAACGAGAACATCAGCAGGTTGTTCAACTGGTACTTGCTCAAAAGACACACTAGTTGTGATATCTCGTGCACCTACTATCACTGATCTGATTTCTTGTTTTTCAATATGAACAGATTGCTTTGATTCCATTTTTGATTCTGTGGACATCCGCATCATTTTACTCCTGGAGTCTTCCATAACGGTTTCTTTCTGAAAACTAACAGACTGGAAAGTGGCTGTGGCTTCAGTTTTCAGAGCAGCTGATTGAGATTTAGGTGGCAAAAAAGCTTCCGCATTTTCACTTAATCGCACAGCTTCTACCACTGGTGAGAACCTTTCTTTGGAGGTAGCCCTGCTAACTTGTACTCTCTGAGGCCTGTCCATTTGCATTGTTCCTGGCTGTTCAGAGGTAAGAACTTGATGCTCACGAAATACAATGGAATAAAATGCAGCCTGAATTTCACTCTTGAGATCAGCAGTTTGAGGATACTCTCCCTCAAAAGAAATCGTGATCTCAATGGGAGCACCTGCAGTTGTAATAAGATATGTGAATAGAATATACTTGGGCTCCTTCTTCACTTTCACTTCCTGCACTTCAACAACTTCTAAACGCTCAACCACATCAGCGAGGATTAATGGCTGATCTCGAGCTACAGCAGATGCAAGCATGTTTTTCAACTGGTGCTTTATATCTAAGCTGTGTGCTTTTGGTGCTGAGATAACAAAAGTAAGTTCCTTTGGAAGAACCTGGCTTTCTCTGGACTCTGACACTAGTAGAGCACCCATCTGCTGCTGACTAACCACTGCAGTTTTAGTTTCCGATTTTGTAATATCCTGAGATACTTCACTTTTTATAACATGCTTCTCTTCCATTAATATTGACTGTCTGATGGACTGTCCCTCTTGAATTTGAACAGCAACGTCTTGTTCTGCAGCCTCAAGAGAAATAGTACTTTCAGTAGAGATTGCCTTCTCCTCAACGTGAACAAATTCTGGTGATACTTTAGGCTCCATCTTAGTCAAGCATTTGTATTGCTCAACTGCACCTAATTTCTCAACATGCCCTTCCTCCAGATCATGTCTGTCTGATACAGTCATGGCATGTAAAACATTCCAATGATCCTCTTTTTGCACTAATGCACGCTGTTGCTTAATGTCACTGGCAAATGGTTTTTCCTTTGGTAGTTGCACTGGTTCTGTAAACAGCTGCAAAATGTTTTGAGGTTTTGGTTCTTTCCTGATTTCAGGTTGAAATCCTGCCACAGAAGCATCAAGAGCTCTGGAATAGTCTGCTGTCAGTTCCCTTTTCTCCTCTGTAGTAACTGCATGTTTGCGGGCCTTTTCCTGTCTCAGAACTGCCATCTGCTGGTCTGGCTTCTCTACTGAGAGTATCCCCTCTTTTGATAGCATGCTGTCTGAATAAATTGCCTGTAGATGCAAGGGGGCAGGAACCTCTTTATGAGGGACGATGGAAATTGTTGTTTTTTGAGCAGATAACGGAGTTGACTCTTCACATGTAACGGTCCCCTGCTCATCTGTTGACACTGTATGCATAAGAGTAGGAGATTTTCTAACGTCTGCTTGCTCAGGACTTGGCCTCTCACTACTGAATCTACCCTCAGAGGGAAGAGCTGCCTGATCTGTAAATATCTGCAAATTAAGTATCTGTTCCTCTTCGTTCTGTGACTGAACTGAAATAGCACGGTCCAGACCTGGAATAATACTTGTTTTATCAGCCTTAAGTTGATTTGTTTCCTCAGTAACAAGAGCTGATCTTAATACCCGATCCTTCGCTAGAGATGCAACCTCTTCATTTGACCGGTGCATAGATAATTTCTCCTCTTTCGAAAGCATTTGCTTTGTCTCACTTACTGAAAGAATGACTGGTTTGGAGGATTCTGTCGTTACTGATGACTGAATGGCTGAACCCAAAACAGAGATATCTGTCGCATGTCCTTCAGTAAGTTGTTGCTTTTCTGTGGAAACTGCTGAATACAATATTTTAATACCCTCTTTAACTTGGTAGCCCTTTTCTGCTTCTGTCTGTGGTATAATCTGTGATTGTTCTTTAACAATTGGAAGGGTTGTTTCTACCTGGTGACTTAATATTTGGTGTTTGGGCTCAGGAGTTGCTTTTAGCTGCTTTTCTTCTTCCCTAGCTAGTGGCTCGGTTTTAACTATTGTTAGAGGAGTCAGACTCTCTGTTACAGCAGACATACACTTTGAAGGCTGCTCCATTGTGATTTCAAGCTCTGTAACTTCAGGACTTTTAATCCGGTCAAAATGCTGCTCTGTGAAACCTTGGCTTTCTTGAACAGCAGAGGTCATTGCAGCCATGTGGAGCTGTTTCAGAGGTGTTGCCACAGCTGATTGTGGCTGGGTAGGAGTTATAGTTTCCTTTTCCTGCATCTTGTAAGACTGCAGAACTGCAGCTTTGTGAGTTACTTGCTCCTTGTGCATGGTTGCAGTTGAAACATCTACCTCACAGAAAGCACCTACTTGCTCACTGGCAATAGTGTGCTTATCTTCAGTGCCAATGGTATAAATCATCTGGCGTCCTTCCTGCACTTGGGTTCTGGCTTGAATAGGAAGACTTACACTGTACAGTCGAGATTCGGTTGCTTCTTCAGTTGTGGACACTTTGTAAGCCTTTTGTTCCCGAACTAGCTGCTGTTGATGAGATACTGAGAAACTTTTGCGAAACACAACCAATTCAGCACTGCAAGTTGCCTCCCCAAAGCAATTGGAAGCCCTGCATGTGTAGAGACCACTATCCTTCTGCTGCGCATCAATCATTATAAGAAAACCAGTGCCATCAGGGTCTGTGACTATACAACAATTTGGGCTAGGTTTAATTTGACTACTACCCTTAAACCACTGAATCTCTGGATGAGGAGTCCCGGTAACTTTGTAATGAAATTTCGCCTCACATCCCTCAGCACACTGCACTACCTGGATTTGTGTAGTAAAACGAGGTGGCTCTCCAGGAATTTTAAACATTTGCTCAACCCACTTCTCTGCTAGAGATAAATCACTAACTTCTACTTTCAGTGTTGTTGTGCAGGTAGTCTGGCCAAATCTGTTACTGGCAGTGCAAGAATACTCACCCTCAAGTTCTTTTTTAACCTTACTGATAATTAGACTGTATTCGTTTCTTTCCTCCACAAACTTGTACACAGATGAAGAAGTAATAGATTTTCCATTACGAAACCACTGAACTTTAGGTTTTGGAAAACCAGATACAGTGACAGTAAACCTGGCTGAACTGCCAACTGTGACGACAGATGGCGTTAACTTGGTTACAAAATCAGGTGCTTTCTTTTTCTTTTCTAAAGAACTGGAGTAATGTTTTTGTTCTGGCTTGAGTTCAAGTGTTTTAGCTGTTTCAGGTAATTGTAGAGAAGTGCTGAAAGTTTCTTCTTCTTCTTTTTCTTCTTCTTCCTCTGTCTTCCAAGTCAAACTAGAATACTCTGTATAAAAATAATGGAGGCAAAGATTCACCAAAATATCCACACATTAAATTTCAAGTATTTCATTTCAAAGAGTGGAAGCAAATCGCCATTAAATGGTTAAAAGAAATATCACACTTTTTTTGTTTTGTCATAATTTTATTTTCAACTAACCCAATGTACACACACACCTACCATACACAGAAACACAGAGCTGTATAATCAGCAGAAGAATAACTTTATAGTTCATTAATTTACACTTCAAATCACTTTCTTCCTGAATTAATTCCAAAATACATTTGCACCCAAATGTATTTTGATATACCACTGACACTACACCTGCCAACTATATATATTTTTTTTGTTATTTACAATTGCTTGAAAGTGTCCGTAACATTTATAAAAGGTCAACCTATACAACACAAATAAATATACATTAAAATATATTTTTGCACGATAAATCTGACACTTTTAACCCTAAATTAGCCTTACACTTTTTTCCTAGTATATAGAGTAATAAATATTAAATAGGTTTATATATTATTCACATTTTTACCCTTACGTTCATAACATTTAACCGTTCTGCGATATCAACCTGCAAATGCATTCATAATAAAATAAAGAAAAAAGAACAAGAGTAAAAGAATGCAATCATGCAATTCAGTAGAACCAACAATTAGGACATTTACTCATCAAATAACAGTATGAAAAATATCCTGAATCTTGTTTCCTTTTATCGAATATTGAGCTGTACACATACAAAATATCTGATCTGCTTTCTTGAAATTTGGATTCAATATAAGAACACATTCAGAATCTACCTCACTGAGACATGTCCATGCACAATATTACACTGTATTTGCACTATTCTGAATGAATTTGAAAGTAAATATTTGCATTTAGAGCTAAAATAAACAAAAGATGTTTCATTAAGAAACAATGTCTGCAGCTACAGAATAATCTTAAATGCACACTGCCTGGACAAAAAAATAAGTCGCCGTTTGGATTTAAATAAGCAAATAGTTAAAAGCCTTTGATTGGATAATTGCCGCAGTGATTAATATGTTTCAACTGGCAACAATTCTTTTAACCCTAACTGATGCAGTGAGTAGCTTCTCATTTCTTAAACAAATGTCAGATGATGTATGCCATGGTCATGGAAAAGATGTTGCTGTGTTTCAGAAAGTCAAATTATTGGCCTGGATCAAGTAAAGAAAATAACAAAGGAGATTGCTGAAGTTACTGGAATTGGGTTAAGAACTGTCCTTGACGAAGGACTCTTGATTGAATGCTTGACTGAGCGTGATCAGAGATAACTTAAACGCTTCGTAAAGCTGAATTGTAAAAAAAAAATCGACAGGAGAACTAACAATTATGTATAATGGTGAAAGTAAGAGCATTTTCACACTCACAATGCAGCAAGAACTCACAGGATTGGGACTAAACAGCTGTGCAGCCATAAGAAGACCATTTATTAGTGAGACTAATCAAAAGAAAAGGATTCAAATTGTGAGGGAGCATAAAGATTGGACTCTGGATCAACGGAAAAAGGTCATGTGGTCTGATGAGTCCAGATTGATCCTATTCCTGAGTGATGGGCGTGTCAGGGTAAGAAGGGAAGCACATGAAGCGATGCCCCATCATGCACAGTGTCCATTGTACAAACCTCTGGAGGCAGTGTGATGATCTGGGGTTGATTCAGTTGGTCAGGTCAAGACTCAGCAATGTTACAGGGCAATAAAATGAAGTCAGCTGATGACCTGAATGTACTGAATGACCAGATTATCACATCAATGGATTTTTCCTTCACTGATGGCATGGGCATATTCTTGAATGACAATGCCAGGATTCACCAAGCTCAAATAGTGAAAGAGTGGCTCAGGGAGCATGAGGAATCATTTACACACATGAAGTAACCACCACAGAGTCCTGACCTTAACCCCAATGAAAGCCTTTGGGATGTGCTGGAGAAGACTTTGCAGACTGGTTCAACTCTCCCGTCATCAATACAAGATCTTGGTGAAAAACGAATGCTGCTCTGGATGGCAATCATTGTTGTAACATTGCATAAGGTTGTGGAAACAATGCCATGGTGAATGTATGCCGTAATGAAAAGGCGGTCCAATGGCGGTCCAATGAAATATACAGTGGTGCTTGAAAGTTTGTGAACCCTTTAGAATTGTCTACATTTCTGCATAAATATGACCTAAAATATCATCAGATTTTCACACAACTCCTAAAAGTAGATAAAGAGAACCCAGTTAAACAAATGAGACAAAAATATTATACTTGGTCATTTATTTATTGAGGAAAATGATCCAATATTACATATCTGTGAGTGGCAAAAGTATGTGAACCTCTAGGATTAGCAGTTAATTTGAAGGGGAAATTAGAGTCAGGTGTTTTCAATCAATGGGATGACAATCAGGTGTGAGTGGGCACCGTGTTTTATTTAAAGAACAGGGATCTATCAAAGTCTGATCTTCACAACACATGTTTGTGGAAGTGTATCATGGCATGAACAGAGGAGATTTCTGAGGACCTCAGAAAAAGCGTTGTTGATCATCAGGCTGGAAAAGGTTACAAAACCATCTCTAAAGAGTTTGGACTCCACCAATCCACAGTCAGACAGATTGTGTACAAATGGAGGAAATTCAAGATGATTGTTACCCTCCCCAGGAGTGGTCGGCCAACAAAGATCACTCCAAGAGCAAGGCGTGTAATAGTCAGCGAGGTCACAACGGACCCCAGGGTAACTTCTAAGCAACTGAAGGCCTCTCTCACATTGGCTAATGTTAATGTTCATGAATCCACCATCAGGAGAACACTAAACAACAATGGTGTGCATGGCAGGGTTGCAAGGAGAAAGCCACTGCTCTCCAAAAAGAACATTGCTGCTCGTCTGCAGTTTGCTAAAGATCACGTGGACAAGCCAGAAGGCTATTGAAAAAATGTTTTGTGGACGGATAAGAACAAAATAGAACTTTTTGGTTTAAATGAGAAGCGTTATGTTTGGAGAAAGGAAAACACTGCATTCCAGCATAAGAACCTTATCCCATCTGTGAAACACGGTGGTGGTAGTATAATGGTTTGGGCCTGTTTTGCTGCATCTGGGCCAGGACGGCTTGCCATCATTGATGGAACAATGAATTGTGAATTATACCAGCGAATTCTAAAGGAAAATGTCAGGACATCTGTCCATGAACTGAATCTCAAGAGAAGGTGGATCATGCAGCAAGACAATGACCCTAAGCACACAAGTCATTCTACCAAAGAATGGTTAAAGAAGAATAAAGTTAATGTTTTGGAATGGCCAAGTCAAAGTCCTGACCTTAATCCAATGGAAATGTTGTGGAAGGACCTGAAGCGAGCAGTTCATGTGAGGAAACCCACCAACATCCCAGAGTTGAAGCTGTTCTGTATGGAGGAACGGGCTAAAATTCCTCCAAGCCGGTGTGCAGGACTGATCAACAGTTACCACAAACATTTAGTTGCAGTTGTTGCTGCACAAGGGGGTCACACCAGATACTGAAAGCAAAGGTTCACATACTTTTGCCACTCACAGATATGTAATATTGGATCATTTTCCTCAATAAACAAATGACCAAGTATAATATTTTTGTCTCCTTTCTTTAACTGGGTTCTCTTTATCTACTTTTAGGACTTGTGTGAAAATCTGATGATGTTTTAGGTCATATTTATGCAAAAATATAGAAAATTCTAAAGGGTTCACAAACTTTTAAGCACGACTGCAAGTCTGTGTTACTTTTTTTTTTTTTTGGCCAGGCAGTGTATATTGTGAAAAGTAAGCTATCTGGATTCTCAATACTGTGCATTTACTTCAAACATAGTGACAGCTGCTTCCATAAAAAAAAAATATATAAAGAAGCAAATAACTTAAATTACCTTGAGCAAGGCCATTGTTTCAGTGCTGCCTGCTTTATTACGGATCATGCATTTGAATTCACCTGCATCACTTTGAACTGCATTTGTTATCAGTAAACTGAAATGCCCTGATGCTTTCTCCTGAATAATATATCTCGGGTTTGTCACTGGAGCACCGTCCTTGAACCACTCGGCTACAGGGTTTGGTTTTCCACTCACTAAACACTGAAGCATTACAGGTGTTCCTACTGCTGCAGTGATGTTTTGCAGTGGTATTATACATTTTGGCGGTGTTTCTATAACTTGGAATTGAAAACTACACATGTTGGTTGATTTGCCTTTGAATTCAATTTTGTCTTCTTTTGAGGGTTCAGCAAAGACATCAAAATTGATGCTAACATATTTCTCTCCCTGCTCACTGACTTCATTATCCGTCATAGCTACCAGTCTTACAGCTTTCTGAGACTCATCAGCTTCCTGTGGAAACTCAAACTCAAGCTCGATCTCTGATGGTTGTTCACCATCAAAAGATGAATTTCCAACAACCAAGTCAAATTTCTGAGGCTGAACTATGGCACTGCCTAGAGACACAGCAGTGAGTTCTCTTCCCCTAGCCTTTCCTGAACAGGCTTGTGGGTTCAAGACCAAAAGCGATGCCTTACAAAGTGTCTCGCCCACAACATTAATGGCTCGACATGTGTAAATGCCACTGTCCTGAGTGTTGACTTTTAGGATCTTGAGGAAGTGATTGTCCCCATCAGAGCTATGAATGTACTTTTTCTTGTCATAAGGGATCTTAATGTTTCCTTTGAACCATGACACTATAGGAGAAGGGATTCCCATCAAAGAGCATTCAAACATTACACTTGTATTTTCAGGTGTCTCTATGTCACATATTGGATTGATAAAACGTGGTGGCATCTCTGTGACTTCAAATGCTATTTTGTAGTCATCATTTTCTTGAGCTACAAAATCCACAGCATCTTCGTCATATGTACTTGGCAGAACATCAAGAGATATTATCATACTTTTGTTGTCGGATGTGTATTCTGGTATAGTGACAATTTTGACCTTTCTCTCAAACTCTTTCACCTCATTTTCATCCAATTCAACCTCTAATAAAATCTCTTGTGGGGAGGGAGACCTTGATTGATCCTCATCTTCTTCGACATCAAATTCAATTACATGTTGATGGGTAACAGCAGGGGGTGCTAGCATCATCTTTGTTTCTTGAGCTCTCACAACAACCAGAGCAACACTTTTTGCTTCACCAACATAATTAACTGCCTCACAGATATATTCGCCTTGATCAGGTTTTATAACATTATGAATTTCCAATGATATGTTATCGCCATCTCTTTCAATTACAGTTCTGTCATCTGGGACAAGCCTAGTTTTGTTTCGAAACCATTTTACCTCTGGAGATGGTAGTCCAAATACTTCTGCACAGAATTGTAATGTGTCACCTTCAAAGACTCTTTTTTTGGTAAGAGGTTTAAGAAATGCTGGAGGGATTCCTTGCACCTTCTCTTGAAGGCTCCCTAAGCCTAACAAATCACGGCCCTCTGGAAGAATCATGTTCTCATCAATAGTAAATACTGGGGGAGTTGTTTCAATGCCCTCATCATCTGGGGACCTAAGAAACTTAGCTGGAGAGTATCGTCCATCACTGGAGCTACTTGGTGGTCTTTTATGTTGTACTGGAGAAAATGGATACTCGGGGGGTGTCATGGCACCACTAGGAGTCTCAGTGGAGGTGTGGAAAGATTCAGGTGATTTTGGAAATTGAGAAATTTCGGTGGATGAAGCAGGTGTGTAGAAGCGCTCAATTTCTGCTATCTCCTCACTGAATGTGCTGCCCACTTCAATGGACATCTCCGACTCTGGTGACAAGGGTCTTCCCCAGTCAGATGGTGGGTTATAAAAGTCATAAACAGCACTAAAGGTTACCTCTTCCTCTTCAAGTCTAATACCAGCAGCACTAGGATTGAAAACTTTTTGTTGTTGCTGCTGTAGACTTTCTGTTGCCACGTCTTCAACAGATCCTTTCTTGGCACCCTCAGATTTCTGTTTCACCCTAACTGATTTCACTATATCCGGTACATTTCTCAGAGTGCCAGCACCTTCCTGTGTGTCACTCTGGCTTGGTTCAATGTTTGACAGTTTATCATAATTTTCACTCTGACTAATTGTGCCAGTGTTTGTTTGTACAGGCATCTCAGCTTCATCTGGCTTGTTTAACATGGGGATTTCTTGAGTAGAAAAAACACTGCTATCTATCTCAAGATGACTACCACCTGGTCTAACAAAGGCCCCAACTGTTCTTTGTTTAATCACATTCTCTACTTGAATATTTTTTCTTTCACCACTACCCGGAGTATCTGCGATATTACTCATTTTCTCCGGTAATATTGCCTGGGGTCTGATTAAAGTAGGAGAGTGTTGGACCTCAGTGACATGTGCAAGGGAGACAAAATGATGCAAATCACTAGAGGTTGGCTTGCCCTCCATAGATGTTTCTTCAATGGATGGTCCTATATTTTTCATAATAAATGTTTCTGTTACATCTGGGGTATTTCCTAATGGGGATTCCTCACATGTAGCTAATGAAGAAAGCATCTTTCCAGGCATATTTGAGAATATCAGTCCTCCGTGCTCTGGGATCTGAGGTGCAAATTCTGGAATGTCCTCCACAGGGTAATAGGACTCTACACATGATTCTACTGTTATATCATCTGGCTTGACGATGAGAGATTTTGGTGTCTCAAATGCTTGTTTTAGTTTTGTTACACTTACTTCTGCCCCTGATGACTGCAAACCACAACCGGTTATAGCAGGTCCACCTGAATGGGCAACTTGTTTAACATTTGCTGCACCTTTCTGCAGTACAGAAGGCGCATCAGCAACAGGAGACTGTGTCTTTTCTTCGGTTGTCACAGATTTATAAACCTCATAAGCACCTTCCCCACTTTTAGCAGGCGATTCTTTGGATGCTATGGAAGTGCCTACTGATGTTTTTGGCCTAACTGCAGGAGTAATGTTCCTTGAAAATCCAACAGATCTTGTTTGCTCTGTCATTTCCAAATGAGAAAAAGATCCAATATTGCCCAATGTTGTGGACTCAAACAACACATCAGCTACACTTTGAACTTGGCCAAATTTGTTAGAGGCAATACATCGATATGTCCCTGCATCAAGATATGTAAAATTATGAATGTAAAGCCTATAAATCTTGTCGTGCTCATCAAACTTGTATTTATCTGTGCTGGGATCAAGAGAAAGGTCGTCATACAACCATGTGACATCAGGTGCTGGTTCACCAGATATTACACATTCAAGCATGGCATCCTGGCCCTCAGAACAGCTAATGTCCTCTAGCTGTTTATAAATCCGAGGTGCCTCACCAACATCATCAAAAGAAAATGTGAATTTGTGCTTCATCATTTGAGAAGTGCCCTCATCTGGTGGAGCCTCACTGGTCTTGGCAATGGGCTCAAAAATCTCCTCACTTGTGTCTAGAACTGGTGTTGGGGCAGTTATCCTGATTTCTACTGGAGAAGAGTGTGTATATGATTCCAAAGAGCAAGGAACATGGATGACTGGGTGAGGTACTTGCAAAGAGTATTTTTTGTCTAAACCAAGGTCCATAAATGACTCAAGTTCTTCATCTATTATTTGTTCTTCAGCCAAAACTATTTCTTCTGTTATGTTAACTTTTTGCTTAGTTTCAGGCCAGTCCTTGTGTTCATCATCAGTTACTTCTAGCATGCAAGAGGTACTGGCTTTTCCATGTTTGTTTGAAATATTACACGTAAACATGCCTTGATGGTCTTTTGTTGGATAGTAAATTGTCAACGTTGATGATTTTTCCCGTATTCGCACATCAAAGTCTGGATTTCTTATTATAGCCTGTCCATCTTTAAGCCAACAAACCACTGGCTTTGGGTCTCCATGAAACTGGCATTGTAGATCAGTCATTTCTCCTCTTCTTACTTTTATATTTGGCAGCAAAATTGTGAGAAAGACTGGTGCACGAGATTTGACTGTTTCATCTAGAACAGTTGCAGGTTCTTGCTTTGAAAGCAACTTTTGGTGCTCTGTCATGCTGCAGACCCCCATATCTTTCACAGGACCTGGATAACCTATTATTTTCTCAGCAGGATTCTTCTGGCTCTCAATCCACTTCTCACTGTTATCCTGGGGCAAATCTTTACGATAACCATGAGTGCTGGATTTGTCCACTTCAACCAAAGCTTTTGATGTTATTCCAGAATGAGCAGGATCTGCTACATGCACACCAGTGGATTCAAAGCCATCATCGGTTTTTTGAGTCAAAGGTTGCAGATGCTCAGTGATAGTCCAGTTAGATTCTAACTCAACATTTTCCTCCTGCTCTTGCTCAGTGAGAATGTCTTGCTGCCATTTTTTAATGCGTGTAGCTAGAGCCTCCTCTTCACTGACAAGATAGTCACTTTCAGTTCGTAACTTTTCACTATCTTCTTGAGAAAGACTCTGAAGTTGCATTTGCATTTTAGATGTGTCCAGCCCATAGTCTTCAGTGGAATCATCAGTACAGAACATTTCCTTTGTTGTTCTTCTCAGTAATGACTGACTGGATGGCTCAACAACTTTGTTTGCAGCAGTATCCTCAGCATTCCCCGCAAAAGGCTCCCAATCAGGCTCCAAGGGAACTACATTCTCTTGTTCACTCAAAACATCATGTTGCCATTTCATTATCCTTTGAGTCAAAGCCTCCTCCTCACTAACATAGCACTCACTCTTACTTTTTAACTCATTAATCCTTTCACGTGATAAATGTGACTCTCTTCGTGGCCCATGTTCATGCATGTGCTTTTCTTTTGCTGATCTTGAAAGTTTTATAGACGAATAATCTCTCTGAGGAACCACTGCAGGTGATTTTTTGTATCTTTCACCTTCAGACCTGTGAAAATTAGATACCTTTTCTGTATCTGCATGACTCTGATTCCATTTCCTTGCCGGCTGAACTATGGTCACCTCTCCAGTCACTACAAGGTCACTCTTATTTTTTAATGTCATTTGGTCTTGCATCAAAAACGGCTCACTGTACGTATCGTGCTCACTTGAAGGCTTTTCTTTGGCTGAAGGCCCTAAAAATGGCAAAACTCTCTCAGTTAAAGTTGAAGGTTCTGTCCTCTGAAATTCATATTCAGCTTTATGATCATGAGGTTCTTTGTCTTTTGACCAGTGTCGTGTAACATTCTCTGCCTCATCATACTTCCATTTCATTACTTCTTGGGTTAAAGTCTCTCCTTCACCCACTAAGAGCACACTTCCACTTTTTATCTCAGACACTTTTGCTTGGGAGGAGTGCCTTTCACTTTGTGTTCCTTGCTTGGGGCTGAGCTCTTCTTTGACTGACGTTCTTACAACATTTGTGAATGAAGAATCTGAAACCAGCTCATTTGGTCTGTGATGCTCATCTGGGGGTTGTTCTTTGGACAAAGATCTTGAAACGTTTGTGAATGGCACATCTCTTTGTGATACAGCTTGTTTTTGATTGACTTTCTCTTCAGGTTTACACAAATTAGTGTTTTCTTTAGACCACTCAGATGGAACAACCTCTGCATAGTCCTGTTGCCATGCCACCGGTTGGGCCAAGATCGCATCCACCTTACTTATTAGGACCTCACTTTCACTACACTCACCTGCTTTCTTTTGTGCTTCGTATTCAATTAAATCCTCATCTTTGGGAGAAGCCATTGTGTATGAAAAGACTTTCTGGGTTACTGTCAGTGGTTCATTAAGTATATTATCTTCAAGTTTATGAACACTAGAGCCTTTTGCACCAGACCTTTCAGACACACCTGTAACTGTTTCATCTGACTGTACACCCTCTTGCCATTTTCGAATGCGCTTAGCCAAGAACTGCTCTTCAGTCTCTAAACACTCACTTTCTAAGGTTTTCTCGAGGACATTCTCTATAGACATTGCTCTTGGCTGTAACTGCTGTACAGGAACAAGTTTACTGTCATTTTGTGGAACATTTCCACTAAGAAATGCTTCTTTTACTGACATCAGGGGTGTGCTACTGGGTGACTCTTTAAATGTGGACTCCTCATGTAAAGTTTTTATCTCTTTAGGAATGTTTTGAGAAGTTTCACCTGCCTCAAGCCATTGCAGCACAAACGGTTCCTTTGCCTTAGCTTCCTCTTCCCATTGTCCAAGAATACTGTCTGTACCACCTGAAATATTATATTCCACTTCCTTTGTTGTCTCTTCTTTTAAAATAGCTGTCTCATCAATTTTTATTTCAGATATGTCAGTCATGTTAGTTTCCTTAGTTCTGATGTCCTCCAGAGGGAGCTCACCTTTCATCATTTGTATTGCCCTGGACCTGGACTGGGGTTCAAACGAGTGTTTTACCCTTGATTGTGGGGGCTCTACTGACTGTGTCGCAAGTCCAGTAACTCTCTCCAACCTACTTTGAAAATCTGCTGAACGTCTAATCAATGCACCGTCAACCTGGTCACTTTGACGAGCATGCTGGAAGTCTGTTAATGCGGATGGCTTTACCCTGTGCTTTTCAGCAAAATCTGTGTAACTAGTCTCACTCGTGACTGATTCCAAATCAAACTCAGTTGAGGACAATGTTGATACCGAAAGCCTCTTTTTCTTCTTCACAGCTTTTTGTAAAAGATTAAGCTTTGCTCTAACCTCTCCATGAAGACTATCTGTGTCACTAAATCTATCGCTGTACCGATCACTGCATCTATCACTGAATTTGTCACTAAATCTGTCACTGTACCTGTCACGACCAGTAAATTTGTCACAGTAAATATCACTGTACCGATCACTAAATCGCTCAGGTCTTTCAAACATGGGGGGTGGAGAACGAGCACGTTCTGAAGCAGTTTCAAGCTTGCTGTGTTTTTCAGGAGCTCTCGACGGAGATGAAGTCCTAAAATACATTGTGCGGAATAAAGAACTCGGATGTCTGCGATGGCCCCTTGATTGTTCTTTAGCTGTTTTATCAAATGGTGATCCAACACATCTTAGATCTACTCGAAACTTTCTTTCTTTTGTTTGATCAACAAGAGAATCTAAGCTTGAACAGGACCTGTCTGAACGTCTTGAAAGACTGAAACTATTGGCCTCCTGCTCCTCCCTTAAAGACACAAGCAGAGATGCTGTAGACTCTGTAGACCCCTCGGTGTTAAATGCCATTATCTTGTAGCTCCCTGAATCTTTATCTTTAATGTTATTGATGGTTAAAACTGTTAAATGCACATGCATTTTACTCACTGTTTGTATTTTACGACGGTGCTCCTTTTGGATTTGCTTGTTATTATGAAACCATAATATTGTAGGAGGTGGTCTAGCAACTAGTTTGCATCTAAAAGTAGTTACCCCTCCCTCCAAAGCAGATCGATACTTTAGCTTTTTAACAATAGAAGGCTTAATATTTTCAGTCCCATGCTCTGTTACTAAACCAACATCTAAAACTTCTCCAGGATCTGATACAGCACCGTGTGGCTGTCTTCCTTTTTCGGAGCATTCAGTTCCTTCATTATAAAACATTTCTGTAAGAGAAGGGAGACACATTTCAGCAAAAAATGCCCAGCTTGCTAAAATGACTGAAATGTATTTTAAATGTAATATAATATTAATAGAAATATTAAACACATGCATCAAGAACACAAAGCCATAAAAAAAAACAAATTCACTCACCATATTTGTTCGAATAAACGCAAGACTCGATTCTTTATTAAAGATTCTGACTCGAAAATGGCCTGGCGTTTTGTTCCTTCTTCTGTGTCCTTCTTCAAGGCATAAATTTCTTTTCAAAGCATTAAAATATCCAAATATAACTGATTTTCTGAAATAAGCTTATTTCATTATTAAATGGACCTGTGTATATCCGAAAATATTCCTTACCTGACTTGCAGAAAGACGAATAAACGCCCTTTCTAATCCTTAGATTGACGGTTGAAAACATTTAGAGAAAAAAATGTTCTCTGTTACATAAAAAGATAATAAATTGTTATTGTTAAGGCAGGTCTATATTTATATTAGAAGGCGTTTATTCGAACTAATATAGTTTAGAAGTATAGCCATGTTATTTAAGAAGCAAACAACATTAATCACATACCGCTATCTGCAAGCCAGTCTAAGAAATATTTGCAGTAGAAAGTTCCAGATGCAGGAAACATAAGAAGCTTTTAAAAGATGTGGATACTTCCATATCTTTTAAGGAATTGTTTCCTGTGGTCTGGAAGACTTAAAAGATAAATATCCTGCATATCCTTTTTTTCTTCTTTTTTTTTTTCGTCTTCATGCTGTTTAGGAGTCATAAACAAATGCAAAACCCTACATTTCCCAAAATGCTGTACAGCAAACATTTTGAGAGTCAAACTGCTTGCTATTTAAAAATATCAAGATGTCAGACAGAGATAAAAAAAATAAAATAAAATATGAAAAAGTATTCTTATCAAAAAGATCCATGCAGCTGACAGTCATCACCAAATAGTACTGTTGAATATATTACATTCAACACTGTATTTTACTTCAAAAAAGAAGAGAAAAACATTACTTAAAACATGATTATGTACAAGAAATCTTACCTTTGATGACTTCTTCAATTTTTGTTTCAATATCCTCATGTTTGGTAACTGTAAAACAGTAATTTTGGGGGAAAGAAATGTTAGAAATGATGACTATCTCGACATGAGAATCTGGAAAAGGATATTCCATCACAGATTCTCAACATAAATCAAATCAACAGTCTGGATCTGTTTGATAAAACTGAAACAACTGACTACAAAGAGGTGGGAAAATGAGAATTAAACGTGTAAGACAAAGAGCATGCATCTGCCAAGTTGACACTAAGAGGTAAGTAGTGATCGCAGCTTTGTCCTGCTGTTCTGCAGGCATAAAACACCACTTTTTGCAGGTTTACGCAGCCCACAAAACCACTTTGTGACATTTCAAATGCAGCAAGCTCCTTGATAATTCTACGGCGTTGGTGGTTTCGACACAGTGGGACTGTAGTATATTTAGCTTCTTTGATACACACAAAGACAGTCTAATGAGTGTAATGACTTGGACTTGTCTCTTTTGGACTTTAACCTTGAAAGAAATCCTCTTGAGTGCTCAATTGTGTGTGTTGAACAGGTGTTTTAAAAAGGGTATTTTCCTTTAAGGGACCCTCATAAGATCATTCAAAGATCGTGACAGTTTAGCAAAAGAAGAAAAATGGGTGGAGGTTATGAAGTCATGATGTGAAGATAAGAAAGACAATAGGTGATTTTGATAAATCTTGAGTTAAAAAAAACCCCAAAACATTTAAATCTAGAATAAAAGTAAAGACGTATACACAGACGTGTAAGAGTCAAACGAAGACAGATCATCCAGGTTGGATATAAATGCAGAATGGCATGGAATGATATGAATATTTCTTGAGTGGTGATTTGGGATGAGATGATTACATGGAAAATATCCACCTTCAATGTTGAGCTGTGCAGATGATCTCTGGGTCTTGCCGTCTTTATTTTTTACCACACAGGTGTAAATCCCCTGGTCCTCTGGTTGGATATCATATATCAAGAGTGATGAAACACTTCCAGTTTGTTCAAACTTGATTCTTTCTGTAGTAGTCAGTCTTTTATCATTATGATACCACACAGCATTGGAAACTGTCCGAGGATCAATGGAGCAGACTAATTCGGCCATTTCATTTGTCTTAACATTTAAATTATTTAATTTCTGGCTCACACATTGACATCGGCTCATGTCGGATTCCTCTAAAGCAGTTTCTTCACCTTCAGGACTTGGTGATGTAAGAAGCACTGTTGGAGACCCTACTGTGCACTGTACAGTGTTTGTTGATTGCAATGGCTTTGAAGATGTATCTGATATTTCTAGGTAGTCTGTTGAGGTACCAGGGTAAGGACTAACTAAAGGATATGGGGACTTGATTTGGGTATCTTGATATGGAAGTGTAGGCCTATCTCTCACACTTTCCTTTTGGTTTTGAGATACTGTGGAATCAGGTAAAGTGGCTTCTTTCTGAGAGCTGGATCTTTCAGAGAGGGCTGATGGCTGTTGAACTTCAACTGATTTTGACCATATAACAGAAGGTTTCTGAAGCGCTTTTTCAAAGAGAAGAGAATCACTTGGTAGCTTTTCCAAAACTTGCTGGTCTCTTGAAAGAGTTATGCCTGTGGCCATAGTATGTACTGTAGAGTCTGGTGAAGTGACTTCAAAAGAACGCTCATTTTTTTCACTTGGCTTTCCAGAAGGGACTGATTTTTGCTGAACATCAACGCCTATTACCACTGATTTTGACCATGTGCCTAAAGGTATCTCATCTGTGAGTTCAAGAACAGGAACATTGCTTGACTGTTGCTGATTTTGTTCAACCTTTTGTGGGTAGTCATGCCCTCTGTGTTTATGGTCATCAAACTTACGAGTTTGTAGACTGGGTTTTTTTGTAAATTCTGGGCTCTCAGAAACTACACCTGTTCTTTCAAGGCTGATTTCTTTCAAAGAAGATTTAATAGTGTCCACATCCTCGACATTTACCTGAGCTCCTTCCACTGGAGATGTGATACTTTCTCTTTTCACAGGGACATCAGTACTTCTTTCTAGTAAGGATACTCTGTCTATAGAGCTTGTAGAGAAGCTCAAGTCAAGAGTCTGTGCTTGTTCTTGGTTTAGGTTTCTTGATAAAAATACATCTTTGCTCTTAGTAACCATACTGGGATGTGATGAAGATAATTCTTCACGAGAAGAAATAATATTCTTACTTGACTTTCCTAAAGGTGTTGGCAGATCCGGAACCTGACCAACATTTACATCTGAAATAAAACTACCATGCTGATTATTTTCATCTTGTTCTTCCTCTGTAAGCAAATGTGTTTGTTCTCTTCCTGAAGGTATAACTGGGACACGAGTCGGAGCAGGAAGATTTGATAAACTAATGTCTTCATGAGCCTCAATAGCAATATTTTCACTTGATATGCTAGAAACAGTCAGTGGTAGCTTAAGATCAACACCTCTTACAACTGATGTTGGCCTTATCACAGATTTCTCAAGTGGTGTCTGAAAAATAATCGGCTCACTTGGAGGCTTTTTATCTTGCTGAGCCTCCAAACCTTGTGGTTGGTCTCTTGGTAAGAGTATATTTGTTTCAGTAGTATGCAAGTCAGGTAATGTGATTTCAGAAGAACGAGTAAATCTGACACTTGGCTTATCAGAAACAATTGATTGCTGCTGAAGTTCATCACTAGTCAGTGAAGTTCTCTCAGGTGTGAATTCAAAAAGGGTGGCATTACTTAATCGGCCTTCCAGTGGATATTCTTGTAAAATGTGTTTATGGTCACTAAAGCCTTGAGTTTGCAGACTGGTCTTTGCACCCACATTATCTGAACTTTCCTTTAAAAATACACCACTTCTTTCAGAAGGATGTGGCTTCAAAATAGAGGTTTCTGACAAGATTTTGACACTTTCCATATCCCCTGCTTCTATTTGAACTTCTGTCATTTGGCATTTGGTATCTTCTCTTTGTACAAGGACATCAGGACTTGTTGGTAAGGATACCACCTTTTTAGAGCTTGTACAGATGCTTCTGGCAGTTTTGTCCAAAACTGGCATAATTGCAATATTTTCTGCAGAGAATGCAGGAAGTTTCGTAGTGCTTGGATCAAATAAAGGGACTTCATCATGAGAGCCAATCATAATGCTTTGAGCTTTGTTGCCTTTTGCATCTGCAATAAGAACATCCTGCTGCAGGCTCTGATCTTCTTTATCCTCCACAACCAGTTGTGTTTGGTCCTGTGCTGAAGGCATGCCTGTAGCATGAGTAAGAGCAGTGACATTTGGTAAACTGACATCTTCATGAGTGCCAATGTTCTTACTTGACCTGTGAGTCAGTGGTTTCTGAATTTCAACACGTCTTACAATGGAAGATTTCACAAGTGGTGTTTCAAAGGTTAAAGAATCACTTGGCAGCTTTTGATCTTCCTGGACCTCCAGACCTTGAGGTTGGTCTTTTGTTAAGAGTGGTTCTTTGACCTTAGTATATACAGTAGGGTCAGGTAAGGTTATTTGAAGAGTGTCAGTAATATTCTCACTTGGCTTTCTGGAAGATATTGTTTTTTGTTGAATATTAACACCTCTTACAATTGCTTTTGTCACTCTCTCAGATGTGAATTCAAATGGCAACGTGCCACTTGATAGTTCTTGATCTTGTTCAGCCTCCAGTGAATCTTCCTGTGGCATGTGTTTGTCATCAAAGCTTAGTGTTTTTGGACCAGTCTTTTTTGTAAAACGGTTCTCTAAGGTTTCCTTATGAAACTCACCCTTCCCTTTAAGGGTGAATGGCTTCATAAAAGATTTATTTGAACTTTTGGTAGTGTCTTCACCCTCTGCTTCAAGTTCAGCTTTGGCCAACTGAGGTTTGATGATTCCTGTTAACTCAGGGACATCTGTACTTTTTGGTAATGATATCCTCTCTATATCGGTTGTGGAAATGCTAACGCCAGATACTTCCAAACGTGGCTTAGGCTTCTCAGTACCTTCTGCAGCAGATGTAAATACCTTTGTAGAAAACGTGGTAGGTTTCTGTGCTTGTGCTTGGTCAAGTAAAATCTGTGACTGATTTAAATATATATCTGAAGTCTTAATAACTGTAGTGGGATCAGATAAAGGGGCTTCTTCATGACTCTCAGTGATAATGCTCTTACTTGACTTTCGAAAAGAGTCTGATGATTCTGTAACATTACCACCTTTTACATCAGCTTTTGAAAATGAAGATGTCTCACACTGTTTTTTATAAATAAGACAATTTTGCAACAGGTTTTGGTTTGGATCGACAGATAAACGTTGGCCTCTTGATAAAGACATGTCTGTAACATGACTATGAGTAGGGGTGGTTGGCACGGTGAACTCTTGATGAACTTTAGCAGCAGTCGTCTTCTTTGACCTCCCAAAATGTGTTTGTTCAACACCTTTTTCTTCTGACCACATCAAAGAAGATTTCTCAGGTGGGGTTTCAGAGATAAGGAAATGACGTAATAGTTTTTGATCTTCATGGTCTTCTGAATCTTGTGACATTCTCTCATGTGGCTTTTCAGATGGACTGGACAGTTGTTGGATCTCAACATTGCTAATAATAGATTTTGGTGTCACTGAAGAGCTCTCAGGTATGGTTTTAGCAAAATTCCAAATATCGCCTGGCAGAACCTGATCTTGCTGGATATCCACAGGCCCTTCTTGTGAAGTAGGTTTTAATTCATCAAACCTTTGTATTTGAAGGCTGGTTGTTTTTGTAAGAGATTTTTCAGACCTTGATATACCCTCTTTAGCATGATCCTTAAGGGTTTCATCTGAGCAATACAAAGGAATATGTTAGGCAGACAGTAATGCTATAGTAATGCTAACTGATGGAACTACAGTATGAAATAAGAAGAGTGGATCACACCTTACAAACATCAGTTTGCGAAGTAGCCTTTACTAATGACAACCACAAGCTTTACCTTGTTTAAAAAGTTTAATTTTGTGCAGTTAGTAAGAGTGACTGAAACGTCTCGGTATACACAACCAGTGACAGGCTTCAGTTGAGGAAAAATGTGCACTTGCAGTTAATCATGGTGCGTTATTTGAGGATAACAATCTAATCTTATGTGTATTACCTTCTGTGGACACTGTAAGGGTTGCTGTACAAACAGCCTCTCCAGCGGAACTGGTTGCTTTGCAAGTGTACTGTCCAGCATGCTCAGAGAAAGCATCAACTATGATTAATGTAGCAGTGCTTGTCATTTCATCAAAATGAAAGACAACATTTTTGCTTGACTTTACAGGTTCCTGGCCATGAAACCAACTTATCTCTGGTTTTGGGATGCCAAAGACATGAGCATAAAATCTGGCCACTTCCCCATGAGGCACAGTGCAGCTTACAAGAGGTTGAATAAAAATGGGCTTCTGACCAACTGGTTCCTTCTTTACACTCTTAATGCTTGTAGAGAGACTGGACGATGCATGCCATTGAGATTCCTGAGATGTTATGTCAATGATTTGTGTTTTCCCTGTGAGGAGGCATTGATTTGTCTTCAGCCATCATACACACCAAACATTTTTACAAAATTAAGATTTCTCAGGTCTTGAGAAATGTGTCCAGTACAGATCCAACATGTGTGCTATAGCTAAATGACCAGAACTAAATAACGTCAACCAATGTACCAGTAACGTTTGCAAATGCAAATAGTTGTTACTTAGAATTCCCATTGCATTCAGTAGCAGATGCTTGACTGCAATCAAACAAAGATGCTATTAAGAAGAGAGTGTTAAACTCACCCTCCAGTTTAAGTACTGCGGAGCAAGAAACCATTCCAGCAGAATTGCGAGCAACGCAGGTGTACTCTCCCTCATCCTCGGGGAAAACTCTGGCGATCTCTAGCTGACAGCTGTCATCAAACTGAGACATTCTGAAGAAGTTTGACTGTTTGATCTCTTTGTCTTTGCAGAACCAGGTGATCGTCAGGTCTATGAGAAAGAAGAAGACGACTTTATTTATCACAAGTACACTCAAGCACAGAGAAATTCCTCCTCTGCATTTAACCCATCTGAAGCAGTGAACACACACATGCACACACAAGTGAGTAATGAGCACACACACATACCTAGAGCAGTGGACAGCTATGCTACAGCACCCAGGGAACAGTTGGGGGTTAGGCGCCTTGCTCAAGGGAAGGGAACGTGCTGTTTGTTCACTCAACTCCCCTCACCTTTTTCCTGCCAGTCCCAGGAATTGAACCGGCGACCCTTTGGGCCCAAGGCTGCTTCTGTGAACTTCAGGCCATGGCTTAATGGTTAGAGAAGAAGCTTTGGGACCAAAAGCTTGCTGGTTTGATTCCCTGGACCAGCAGAAATGGCTGAAGTGCCCTTGAGCAAGGCATCTAACCCCCAACTGCTCCCCAGGTTGTGCTGGGTATGTTGTACGTCACTCTGGATAAGAGTGTCTGCTAAATGCCATTAATGTAATGTAAAGGGAACATCAGCACAATCCAACTGACATTATCTTTTGTGTCCACATAAGCCAAGGTACATGTAGTTGGACAGTCTGTTGGCATGTTATACATGGTTACCTTCTCCAGACACCCGGCACTGAAATCTGGCAGATCCTCCTTCACTGGCAGAGGTGTGTTGTATTGGAGATATAATCACAGGTGGAGATAAAGGTGCACCAGTGTCAGGTGAAACAACCTCTGGAACTATGTGAGAACATGGAAATGCATTAATATTATAGATATTAGAATAACAGAATAAAAGAACCACTTGAGGGCTTTTTTTTTTTTGAGAGAAGTTTAAGCCAAACTTATTTCAATACTTACCTTCTACGTTCAGCGAAGCGGAGCTGGTGGCCTGCCCATAGTCATTTTTCGCTTCACAGTTGTACTGAGCTGCATCCTCTGGGAAAACCTCAATTAGCAGCAAAGTGTATTCATTTGCCTCTTTGAGGAACTTGCACTTGAATCCAGCAGATAATACCTGAGAGTTCTTATACCAGGAGACCTGGGGCTGAGGGATGCCAGTCACTTCCACAGAGAAGCGTGCAGGTTTACCAGCCTCAACAGACAAAGGCTCCATATGCCTGATGATCTGAGGAGGCTCAGGAACTGAGAGCAAGAGAATAAAGTTTAATAAGAAGGAGCAAACTCACATAGTGTAAAATATAATCACACTCTTATTTACAGTTGCGGTCAGAAGTTTACATACACGGACATGAATGTCATCATGGACAAATGGCATGTCAATCCTGGGCTTTCAATGATTTCTTTGAATTTTTGGGGAAGAATGGCTGTCTAACATACACTACCGTTCAAAAGTTTGGGGTCACCCAGACAATTTTGTGTTTTCCATGAAAAGTCACACTTTTATTTCCCACCATAAGTTGTAAAATGAATAGAAAATATAGTCAAGACATTTTTCTGGCCATTTTGAGCATTTAATCGACCCCACAAATGTGATGCTCCAGAAACTCAATCTGCTCAAAGGAAGGTCAGTTTTATAGCTTCTCTAAAGAGCTCAACTGTTTTCAGCTGTGCTAACATGATTGTACAAGGGTTTTCTAATCATCCATTAGCCTTCTGAGGCAATGAGCAAACACATTGTACCATTAGAACACTGGAGTGAGAGTTGCTGGAAATGGGCCTCTATACACCTATGGAGATATTGCACCAAAAACCAGACATTTGCAGCTAGAATAGTCATTTACCACATTAGCAATGTATAGAGTGGATTTCTGATTAGTTTAAAGTCATCTTCATTGAAAAGAACAGTGCTTTTCTTTCAAAAATAAGGACATTTCAAAGTGACCCCAAACTTTTGAACGGTAGTGTACATCTTTAATAGAAAAGCAAACAAAAAAAAAAAACCCTAAGAATTTGGTGCTTAGATTGTAGTTTATTTTGGGTTTCCTGAAATCATCGCAGGGTGAAAATTATACATACAGGGTAAAAAAAATGTATATACAAAACATCTAATATTTGGTCAAATGTCCCTTAGCAAGTTTCCCATTGACCAGTTGCTTTTGGTCACTGTCAACAAGCTTCTGGCAGAATTCTGATTGGATATTTGACTATTCTTCTTGGCAGAATTGGTAGACATATTAAATTTGTGTGTTGCCTGGCACAGACCCAACTTTTAAGCACAGTCCACATAGTTTCAATAGGGCTGAAATCAGGACATGTTTTAAGCTTAATGTTAGCTTGCTTTATCCTCCACAACCAGGTTTGATGTGTGTTTGGGGTCATTGTTCTGTTGGACCACTAGATTGTGTCCAAGTTTCTGATTGTTTGAGGTTATGCTTAAGAATTCTGAGGTTCTTCATTATTCCAGAAATTCGTAGCCTACAGCCAAAGCTTAACTGGTGTGGTGCAAAACCAAGATCCTGAAGGTGTCAGAATGACCTAATCAAAACTCAGACCTCAAGCTGATAGAGACATACCCTCGATGCTATGCAGGAGTGGTTCTATGAAGTACTGACCCAATCAATAAATTTATGAAAATAAATTTATTAATTTAATTAAATTCAACAATTAACCCACTGTAAAGTAAATGCTAAACTTCATAAAAGACAGCATATGCAGTTGGGTTGCAAACAAAACCTTAAAGCTGTACGGCCTTTCGATTTCATAAAATCAGTGAAATTTAGTTCCCTTTGAAATGTGGTCATTGTGATATATGTTTATTTCTGTGATATTAAAAATATCAGGCCATTCTGTGGCTGGGAAGTTATTTAATTTGAGGGGATTAAAGCAAATAATGTGCATGAAATCGCTCGCTTGGCGCAGTCAGGCAGACAGAGGAAGTCCGTGTGCGCATGCGCAGGTTTACCTTCTTCTTTTGGGTTTTACAGCAGCTGGCATCCACAGTGTTGCATTACTGCCATCTACAGGTTTCCCTTTGAGCATGCACTGACAGTTCCATCATTCTGTCGCTAAACGAACAGCTGATCACACCGAGGTGCTCGCTCACTGCCGATATTTATTAGTTTGGTCCTGCGTTTCCTTTCCTTCGTATAGAACATAACGTCTTTTCTTCTCACTTTCTTTCCGTTACTGTAGTCGGTCTTTCACGTTTCATTCGCACACTCACGTCCTCCATTTTTCTCTCCTGTTTCAGATTTGTATCCCACAATGCCTTGCGTGAACGGGGAAAGCCCACCACGTGATGCATGACGTAATATCTTGTATTGGGTCATGGTGAAGCAGGAAAAAATAGCGAAGAATTTCGAGCCACGTGGCCCTAAAGTCATTAATTGTTCTATTTAAAAAAACTAATAAAATTGGAAGTCTGTGATTCGAATTCAGTAGCTTTCGGTCACTAAACAAAAATAATTGGGTGTCGGGGAAAATTCTTTTTATGACCTACACTTGAAAAATCTGAAAGGCAGTACAGCTTTAAATTGTTTGAATGGAGTAGTTATTTAATTTGTTTTTAATTTAGAGATGGGAAACTACAATTATTTTTTAAAATGGTTTCCTTATCCCTATCAATATCTGATCATCATGTTTGCTTTATTTATTTATTTATTTATTTATTTATTTCAGGGTAGGGTACTACATATATACAGTTAAACAATTAAATAATCCACATGGCATAAAATGTTGGAACCCAGAAACAGCACTTACTGTTGACATGTAGCGTCACCACACTCCTGTTCTTCCCAGCAATGAAAGTGTATTCCCCAGCGTCACTCCTCCAGGTTTCACTGATCGTCAAGCGATGAATTTTTCTAATGGTGACATAGTTAAAACGCTTATCAAGTGTGAGTTGAATTTCAACACCATTTCTGAGCCAGCGTCCTTCAATGTCATCCTCATTAACTTCAAATTCCAGTGTAGCTCTCTGCCTCTCAAGCACCTGGAAAAAAAAAAAGAAATACATAGCGAGCTAAAAGTTCTGACCGTGACCATGTTTTTTTGGCAATGTCACAATTCCTGTCATAAACTATGAGTAAAGTGAATATGAATAATTACTGTTATTTCTTTCTCAACAGGTTCACTAATGCGGACATCTTTGCCCTCGACTGTGAGGTGAGCCTTGGACATGCTTGAGCCAGCAACCACAGAGTATTCACCAGCATCAGACATGCGGACAGTCTGTATCATTAAGCGCTGAATGTACTTGTCTGTGGAAACCTTGAACCTGTAGGGATTAGGACAAAATTGAATCAGAACATTAGATCAATTAAATAAACAGGAATAGCTATGAGTAAAAGTTATTACAACAGCACCTTTCAGTTATCTCAAGTTCCTGCCCATTTTTCATCCATGTGACTTGAACATTGGGCTCAGAGAGCTCACATTCAAAGATGGCCTTTTTCTTCTCAGTCACCTTGATATCTTTGATGTGTTTTGTAAACTCAATGACACGAGCTAGAGAACAGAAAAAAAGATCACCCAGTTAGGTGCGTACAGTGTACATGGAAATCACTGTAAAGATGAAGTAAGAGCTCACCCTCAACAAACAGCTTTGCTGATGTTTGAGCAGATCCTGCCACAAACTTGTACTCTGCACTATCCCCAAAGTGCACGTTGCGGATGGTGAGAGAGTGAGTGAGCTGTCTCGAACGTGTCTGGCATCTGTCAGTGGATTTAATCTCAACACCGTTCTTCAGCCATTTGTAGGTGATGCCTTCATAATTAACAGTCACTTCAAATGTAATGGTGTCCTTCTCTTGAGCGTTGAGGTCTTTGAGCATGGAGGTGATTAGTATAGCTTTAAAAGGAAACAAGAACAGAAATCATAATGTTTATTATACTTCTACATTCCATGGGTTCTTGATTTTCCCTTGATTCTTCCTGGAACAATTCCTCGTTCATCTTATAACTATTTCTAATATGATGCGAGTTATGAAGCATGCGCCCATTCATTCATCTTCCCACTTTATCCCGGTCAGGGTGAGTCCGAGGTGGAAATATACCCTGGATGGGATGCTAGTCCATGCTAGGCACTTAGGGGCAATTTAAAGTAGCTAATGCACCTAATAGGGTTTTAGGATGTTGGGGGAAAAAAAACAATAACCTGGAGGAAATCTACACATAAACAGGGAGAAGATACAAAACTCCTGACCTGAGCTCAGGATTGAACTGAAAACCTCTACACCATTGTGACATCACCTCGATTAGTATTTAGTATTAAGGCCTGGTCCTACAATAACTGTAACTATAGCTACAACTATAACAGTAACTATAAATAAATCAGTCCCCTGCAGTTTATGTGATAACGACACCTATAGCCCAGGCCTGGGTTTATCCATATCAGTGAGATTGCTTCTGGAGTGATTTTTCCAGGCCTGGACTTGATCCAATAAAACATCTGACATTGTCTGAGCATGTGCTGTTTTTCCCCAGGCATCTTTGTACATCCTTGTTATATCATGAAGTCACGGAATATGGATTCACGGAAAATAAAAAATATAATACGAACCACGGATCTTTTATTCACGGATATGTGATTTTCTGTGAAATATCAATAGTAAATTAATAAAGTAAACATATAAATGCAGGGAAGATATTTTAATTATGCACTTCAGCAGTCCAAACATATAACTGTTTTAGACTTGTTAGTTTTTATCTGTGATGCATCATCCATATGAAATCTGCAACCAATCTGTAATAGACTGAAACGTCTGTGACCAAGCCGTCAATTATTAGCATCCACAATGCATCCGTATTAAAATCCATAACCACTCTGTATTTTGTCTCCTTTTTTATTATATTTCTGTAATCCGTGATCTATCGGTATTACATCAACCACCGGAGTGTGTACATGGGTTGTTTTGAAGTCCAAGCTGTACAGTATGACCCGGAATAATGCGCTACTGCTTGGAAAAAACTTCCATGACACTTCCGAAGTTGCATGCATTTATTTCCCTGAGTGTCAGGACCGAGTGATATTATAGTGGGGATTATAGTTGTGGTGTTTCTGCTCCAGACTGGAACTAAACACAGGCAGAGGGAGAGTCAGAGTTGGAGTTATAGGTAGAGTTATAGTGATTGGCGGTATGGGACCAGGGCCTTAAGCTGTGTTTAATACGGTATAAGAGTAAAAAAAAAAAGCTTGGAGATGTGGGAAAACTTACGGTTAACAGTCAGAGTGGCTGAGACACTGTCATTGCCACAGATAAACGTGTACTCTGCAGTATCATCTCTGCTGGTGTTCATGATCTTCAGTTGGTGCAGCTTGCCCTGCACTACTATTCTGAACTTCTCACTCATTTCAATCTCAACTCCATTTTTCAGCCACATGGACGGGACATTAAAATGTGAAACTTCACATTCAAATGTGGCCACCTGGGTCTCAGGAATCTCAATATTCTTCATGGGCTTTGTGACCCTCAACGCTGAAAAAAAGAGCACCAAATCAGCCACGCAATTAAACCAAATGCATTAAACACAAACGCAGCTAGTATACTTACTCTCAACATGTAAAGATGCACTGCACTGCACACGTCCTGCTACAGCTGTGTACTCTCCCTCCATGTTTTCTTCAACATTAGAAATGACCAGCTTGTGAGCTTTCCTCTCTGAAAGGATTTGGATATTTGCACTTGGCTGAAGCTCTTGGTTCTTGAACATCCATTTAACAGGGACATTATCATGAGACAGGCTTAACTCGAAGGAAGCAGTGGAATTGAGCAGTGAAGTCACATCCTTTGGCTTCTTCACAATTTTAATTGCTGAAAAATAATTAGACAGTGATCCTAAAGGCAGGTTCTTATCCATAGTAAACATAATGAAGGAAAATTTATTTTTAAACGTACTCTCAACATTGAGTCTTGCATTGGCAGTGAGTTTTCCAAGTTTGAATCCATAAACAGATTCATCCTGGGTGTTACAATTTTTAATCTTCAGGGTGTGAATCATGCCGTCTATTGTGATTTCATATTTATCACTGGGAAGGATTTCTACTCCGTTCTTGATCCACTGGGCCCCTTTCACGTCCAAATGAGTGAGTTCAATACTGAACACGGCCTCTTGTGTCTCAATGACAGTTTGGTTCTTCAGTGTCTTCTTGACCTTTACAGCTGTTATTACATAGAAATGTAATAAGTATGCTGATGTGTTTAAAATATAAACATGACGCAAGTTGGTACTTCATAAAATAAAATGAATATACCTTCAACTCTCAGGTTGGCTGATGTCTTAGAGCTTGCCACCTGGTATGTGTACTCTCCAATATCCTGCGGTCTTGAGATGTCAATGACAAGGCGTCTTGCAGCACCAACCTGTTCGCTCCTGACATTATCAGTGAAGTTAACAGGATGTCCATCCTTAAGCCACTTTCCCTCAGCAGATTCACTGGCAACTTCACACTCTAACACCGCTGACTGGGACTCTGCGACAGTTACATCCTGCAGTGGTTTGTTTATAGCACCACCTAGTGGAGAGAAATAAAGCATTAATTTGTTGACTAAACCAATATACGGTACAACTCCGTTTCCAAAAAAGTTGGGATTTTGTGTAAACTGTAAATAAAAACAGAATGTGATAATTTGCATAATCATGGAAACCCAATATTTCATTGAAAATAGTACAAAGATGACATATCAAATGTTGAAACTGAGAAATTTTATTGTTTTTTTGAAAAATATATTCTCATCTTGAATTTGAGGTCAGCAACTCGTTTCAGAAAAGCGGAGGGGTTCACCGCTCTGTGAAAGACTGTGTGGGCAAACAGTGCAACAATTTAAGAATAATGTCCCTCAATGTAAAACTGCAAAGAATTTGGGGATCACATCATCTATGGTCCATAATATCATTAAAAGATTCAGAGAATCTGGAGAAATCTCTGTATGCGAGAGACAAGGCTGAAAACTGACATTGGATGCCTGTGATCTTCAGGCCCTCAGGAGACACTGCATTAAAAGCAGACACGTGTCTGTAGTGGAAATCACTGTATGGGCTCAGGAACACTTCAGAAAACCATCGTCTGTGAAAACAGTTCATTACTGCATCCACAAACGCAAGTTAAAACCAGATATAAACAATATCCAGAAACCCCGCCCCCTTCTCTGGGCCCGAGCTCTTTTATGATGGACTGAGGCGAAGTGGAAAACTGTCCCGAGGTCTGACGAATCAAAAGTAGAAATTCTTTTTAGAAATCATGGACACCACGTCCTCCAGGCTAAAGGGGAGAGGGACCATCTGGCTTGTTATCAGTGCACAGCTCAAAAGCATTCAGCATCTGTGATGGTATGAGGGGGCGTTAGTGCACATGACATGGGTAGCTTGTACATCTGGGAAGGCATCATTAATGCTGAATGATATAAACACGTTTCAGAGCAACATGCTGCCATCCAGACAAAATCTTTTTCAGGGAAGGCCTTCCTTCTTTCAGCAAGACAACGCCAAACCGCTTTCTGCACATATTACAGCTGCATGGCTCTGTAGTAAAAGAGTCTGGGTGCTAAACTGGCCTGCTGCAGTCCAGACCTGTCTCCCATTTAAAACATTTGGTGCATTATGAAGCACAAAATATGACAAATGAAACCCCGAACTGTTGAGCAACTGAAATTGTATATCAGGTAAGAATGGGACAATATTTCTCTTTCAAAACTACAGCAGTTGGTCTCCTCAGTTCCCAAACGTTTACAGAGTGTTGTTAAAAGTAGAGGTGATGCAACACAGTGGTAAACACGCCCCTGTCCCAACTTTTTTGAAATGGGTTGCTGAGATCAAATTCAAAATGAGCTTATATTTTCAAAAAACAATAAAATTTCTCAGTTTCAACATTTGATATGTTGTCTTTGTAATACTTTCAATGAAATATTGGATTTCCATGATTTGCAAATTATCACATTCTGTTTTGATTTACAGTTTACACAGCGTCCCAAGATTTTTGGACTTGGGGTTGTACAAATTTCTGAGTTTCAGAGGAAATAAATGTTGGTCAGATTGAACTGAATTATAACAATGTTGCACCTGATACTGTAAGTTTGGCGCTTGAAGTCTTTTCACCAGCTGCGAACATGTAAGTGCCCTCTTCATCCTTCATGGCACTGAGAACAATGAGACGATACTTTGTGCCCTTAGACTCAATCTTGTACTTGGGACCAGTCTTCAGAGGCTGACCCTTAAAGGTCCAGAGAGCATCGATGCCAGTGTGAGACAGCTCAACCTCAAATGTGACATTCTGGGTCTCAGTGCACACACAGTCCTCCATGTGCTTTATGATACTGATCTCTGAAGGAAGCAAAAAGCAGAGTTAAATCCACAACACCAATTATATACTGGTGGCATTATAATCATAATCAAGGTTGTCTCTTGCATTTCCCTCATATAATAATAATAATAATAATAATAATAAAAAACGGCTTACTCTCAACTGTTAGCTTGCATGATGTATCAACTCGGCCAACAACCAGCTTATACTGTCCTTCATCAGAAGCATGTGCCCTGTTCAGTACTAGTCGTTGTTTGGAACCCTTAGCCACGACCTGGACTCTGTCGCTAGCAGTCAGTAGCTTGTCATTATGGTACCATTTCACTGAGCTCACGTCAGCAGCTGAAATTTTGGCTTCTAGCACAGCCTTTGTGCCTTCAATTGTGCTAACATCCTTTAGAGGTGTTAAAATGCTAATTGCTGAAATTGATAAAGGAGATAAAGCATTAAGGAAGCTGGAAACTGAAACCTACAAGATGGGTGCTTCTCAAAGTCTCACTGATGCCACAGTGATTGCTAAATCATGCGTCATTCAGTACTTCTGTATCAGCTGATATGTTCAACAGTTAATACAGCTGAGAAATATCATCAGCAAATGAAGGTCACTTTAAAGTGATGCTTCAGTGCTTCATTTCTCTAAAGGCATTCACTGTAGCTGCTTTAACGTAACGCTGGAGTGAATGAGATTCTCATTTTACAAATATGTTTGTTCTCCACCCCTCCTGTCCTTGTTTCTTTTCCTCAGAAAGGAGCTAAGGAGGGTGGCACGGTGGTGTAGTGGTTAGCGCTGTCGCCTCACAGCAAGAAGGTCCTGGGTTCGAGCCCCGTGGCCGGCGAGGGCCTTTCTGTGCGGAGTTTGCATGTTCTCCCCGTGTCCGCGTGGGTTTCCTCCGGGTGCTCCGGTTTCCCCCACAGTCCAAAGACATGCAGGTTAGGTTAACTGGTGACTCTAAATTGAGCGTAGGTGTGAATGTGAGTGTGAATGGTTGTCTGTGTCTATGTGTCAGCCCTGTGATGACCTGGCGACTTGTCCAGGGTGTACCCCGCCGTTCGCCCGTAGTCAGCTGGGATAGGCTCCAGCTCGCCTGCGACCCTGTAGAACAGGATAAAGCGGCTACAGATAATGAGATGAGGAGCTAAGGAGTGAGGAAAGGAAACAAGGAAAGGAAATGAGGGGACGTATTTTGTTTTTTTTTTTAAATGAGAAGCACCCAGTGAAGATGATACACTGCAAAAAATTGAAAACTGAATTTGAGGAGAAAATTACTTAATACGAGTGAAATTATCTTGCTGCATGGACAGATATTTTTACTTGATGAGACATCTTAGAATAAGTTGGTTGCAATCTAGAACTAAGTTTAATAATCTCAGAATTGGTGTCTTATATTCTTGTAATAGGAAATGTTAGACTATTTCAACTATTTTCAAGATATTTTCACTTGCTAAGATATTTTTTGCAGTGTAAAATTCAATTTGACACAAGAAAAATGAAAAAATGTACTGGTAGAACCTCACTTTGAACAGTTAGTTTTCCTGTCGTGGAAATGAAATGAGCAGGAACATTGAAGGAGTATGTTCCAGCATCATCTTTGGTTGCGTTTTCAATGAGGAGCTTGTGTACCAGTTTGTCAATAACAATGTGAATCCTATCAGTAGCAGAGATGGGTTGATCATTCTTCTTCCAAGTTCCCTCCACATTCTCCTGAGAGAATCGCACCTCCAGCTGAGCAATATCACCCTCACAGACGGTTAAGTCAGAAAGGCCTTGCATCAGTGTAATTGGGCGCACTGTCGGATGAAGAGATACGAAATAAGACCATGACGTATCACATTTCTCCGAGATATCAGGCATGCAAAGTATGGACAGATAAAATGATAAGGTATATCATAAACATGAACTTACATTTCATCTTCAGGGTAGCACTTGTCTTTAGATCACCCACTTTGAAAGAGTATTTGCCTTGGTCCTCTTTCTTCACATCCTTGACACACAAGCTGTGTCTTCCACGGCGAGAGGACATAACGTACTTCGTGCCTGGGGTGATCGCTTTGTTCTCGAAGTACCAGATGCCTTCAGCGTCTTCACGAGACAATTCACACTCAAACTCCCCTGAATATGACTCTGGTACTTCAACACTCTCCAACTCCTTCACAATTTCAAGTGGTGCACCTACACAATACACGATAGTTAAGTGAACAAATAGTTTTTCTGTTCAACATGTGCTGCATTCCACATATCATTACACGTAACAAATAAAGTGGAACAAATACATAGTCATTATGCAAACCTTCGACATGAAGTCTGCCTGATGTTCTGATGTGGTCATCCTCAATAAGTGCACAAGTGTATTCAGCATCATCGTCCATCTCGATCATCAGGACGGATAGGAAATGTACTTTTCTGTCAGAGTGCATCCTGTATTTGTCCCCAGAGAAAATCTCTGCATTGTTCTTCAACCATTTCACCTTGATAAAAGGCTCGTTTGTTTCACATTCAAAGGTCATCAAGTTGTCCTTTTCTTTGGCATATAAATCCTCAATTTGCTGTGTGAAGGTTACAACTTGCTTGGCTAAAGAACAATGAAAGTAATCAATTATTTTTATTTTATTTTGCAAATAAAGATTCAATATACCAGAGTATAGTGCAGAAATCTCAATCATGATCCATACCTTGCACGAGCAAGAAGGCATGGCTTGAAGTCTCTCCTGCAATGTTAATGGCTTTGACCATAATGCTAGCTGAGTCTTCAGCTGAGACATCTCTAACAACCAGTTCACAGACATGGTCCTCAGGCCAGTACCAATAAATTCGGTCCGATTTTTCGAGCAAGATTCCATTCTTGAACCACTGGCATTCTGGATCTGGTTTGCCAACAACTCTGCAACGGAAGCGTACTTCTTCACCCAGGGTGACGGTCTGGCTCTGAATACGTTCAAAGATCTTTGGTGCCTCCATGCTGGGGGAAAGAGCTATTTTCTCAGGCTTGATGGTAGGTATGGTAAGTTTGCGTTCCTCTTCTAATTTCTTCTTCTCAGATTCAGGTATCTCCTTTGTCCAGTGCAGAAGCTCCTCCTTTCTCTTCTTCAGCATCTCTTCATAGGACTCGTCCTTCTTGCGAGATTTAAACTCCACTGAGGAAATGGCCTCATAGTAGCCTTCTTCAGTTCTGCGTTTGAATTTGCTTCTTAATTCCTCTGTCTCTTCTGGAGACCTCTCATGAACAACTCTCTCAGCCCTCCTTAGCTTGATAACCTCTTTGGCTTGTGAGGGCTCAGCAGGTTTATCCACCTTAACAACATCAAAAGATACCCTGCCATGCTCAGGGCCAGGAACTTCTGGAGCTTTAATCTCAGGAGCACGCCGCAGGATTGTCCTGAAATCCTCCTTCTGTTTGATCTCTAGCTTCACAATGTTTTCTGCAGTGCCCTCAGGGTTCTCTGCCAAGACTTTGACATCTCCTGAATCATAAGACTTGCAGTCCACAATCTCAAGGTAGTGAATGCCATCATACAGTAGTCTGAATCTTTTGCTCTTGCGAATAAGCTGTCCATTCAGGTACCAGTTGACTTTTGGGGTTGGGTATCCAGTTACTCTACAACGGAATTTAGCAGTTTCCCCCTCCAGTACTCTAATGGGCTCTGGAAGCAGGACAATCTCAGGCTTGGTTTTTTCAGTGATTTCCTCCACAGTAACTCCAGCAGGAGCTCCCTCATGAGCAATGCGCTCTAATTCATCTAATCTCGGTCCCCTTCTACCCTCAGGCAACTGACTTTCCTCAACAAGGCTCTTCTCATCTTTCACAATCAGGGTGGCTGAGGTCTGGTCAACACCAAATTTGTTGGTAGCTCTGCAAGTGATGACACCACTGTCTCTGGAATACGCAGCCTCGTAATCCAGACTGCAATAGCCAAATTCATTAATCATGCGTAACCTGTTAGCAGCTTCCAGGGGCTTTCCATCATGTAGCCACTCAACAATCATTGTGGGATCACCAATAGGGGTCAGTCTGCATTCAAAATGTACAGGACCAAAACGCTTGAGTCTTACTGAGGTCAGTTTCTTTTTGAAGTGTGGCTTCTGTTGCTTCTCCTTGTCATAAAGGTCACCCTCCTCCCATTGTTCCTGACCATAGCGGAGATGCAGTGGCTCCAACTCTGGTGCAGCAATTTCCTTAGCTTTGTAAGTTCCCTTAGGAATAATGAGTCTTCTTTCTGGTTCAGGTTCAGCAACCTCCACCTCAATGTTGACACGGCAGCGTGTGGTATCCCGTCCAGCTTTATTAATCGCAGTAGCTGTGTACCATGCACTATCAGCACCAGTAGTTTGGGGGATTTTGAAATGTGCTTCTCCCTTGGTTCCCTCGATTCTGAAAAAATTATAACATTTCAGCATCTCTATATTTGTAAGTATTCTTTGTTAAACTGTAAAGATAATAATAAACTATACCGAATAATTTTTCATCATCACATTTTAATGCAGCATACTCACTTAATGTTTGGGTACTTATGAGGAGAGACGATGTCACTGTTTTTCAGCCAGACAATGTCAGGGAGTGGGTTTCCAATGGCTTTGACAGCCAACTCAACCAAGGTTCCTTCTTTGACACTGACATTCTTCAGCTTTTCGATGAACTGTGGTCTAATTAAGTTTTCCTTAGCTATAAAATACAGATAGATATGAGTCTGCGTAATGATTTGGTAGTATAGGCTAGCATGGGGAGAAAAGGTGTAAAATTACCTTCAACGGTTAGAGTCATAGAAACAGTAGTTTTTCCAGCTCTATTCTGTGCAACAACTGTCCATTCTCCAGAGTCATGAGGCATCGCAGGCACCACAATCATGGACTGTGTTCCATCCTCCTTCACCACAATCTTGTGAGTGTAGTCATTTACTACTTGTTGCCCTTTATTAAAAGCATCAATGAAGCATATCAGGTCCGCATTCTTGTATTTGTCTTGTATAATGTCCCTGCTCCTCATAATGACAAATTTGAAAGTATGTATTCGGTTTCCCATGTTGGCATGTTCCTGACTGGCCGACTCGTTTTTCAGGAAAACCATATACAAATGTTTCACTTTACTTACCGTTATGGAACCAGAAAGTGTCAGGCATGGGCCTTCCAACAACTTTCAAATCAAATCTTGCAGTCTGTCCTTCGGCACACCTGAAGGATGATGGTTTCATGACAAACACAGGTTTGTAAAGCCTTTCCAGCTGGGTCTCATCTGTCTCATCCAGTCTGCGAGCAGGAGAACGGCTAACAGAACGTGCAGGGGAACGTCCGGGGGAGAAGCTAATGGAGCGTGCAGACATGGGGGATTCAGACCTGCAATATGAATGAACAAAAGTCAGATGAATGCATATTATATTATATTATTTATTTAATTTAAATTCACCATATGGCAGACATTATAAGTCAGGAATAAAACATAATGGTGCTTTCAGTTATCGGAGAATAATTAACAAACGGGTAGTCTGATGTAGCCATAAGTGAAATAGAGTTACCGTTACCATAAAGTTGATATACAGTACATTCTCCTAGAAGAGCAGGTCCCAATGTTTTTATTCATATTTTATCTATTTATAGTTACATTTATTTATTTATTTATTTTGGAAATGTCCATGAAATTTCTTGGTATGACTTATTGTGCAAAGACTGACACTGGAGACTCCTTCCACTCCTTGTGGAAAACTTGACCATATCAATACCCTGTTTTTCTTTCTTTCTTCCTAAACAGCTAGTTTAAACTGTTCGCTATTTGGATTAGACTATCTGGAACATCTGCCATATCAATCCTAGTGAAATTGATGCTACTATAGAAATGGTAAGATATTATAAGGAGAACATTAATATAAGCCTGTGATATATGATCATCAACTGTGTGATTATGTCATCAATTCCATGATTACAAGAAGAAAAACTTACTGTACTCTCTTCATTGCTTCTGTCTGAGGATAAAAAGGCTGAGCAGCAGCTGTGGACTCCACATAGAGTTTTCCGGAGCTGACAGCATTACCCTTCATGTTACTAGCTAATGCTGTGTAGACTCCTTCATCTTCTGGCAGCACCACAGGAAGACGCAGAGTGGCCCTACCGTCCTGAAGAACCTCCATCTGATAACGGCCTCCATGCTTGATGCGCTTGCCATCTTTGTACCATGCAATCTATTGGAGGGGATTGAGGATGTCATTGTTGAGAATCTTTAAGGTGATATCTTACACATACAAAGCTATTATGGTTGGCAAAGAATGAAAGCAAGCTAGAATATCTGAGCTTGACTGATTGCGTAATTGTTATTATTCTCTCCACAGTCACTGGATATGAGCAATTGTGTGCTCTGATTAGCTACTCTACTACTAGGATATCAGCTCATATACCATGAGTAGAGAAAAACAAAATATCAGAGCGTGTTGCTGAACCAACCGAGGATGGAATAAAAACTCTACTCAAAAACAAAACCCAAAAAATAAAAAAGCAAAAAAAATGGAATAAATATTTTTTTAATTATTTTTCAAGAATTATTATTATCACATTTTTCACAAATTGCTCCTGTCATTTTGCCAGTTTGTTTACATTCTTCATTTTTAAGCATTCAAATGTGTTGAATTTTTTTAGACTGGTTCAAAAACTCAAAGAAGTTTGAAAATGACAGAACTGAAATGTCCAAGGAAGAATTAAATAAATGTCTAAAGCTGTTCTATACCTCGGCACGACAGCAATAAGGCACTTTCTACAAAACCAACCAACCAAAAAAAAAAAAACACTAAAGTCAATTCGTGCCACCATCAATAGGTTTTTAAGAAGTCCACCTAAGCGGAAATGATTTTGTCGGACGTTTTGTAGAAAGTTTTTATTTATCGAATTTGCAAAAGATAAAAATAAAAATGCTCTCTTTCTCAAAATCCATTGAATGTGGACAGAATAAAACAGTTATTCCACTCAATCTCGTGGCACACGGCTTATAGACAACTCGGTGCTACGCATCTCCTCGCCCATCAGCTCATGTACGACTCGATTTTGTGGAATAACTGTTAATTAGTGCCAAGTATTATTATTATTATTATTATTATTATTATTATTAAGTACCTTTGGCAAGGGATTTCCTTCCATTTTGCAGTGGAATGTCACGCCCATTCCCTCCATGATTCTGTAGCTTTTGATAGGTGTGCTGAAAGAGGAACCTATTGCTTCATGCTCAGCTGCACTCAGCAGCATTTCTTCTCCATCCTCAATCACCAGTTCACGATATGTAATCTTTAGGATCCTGACCTCAATCTCTTGAATGATTCTCTGCTCAATAACAGAGATTTGGAATTCCTGATAATAAAACAGACTAATTAGTTTTTGTTGGTGCTGTTAAAACCATGCATTATTATTATTATTATTATTATTATTATTATTATTATTATTATTTTAAATCATCTTTACCCTCTCTGTTATGAATGTCATCATATGTGCTTGTTGAGCCATTCTTTTCTGCATTTCATATTCACTTATGACTGTAGGGGCCACATCCGCCACCTTGGGCTCCTGAATCACTGTCGTGGTCACTTCTGTTTTGTATGTCACATCCAGTGTTTTCATATAAGCTTCATATTCCTCTGTAAAATGGCATGTTTATGTAAGAATTTATTCATCTGTTTTCAAAGGTTTCTGTGGTTACAATATTAAACACATAATTATTTGGGTCATTCTAGAATTCGGGGTACGTTTCGCGTCTCTGAGATAAACCTTTTGTTATTTTCAACAAAAATTTTTATTGAATCAGTTTTGAACAATAATGCAAATTATGACAAACTTTCACCAACAGCGATGCTTGATGTACATTTTAGACCCAATTTATCCATAAAACATTAACTAAATGACTCCCACCCCTCCCCCACATTATCGTCTGTCTTCGACTCCTGATTCATCCATTCAACTCCAATAAACAGGAAGTGATTCAGTCTAACTATCTGTTTTTGGGGGGCTGATTCTATTCACTGTTATCAAATCAATTGCATCGAAAGTCTATTTTCTGTATTATGTGAAATTTCAGTCATAAAAAAAATATATTTTATATCCGTCCCAATGTTCTTGTCAACTCTGTTAACTCTGTTATAAAACCACAAAGACTTTTAATAATACGCATGACACCTGCACCGAGTGATGTCACTTCCTCTGGCGGGAAACTTCAGAAGAACAGTGAGGTATGTTCCGTTTCTTCTCTCATTAATTTGTACAAAATGTTGAGGATTTTACACCAACAGTAGATTAATTATTCCTCAACTCTGGTACTGTGATATTGGAGTGAATCTTTCACTCATTTTTTTAAAACAATAATGTGATTAAAATCCATAAAATTCTGTTTCTATACATGCCATGTGGTAGCTAGTTTGAGGTTAGCATGTGGAGTTAAGACTCAAAATGGTGGGAAACAAACTGTTATCGTCAATTCTGTTCATCGATTGCCCAGTTTAACATTTTATTTTATTTTATTTTTTAAATAAATACTTAAAGTCTGACAGGTTAAATGTTTGAAAATACTTGTAATGTTAAATTTGAAGTGTGTTCTATGACAGTGAAAAAAGTTTAATGGAAAAAAAAAACATTCCAATTATTTTTGTTTTCTTTCAACAATTGAAATGTACCTGTGATTATAGAATGGGCCATTTATGATTTATACCACAGCGCTGGTGAATACTCAAATCTGATTGGTCAGAAAGTTCTATAACAGCATGGCTCAGATAGTAGAGTGCAAGGTTTATGAATAATTGAATGTGGATTCATTCTAATACAGTGTTGTGGTATAAGAGCACTGTGGAATGTGCAGTTATTGAAAAATAATCAGTGCATCACACCAACCCATCATTGATTATTTTCCTATAACGGCACTCCCTGATTGTGTTTTATATCTTACATAATTAATTTTTGCCAATCACTGACCTTCCTCAAGCAGTCTTGTTGAGGCAGATGCCTCTCCATGCTGGTTCTTGGCAGAGACGGTATACTCTCCAGCATCATCAGCAAATGTCATGGAGATTTCCAATTTGCATTCTCCTGTGCCCTTATTGTAGCTTATGCGATATCTAAAGATTAGGAAGATAGTTATAAATTTGCATTTCTACTTGATATAAACTGACAGTTTTAGCTGTTGTGACTTGCAAATACCTGTATCCTGATGTGAGCAGGACACCATTCTTCTTCCAGTAGATGTGAGGCCTGGGGCTGCCTCCAATCTGGCAAACAAACACAACACTTCCACCTTCCACAAGTTTCTGTGTAACTGGCTTCGTCACAAAGAATGGCGCTGCAGCTGCTCCAGCTTCGACAGTCTCAGAGACCGCTCTGACTTCAGCAGTAGCCACTTCTTTAGTCACAATAACAGCCCTAAAATAATTGGCATCATCGGTTTTAAATGTATATGAAGTGTTTATGTTAATCATTATACAAAATGGATTAGGATTTTGTTACTTACTGTTTCTCCATGGTAATCTCTGCTCGGGTCTCGATCTCTTCGGACACTGATATCGAAAATTGTAGTGAGTGTTTTTGATCTCAAAGCACGACATTTAATTTGGATTGTCTAGCTAGATTACAATGATTAAGACAATAACAAATTCCTACAGTTATATTGAAAAAATAATGACAGAAACCTTTAACAAGCAGGTAGCAGGAGGTGCTGATAGTTCCAGCCTCGTTTGTAGCAGTACAAGTGAAACGTCCACTATCCTCAGCAAAGGCCTCACGGATCACTAGGCGGGCATATCCTCTCTCATATGTGATCTGGAAGTCAATGGAGCTTTCAATCCTGTAGTCCTCTCGGAACCATATAATGCTTGGTGTGGGCTGGCCTGAGATCTGGCACTCCAGAGTCACAGACTCTCCCTCGGTAACAGTCAGGTTCTTCAAGCCCTGAATAACAGAACACAAAGAACATCTGCTTAACCAGTTCTCCTGAAGATTAAAACCAACATGCATGAATAAGTAGATGCTGCCAATAGATATACTTATTTTTCCACCAGGAGGAAATATGGAATCAAAATGAAAGTACGATTCAATCCTGAATATCCTGTTTTTGATTTTGTGCAATTTATTACATACTTGTGCTTGAAAGGAGTTGTGTACACTACAATGTCTTGAAAAAGTATTCATCCCCCTTGTTGTTTGTCCTGTTTTGTCGCATTACAAGCTGGAATTAAAACAGATTTTTTTTTTATGGGGGGGGGGTTAGCACCATTTGATTTACACAACACGCCGACCACTTTAAAGGTGAAAATTGTTGTTTTATTGTGACACAAACAATTAAGATTAAAAAACAGAAATCTGGAGTGTGCATAAGTATTCACCCCCTTTCATATGAAACCCCTAAATAAGAGCTGTTCCAACCAATTCATTTCATAAGTAACGTAATTAGTTGATTAAGATCCACCTGTGTGCAATCAAAGTGTCACATGATCTGTCACATGATGTCTGTATAAATCAACCTGTTCTGGAAGGACCCTGACTCTGCAACACGACAAAGCAAGCAACATGAGAACCAAGGAGCCTCCAAACAGGTCAGAGACAAAGTTGTGGAGAAGTATAGATCAGGGTTGGGTTATAAAAAATATCCCAAACTTTGAATATCCCACAGAGCTCCATTAAATCCATTATAGCAAAATGGAAAGAATATGGCACCACTACAAGCCTGACAAGAGAAGGCCCCGCCCACCAAAACTCACAGATTGGGCAAGGAGGGCATTAATCAGAGATGCAACAAAGACACCAAAGAGAACACTGAAGGAGCTGCGAAGATCCACAGTGGAGATGGGAGTATCTGTACATAGGACCACTTTAAGCCATAAACTCCACAGAGTGGGTGGGGCTTTATGGAAGAGTGGCCAGAAAAAAGCCATTGCTTAAGAAAACCCATTTGGAGTTTGCCCAACAGCATGTGGCAGACTCCCCAAACACATGGAAGAAGATTCTCTGGTCAGATGAGACTAAAATTGATCTTTTTGGCCATTATGGGAAACGCCATGTGTGGCACAAACCCAACACCCTGAGAACACCATTCCTACAGTGAAGCATGGTGGTGGCAGCATCATGCTGTGAGGATGTTTTTTATCTGCAGGGACAGGAAAGCTGGTCAGGACTGAAGGAAAGATGGATGGCACTAAATACAGGGCAATTCTGGAGGAAAACCTGATTGAGTCAGCCAGAGGTTTGAGACTGGGACGAAGGTTCACGTTCCAGCAGGACAATGACCCTAAACATACTGCTAAAGTTACACTGGAGTGGTTTAAAGGGAAACATTTAAATGTCTTGGAATGGCCTAATCAAAGCCCGGACCGCAATCCAATTGAGAATCTGTAGCATAACTTGAAGATTGCTGTACACCAACACAACCCATCTAACTTGAAGGAGTTGGAGCAGTTTTGCCTTGAGGAATGGGCAAAAATCCCAGTGGCTAGATGTGCTAAGCTAATAGAGACATACCCCAAGAGACTTGCAGCTATAATTGTAGCAAAAGGTGGCTCTTTAAAGTATTGACTTTGGGGGGTGAATACTTATGCACACTCCAGATTTCTGTTTATTCATCTTATTGCTTGTCACAATAAAAAAACAATTTTCCCCTTTAAAGTGGTCGGCATGTGGTGTAAATGAAATGGTGCTAACCCTCCAAAAATCCATTTTAATTCCAGCTTGTAATGCGACAAAACAGGACAAACACCAAGGGGGATGAATACTTTTGCAGGACACTGTATGTTTGATATTTTAAATTCTTCAAAGTATCCAGCGTTCCCCTTGATGACACTTTGCACACTATTGGCTTTATCTTAACCAGCTTCATGAGGGAGTCACCTGGAATACTTTGCAATTAACAGCTGTGTCTCGTCAAAAGGTAATTGGTGCGCAAGTTTCTTACCTTCTTAATGCGTTTGAGATCAAATAGTAAATAGCCCTATTCAAGACTATGACCGTAGTAATCCATACAGTATTATGTCAAGAACTGAACAACTAAGTAAAGAGAAACAACATTCATCATTACTTTAAGACATGAAGTGTCTTTTAATTATGCTTTGGTGCGATTTCATTCAGTTATGCAAGTCAGATTTGGTCTCCACAGACCATAGAGCTTATTACTCAACTAGAAAGGATGCAAAGGCACGTAACCAAATATATTCTTAACCTGCGGTTTCAATGCAATATCAGCTACTCTTCTAGGTTACAGTTACTTAATTTATTACCAATTTGATACTGGTACAAGTTTTTAGATATGTTTTTTTTTTCTTTCTTTAAAGTAGTTAATGGCCTGGTAACGGTAAATCTGTCTTCCATTCCTCACATTTACTGTCCTGCTTGACAAACCAGGTCTACCAGTAACTCAAATGTCATTAAGTATGTAACACCTAAGTGTAAGTCCTCTACCTACCAATGTTTGTTTACTTTAAGAACCATTAGAATCTGGAACAGGGGTGGCACGGTGGTGTAGTGGCTAGTGCTGTCACCTCACAGCAAGAAGGTCTGGGTTCGAGCCCCATGGCCGGCGAGGGCCTTTCTGTGCGGAGTTTGCATGTTCTCCCCGTGTCCGCGTGGGTTTCCTCCGGGTGCTCCGGTTTCCCCCACAGTCCAAAGACATGCAGGTTAGGTTAACTGGTGACTCTAAATTGAGCGTAGGTGTGAATGTGAGTGTGAATGGTTGTCTGTGTCTGTGTCAGCCCTGTGATGACCTGGCGACTTGTCCAGGGTGAACCCCACCTTTCACCCGTAGTCAGCTGGGATAGGATCCAGCTCGCCTGTGACCATGTAGAACAGGATAAAGCGGCTACAGATAATGAGATGAGATGAGAATCTGGAACACTCTGTCTGATGAACTGAACCTTACTATGGTAAACTTGAGCTCATTCAAAGCTGTTATGTTACATTACTATTTTAGATTATTGCAAGCTATCTATGACCCTGAAAACCATAGAACCTTTAAGACTATTTGCTTCAAGTGCAATACTTCACGTTGTGCAATACTTACACTGCCTTTAACCTGTTGCTATTGATTTTATAATTTTCTTAGTTATATTACAGACCCACAGTAATTGGCCGACCAAGGCTGTTGCGGTTACCCTGCCTTACATTGTTATCTGGTGAAGCTAATAAAACAAATTAATTAAAACACATTGAATTCAAATGTGTGTCCAAACTTTTGACTAGTACTGAATTTATTATCTTGCAACTTTCTTGAACTGACCTTCATCTCATTTCATCTCCATCTCATCTCATTATCTGTAGCCGCTTTATCCTGTTCTACAGGGTCGCAGGCAAGCTGGAGCCTATCCCAGCTGACTACGGGCGAAAGGCGGGGTTCACCCTGGACAAGTCGCCAGGTCATCACAGGGCTGACACATAGACACAGACAACCATTCACACTCACATTCACACCTACGCTCAATTTAGAGTCACCAGTTAACCTAACCTGCATGTCTTTGGACTGTGGGGGAAACCGGAGCACCCGGAGGAAACCCACGTGGACACGGGGAGAACATGCAAACTCCGCACAGAAAGGCCCTCGCTGGCCACGGGGCTCGAACCCGGACCTTCTTGCTATGAGGCGACAGCGCTAACCACTACACCATCGTGCCGCCACTGACCTTCATTTTTTTGTTGTTAATAGTGTGTCACCAAAAAACAGCATTAAAGATGGAAATATAATTTGTAACCTGTATATGGCTGTTAAAGTTTGAGGTCTTATTTGCTGTTAGCAGCATTTAACCACACTATTAAAAAGCCTACAAACAGTAATGCCTTGGATCATTTGTTGCTCGAATAGTCGTCAACTAATTGTTTTACTTACCAGTCAATGACAAAAACGAAAGTTCTACAACCCATAGTGCTTGAATATGCTTTTGTATTGCTAGTGTATTTTTGTATTATTGCATTTTTTCAAGCATGTAATCTGCTGCTCTAATGTTGCATTAAACAATCAAGCCAGTGACTAATGCACTTATAAATACTTACAGCAACAATGGTTGGAGGAACACTTGGTTCCTTGGCAGCTATGGGAACTGCAGCTGTTTCAAGAACCTGGGGGATAGAAAACATGATTTTGAATACTTTTGGTAACAAGATTGTGTTAGCACCGGAGTTAGCAGTTGGGCAATGGGTTAAAGTGTAAATAAAATGGTGAAGGAAAGGAAAGGGAAGGAAAGGTGCATAAAGTATTGTGACAGAACTGTGATTAGAAGAGGCAGGTAGATGAGGACGAGTAAAGTCCTCATGAAAGAAAGGGATAGAGCCAAAACAGAAGCAGTAAAAACTGGTGGTGAACAAGAATGGAGTAAGTATCGTAAACTTAGAAACTTTGTAACGATGTTAAATAAAAATAAGAAGAGAGTGTATTATCATAAAAGGATTAACATGATGAGTACAGACAGTAAGTCTACTTGGAACATTCTAAATCAGCTAATGGGGAAGACGGGCAGATCCATACCATCATTTTTAGAGGCAGAGTGCAATTTTATCACTAAACCAGTAGATATAGCAAATTATTTGAGTATGTTTTTTAGAGATAAAATTCAGAAGTTAAATAATGGGATGGCAGTAAATGATGGCGGCCTAGAACTTGCATCCAAACTTATCATAAATAAAGTTATGAAGAATAAAAGTTGTATTTTTCACTTTGATAAAGTCCAAGTGTCTACTGTTGAACAAGGTATTAGATCTAGTAAGAATAAACCAGCTGGTATTGATAATTTGGATGCAAGGTTGCTTAAACCTGTTGCTGATGTTGTGGCTATCCCCATTTGTTATATAATTAATTTAAGTTTTGAAAAATCAATTTGCCCTGCAGATTGGAAGATAGCTAAGATTATTCCACTGCCCAAGAATAATAAAGAGATCTTCTCAGGGAAGAATAGTAGGCCAATAAGTATTTTACCTTTGTTAAGCAAAATTATGGAAAGAATAGCTTAGGAGCAAATACAATATTATTTCTGTACAAATGATTTGAATACAGTACATCAACATGCATATAGGAAGGGGCACTCCACAGCTACTGCACTCACTGAAATGCCGATGAATGGTTGAAAGAAATAGATGCAGGTAAGATAGTTGGTTCTGTTTTATTAGATTTTAGTGCAGCGTTTGATATTCTTGACCATAGATTATTGGTGAATAAGTTACATTGTTATGGCTTTGATCGAGGTTCTGTTGCCTGGATAAGTAGCTACCTTAACAATAGGAAATATTGTGTGTATTTTAATGGTGGTTTTTCAGATGTTAGAGAGATGAATTGTGGAGTTCCACAAGGGAGTTGTTTAGGGCCATTATTATTTACTAACGATTTACCTTTAATTTTACAACAGTCGTCCATTACTATGTATGCAGATGACTCTACTATTTATGTAGCAGCCTCAACATCAAATGAGTTAGAAAAAATCCGAAATGATGAGCTTGTATTGATAAGGAAATGGGTGAATTTAAATAAATTGGTTCTAAATGTTGACAAAACAAAATGTATAGTACTGTCCTCTAAACGGGGAGGGAGAGTAGAATCAAAGCTGAATGTAAAAATAGATGATAAAACAATAGAACAGGTCACAGAAGTGAAATTACTTGGTGTGTTGATTGATAGCAGAATGTCGTGGACGAGTCATGTAAATGAAATGGTGAAGAAAATGGGTAGAGGAATGGCTGTAATTAGATATTACAGAAAATATTTACCAGGATGCTTTGTTAAGCAATTAATGCAGGCTGTGGTTCTATCTCAGATGGACTATTGTACTGTAATATGGTCAAACACATCAGAAAATAATCTTCAAAGGCTACAGGTTGCGCAAAACAAAGCTGCACGTATAGTGCTCAATTGTTCTTTCAGAACAAGAATGTTTGATATGTTAAAAACATTGAACTGGTTACCAGTTAAAGATAGGTTACATCACACTCTTCTTAGTTTTGTAAGAAATGTAATTATGACAAAGCGTCCTGTTACTTTGTTTAAATCCTTGATGTTTTCTAGTAATATACATACTGTACATACTTTACAAGACATTCAGTACAGAGAAGATTTTTGTTGCCTGCGTATAGAACGGGCTGGGCAGAGAACACTGCATTATAGAGGAATGTTAGCGTGGAATTCTTTACCCTGTTTTTTGGTTAATGAAGTAAATGAGAAAGCTTTTAAAATTAAATTAACACTGTATTTGTTTACTCAAAATATATGATTATTTTCTGTTCCTCTATAAATAGGATATGTGGTACGATGACTAATTGATGGGACCAACATATTTGAAACAAATTTTATTTCCTCTTTTGTTTTTATTTTGTTTTTGTTTGTACAGTCTGTAAAAATGCATGTCTATGTTAAAAAAAAAAATTAAGGAATTGTAAGTTTGACCACAGGGAGAACAGCACCCTTCTGTGAAGGGGAAGCTGATGTGGATCAATATAAATAAATAAATAAATAAATAAATAAAGTAATCCACAATTAAGGAGGTGAACTCTGAAGTAATGTGTGACCACACAAGTGATATATGACCAAAACAACAATGATGAGCTACTCGTGAGGTTAATGAACAAACATAAGCTCATCTGGAAAGCATCAACCCAAATTACAAACCTGTGTCTCCCATTCCCCTGTATACGAAGCACCTATTTGTCTCTGTAACTCTGTGTCGAGATGCAACTGATATTTCTCAATAGCATCTCGGAATGGAGGAGGCGTGGGTTCTGGAGTCACTCTTGTCTCCACAATCTTGTACGTTGGAGGCTTGACAGGCTTGATGATCTTTTGAGCAGTATGAGTAGAAGATAACTCTTTTTGCAGTGTGGCAATAGCAGAGCCAGCTATTGAGACCTGACCAACCCAAGGAGAGCAGCATGAATCAAAACGGCATCATTCAAAACATGGGTTACTGTTTCTTTGATTAGCCACTTCAAATGAGCATCGTGAATAAAAAAGGGTGATTCCTTCAGGATTATAGGATGGAATGGATTATGGGGAAGTTAGAAATAAACAGAAGAAGAAGCATAACTCCAAATTTTAATGACGTGGTTAATTCTTATGATTCAATCACTTTATCTGAGGTTATTTTGGGATGATGGATTATTTTTTTATATTTAGAATGAACAAGTATATGGTTGGTATTAGCTTGGACAGTGTCAGAGTTAGGGCTAATACAAGTTTAGCTTTTGCTTGTCATCAGTAGTACTTTCTTGAAGTTGCATGTCAGGCAAGCAGGATAAATCGAGGTTTTATCATATGAAAATGACTGAAAATCATTTTTATATGTGAATTTGACTGATGACTGACTGAATATCTTCAGAATAAATGTTTAAAATGTTTGTCCACAAGGTTTTTCTCTGCTTGCCTGATATTACTTGCGCTTACCTCATAGCTATGATCAGGTTTAGGAACAGTAACTTTTGAAACTGTGAAATGAGGAACTGGGGATGGGGTAAGGCCAGCATCCACCTGGGTCCTAACCTCAGTAGTTCTTTGAATCTAATATAAATCAACAGAAATCAGGATGATGAATTGGAAACACGCCACTACCTTCCGTTGAACAAAAGTAGCCGGTCACAGAAGACTTCTAACCTGGCTGACATGAACGCTCTGCTCAGTGGAAGTACTTGGGATTTCACTGGGAACTTGCAACACCTCCATTTTACTTGCAGCCTGTTGCTTAGCACTTAACACTGCCTGCTGTTTTATGTCCATTTCCTCTTCAGCCAAAGCGCTCTCAACATGCACAGGTTTTCGTACACGTGCTTGATCCACCGCAGCAAGCACTGTTGCAACCGCTCCAGCCTTTTTCTCATCACCCTGGTGATTAATAAGTGTCAATTGTAATCTAATATATAGATACACACATAGAAATTATGTTCTTCATCAAAGGCGCCATCAGATCCGTGCATTGTGGGTAAAGTCAAATTATAGCATTTTGAACAGCACTCAATAAAACGGTTTTCCTGTTTGAGATGTAATCCAGCTTGTCACGAGTCATAAGTTCATTGTACAGTGATGTTAGTAAGTTGGGAGTGCAATAATGAATCATAGAGAGTAATAAATAATAATGAAAGCATACAGTAGGGCCATATTCAGAGTTGGCAACTGAAGTTCAAAGGTTACTTCACTTACGCCAAGGATTTTTCTTAAGTAGAAGCATCTGAGATGGGGTTTATAGTAGTGTCTAGACCTCCACCAAAAAAAAAAAATCAAAGGATATACATAAAATTGGGGAATAAAACATTTCCCCTTTGCTGTCTGATGTAATATGTTGTAACATAAAAGCAAGAGACAATTTAAAAATGAAAAAAAAATGCTATATGAATGAAAAATATTGACGAGGAGTTTCATACACTACCGTTCAAAAGTTTGGGGTCACCCAGACAATTTTGTGTTTTCCATGAAAAGTCACACTTTTATTTCCCACCATAAGTTGTAAAATGAATAGAAAATATAGTCGAGACATTTTTCTGGCCATTTTGAGCATTTAATCGACCCCACAAATGTGATGCTCCAGAAACTCAATCTGCTCAAAGGAAGGTCAGTTTTATAGCTTCTCTAAAGAGCTCAACTGTTTTCAGCTGTGCTAACATGATTGTACAAGGGTTTTCTAATCATCCATTAGCCTTCTGAGGCAATGAGCAAACACATTGTACCATTAGAACACTGGAGTGAGAGTTGCTGGAAATGGGCCTCTATACACCTATGGAGATATTGCACCAAAAAACCAGACATTTGCAGCTAGAATAGTCATTTACCACATTAGCAATGTATAGAGTGGATTTCTGATTAGTTTAAAGTGATCTGCATTGAAAAGAACAGTGCTTTTCTTTCAAAAATAAGGACATTTCAAAGTGACCCCAAACTTTTGAACGGTAGTGTATATTGCCAATATATTGTTGTAAGAATAGTTTTAGTTGTAATAAGTGCATGAACCAAATTGCAAATTTGGTTTAATCTAAATTTAGTAATATATCTTCTAATCATATTACAGTATTTGGCAGCTTATAAACCAGCACTGGATTCAGTAAATCCTATAATATGTTTTAAATATTGTGCACTGACAGTTGATTGTGCTCACTCCGTCATGTATCTGTGAGACACTAATTCACGAGTATGAACTTTTCATGTATAGGAACAATGCTATTAATTCATAAACAGTTTCATAGTTTTGTATTTAATTTTGGCTTTGAATAGGTTTCCATAGATATTCTGAGTGCATGGCTGAGTTGCATCTGACGTCTCAGCCGCCTCATTAGATATGCAAGACATGAAGTGGTGGTCAGCTGAGCTCACTGTTCACAAAGCGTTACTATCACTGGGGTGCCTGCTAGTTGTGAAAATACCCTATGCTGCTCTGATCAAACAAAGCATGAAAATTATAAAAGTTTCTTCCGGGTTCCCCATGAAGCGATGATAAAGAGTGAAAGAACAAAGGATTTTACCAAAAGATGATGAGAAAGGTGGCTCTTGAACCTTTCGCTGTGATGGAAGGGAGCCCGGTTGAAGAACACTCGAGTTTGCAGTGATCACTTTGTGAAAGGTTTGTAAATTCCTCTGATTTATTTCGCTTGGATTCACAAATAACTTGTCTCACCATTTTCCATTATATTGTGACGTTTTGAAGTTCAGGAGATGCTTCAGTTCTCATGTGTTTTTGTTCCCTGTTTGATCGCGGTCGCCATATTGTAAACTAATGTGTATTATTTTCATTTTATTTATCAGGATGTCCGAGCGATCTTTACAGGGACGATGATGTAGCTTGGGCTCCTACACTGAACTAGAGAGATAAGATCATCGAGATCATCCACGTAAGCACAAAAGCAGAGCTCACGAGTGAACGGCACGAAACTGCTTCCCCGGCTGTGCAGTTACAGAGAGCTGTGATAACTTCTCCGTCCTGTTTCACCAATCCCCAGGTCTTTAAAGGGGTTTCTGTGGATCTTTGTGAATGATTTATCTGGAGAGAAGAGCAGGAGGATTGAGCAGCTGTGGTTTGTTTTCACCCAATACTAAAACTTGTAGCATCCTAGCAGCCATCGCAAAGACATGTACAAAAAGCCCAGAAATTCCTCCTTACCCGGGTAAAAACGATACAGGATTTATTTTGTAGTGTCCTGATCCCCAGATCTTTAACCCAGCCACATATTAAAAAGTTGTTCTCCTCCATGCTCTTCCAGGTTTTCATCTGTGTGTCCATGTAGAATGATGTCTGCAGAACCAGGTAGTTTGAAATGTCAGGGAACTCAACGGATGGATCATTTCCAACTCGTAGGAAAAAATCCTTCCTTACTAAGCTTACTAGCATGTGAGGATCTAATCCCATTGCAAAGAGCAACTTCTGAAGGTATCTTGACCATGCATTGGCCTCTAAACTGCGAAAATAGTTGGAGACAGTTTCACTAACTCTCTGCCTGACCACCACTTCATTCACTGGAAGTAAACTGGCAAGCAAAAGTCACGTGACTGAATACAACCTATTTACAGCCCAAACTATAAATGTCAGTGTGACATATTGTGGTTCCATCAGACATTCATGCTGTACTTAATGCTGATCTTTGCTTGTGCAAGAAAAGTTGGGTTTTCTGTTCGGACAGATCTGTTTGAGGCAAACTCCGCACCACATGTAGCTGTCTGAACAGCACTTAACATAGCTGTTATGTTTGAGGTCTGAATAAAGATATAAACAATTTTGGTATCAACGCCTCACCACATGCAGATAAGTCAATTATGAATACGGCCCATTATTCATGTTCTGGATTTTCTAGGTGGCTCTTTGTTGAGATGATATTGTTTGCAGTGAGTTTACTCTCATTAAAATGCAAGTATAGTGTATATGGTGTATTTGAAGAGGTGAAGCAACCATTCAGCGTGATGTTAGTTGAAATAGTGGACTTCAAGTTTTCATACAAAGTGCTCTCAGTACAACCAAGTGAATGTGCTCAGAACACAAGGACGGTGACTTGAATTGGGGTACCTGCTCCTGAGAGGCAAATGTGTAATGGCTAGAGGTTGTTTCCGTAGTTGTTGTGTGTTCTGGCAGAGAACCAGTGGCCTCTCTGTCACTTGCCTGCTCAAGAACTGTCATGGATGAAATGTGCTTGATCTGTTTTGCCAACAAGGAAAATAATAATTGTCTTAGTTTCATTATAGAGGATATAGAGCTTGGTGGTGGGACAAGAAATATGAATGTGAAAAGGGTAATGAAAGAAAATGTATATAACAACTTGGAAAGGCAAGATGAAATTTGAGTTCATGGAAGTCAATGGAGGGACCAAGATGGAGGTGAATTAAAGGGTTGGATGGGTGACCACACCACTGAATGACCAAACTACCTGCTCGGTCGGAGGTGCAGGAAGAACAGTAGCAGTGGTGCTCTCGACACTGTGAGGCTCTGCCGAGCCAGCAAAAGGCTTGCGACTACGAGCCTGGTCCACTGCTGCCACCACAGTGGCAACAGCAACAGATTTGTCATCCACACTTTGCTGTTCCTTTCACACACGCAGGTTAAAATTAGGATGCAAAACAAAATGTGTTTGTTCATGTTTTCTTCAGCATTGCAAGTTGACACACATAAATGCATCATTTCAAATAGCAAAGACACAGGTACCTTTCTTTCTGGAAACGTTTTATACCTGGTCGATATGCAGATTTTATATTGAACAACGTGGCAGGATGAACGCCTTGCTGTTACATGCATGCAAATCAAGTTACCTCAAAAGTCAAGAAAGTAAGACTAAGTATTCTGCTCACCTCTTTCACAGCGACACCGCTGACTTGTTGCTGCATGGCAATGGAGCCTTCCCAGCGCTTCTCCACGCGGACCTGAGTAGTGGTTTGAACCTGCGCAGCTCTAGCTGCCATGCTGGCCATGTAGCTGGACTCAGACACATAACCCGCCTGTTTCCAAGGAGGCAGGACCTCTGTCACCTGTGTGACCTGTGTGACCTGTTTGCGGGTCATCACTGGGGACTTGACAGGTCTGATGGGTGATACAGACAGTCTTGTGGAGGGGGATACAGTTCTGCAAGAAAAAGAAGAATTTTTGAGAAGATTGTCTAACAATATCTTCCTCATTCTTAATGCCTATATATTTGTATCCACCTCAAGTAAAAATCCACCCTGAATGATTTGTAAATTATTATTTAATATACAATTAAGTAACTAACGTGACAGCCAAGATTTATTTTGTAATGAAATTCAGATTATGCTTTTTTTTCCCATTGAAACTTCTTTCATTGACATGTTAGCCTATTTTTGCTTTGGTTAAATGGTTTCTAAATTACCCACAATGCCATTTGTCTACCTCCTGATGGTAACAGCCCAGTAATTAATCGGAATACAGTCCATTTTAGGAACTGCTAATGGAGAGTCACCAACCCTGTTCCTGGGGATCTACTGCCATGTAGAATTCAATTCCACATATAATCAAACCCCCAATCTAACTAATCAAGTTCTTCATTGAGCACCAAAATACTAGACCCAACTGCAATTCATTAACACTGTTTAAAAAAATGTCCTATCATAATACATTCACTCTTCTTCAGTAACTTATTTTTTCTGGCAAAGATCATGGTCAGGAATCCTGGGGACATGGGCAAGAGGTGGCAATACTCCCGGGATGCCGTAGGTGCTAAAGAACGCAACTGGACTTGCTTGAAATCCTTGATGTTGTTTCACCTCTCATCTGAAAGGCTTCTTCAGTTCTGTCTGTCTTGTGGGGAGTCCCAGGTATTTATCCGCTAGTGGACTAAAAGCAACCCGAAATACCTGGAACTCCCCACTAGTCAGACAGAACTGAAGAAGCCTTTCAGATGAGAGGTGAAACGTCTTCAAGAATTTCAAGCAAGTCCAGTTGCCTTTAGTACCTATGGTTTACAATGACCTGGATGACTGAGAACCTTCACAGACATAGGCCCTGGATGGAACATTAGTCCATCACAGAAGAACTATGCACACACACACAGATTCACACCTAGGGGCAATTGAGAGTAGCCAGTCCACCTACCGGCACATTTTTCAGAGGAAAATAGAGAACCCAAAGGAAACCCATACAGACACTGAGGGAAGCCAGAAGCAGCTTTGGGACCAAAAGGTTGCTGGTTTGATTCCCTGGACCAGCAGGAATTGCTGAAGTGCAAGGCACCTAACCCCCAAAATGCTCCCCAGGGTGCTCTGGGTATGTTGTACATCGCTCTGGATGAGAGCATCTGCTAAATGCCATTGATGTAATGTAATATAATTTGTAAAACTCAATACCAAATGAAACCCAATTTGGGGACAGAACCAGGGATCTTGGATCTGTAAGGGGGTATTGCTTACTACTGCACAACCTTCTTCTTCTTTCAGCTGCTCCCATTAGGGGTCACCACAGCAGATCATCTGGATCCTCATATTTGATTTGGCATAGGTTGTACACCAGATGCCCTTCCTGACACAACCCTCCCCAGTATATCCAGACTTGGGACCAGCACTTGAACTGTGGGAGGAAACCCACACAGGCATGGGGAGAACAATGCAAACTCCACACAGAAAGGCCCCCATCAGCCATGAGCTTCAAACCTGGAACCTTCTTACTATGAGGTGACAGTGCTAACCACTGTACCACCATGCCACCTAACTGCTGCACAACCATGCTAGTCTAAGTCTAAAGTCCTTCCCGCACCATGCAATCAGGTGCACTGGGCAGCGTGGATCTCCGTTTCCATAGCTCTTGGCCTCTCGCCTATACAGCTAGGGTTACAGTGTGTGTGTGTGTGTGGGGGGGGGGGGGGGCTAGTCCTCTGGTAACTGTGAGAGTTTGACTCCCCACTTGTATCTGTATTGCTGCATGCCTTGCCAGACAGCAGTAGGTAACATTTTTATGACGGTCTTTGGTATGACCCGAACATAAGTAGAACTTGCAATCTCCCGATCAAGAGGCGGACACACTAACCACTAGGCCAACTCGTGGTAACACAACCATGCTGCATTATCACAAATCAATGATGTAGAAAATTCAAAACGTTGTTACCTGACAGGAGTCGGTGTGGGTGCCTTCACATGCCTCACAGGAGAAGGTGACTGTTGACGGGTAGCTGAAACTTTAGTCAGAAGGGATGGAGGGGACTTGGAGGTCGGTTTGGGTGGCACACGTGGAGGAGTCCTGTGGGCCATCTGTTGAGTCAAGACACCTGCTTCCACTTGCATTTGCATGGAAGCATCCTCGAAACGAGTTTCCATTCTCTGTGGATCGAACAAAAGCCAGATATTAACAGAGCAGAACAAAGGGTTGACAGGAAACTCTGCTTTCATTAAGATATATTGATTACCTTTTCCATTCTGGTTTGGCGGGTCTGTGAAATCTGGGAGCTTGAAATGACTGTCTTCATCTTCTTAGCAGGCACAGCTTCCTCTTCACCTGCACAACAGTTGGTAACTTTAGTTAGCATTGCAAAATTTGGTACAAGAAAATAATTTTGATGACCCTCTGAAGCATAACCTATTAAATACTTGCTTCCATATTTGAAATTCATATTACATATAAAGCATTAAGATTTCCACAGGTTCAAGATACAATCTAGAGTTATATTGTAAGAATTTACCTTGAACCAGTAGTTCTGCGGTTGAAGTGGCACGTCCACTGCTGTTGGAGGCACTAACTGAGTATGTCCCAGAGTCTTCAGGAAAAGCCTCTGCAATCAACAAGCTGTAAAGGTCTCCATCTTGAACAATCTGAAAGTCAGCAGAGCTCTGAATCTCAGCTCCCTCTCTGTAAAACTTCACCACAGGTGTAGGGATTCCTGTCACACGGACGTCCAGTCTCACTTTGCTTCCTTGTCTCACAGTCATGCTTTGAAGTCTCTGAATAAAGTTGGGTGGCGCAGTTTCCGCTGAAAGACAATTCATAAATCGCAGATTCAAACCAGAACAGAACTAACACCTACATCAAGAGTAGGCTATCAGAATGCATCACTGGTAACACTATGCTATTTTCATACAGGAGATAATCTTCTTCTTCCAGCTGCTCCCGTTAGGGGTCGCCATGGCGGATCATCATGAGCCATCACCCACACATTTGATCTGGCACAGGTTTTTATACCAGATGCCCTTCCTGACACAACCCTACCCAATCTATCCAGGCTTGGGATGGCACGAAGGATACACTGGCTTGGACAACCCCAGTGGCTGGGTATTATTCATACAGGAGAAACTGTTGGTTTAAATTCCACATGGATTTCTAAGGAAAAAAGGCTAACTACACAGACTAACTATCACTCATCATTTCATGACAGTAGGCAAAAAAAAAAAGAAGCAAAACTGATCATGTTGGGATTATTACTAAAGAAAGCCCTGATCTGAAATAAAGCATCATAGATTCAGGTAGTATTTCCTCTGAATTTTAATGCCATTAGCTAACAGATTAGCACAGAAAATTTGGTTGTACTATTGCTTATCTAATGATTATGCTCTGATAAATTTATGTTGTTCGACTGTAATTCAGAAAATATATGTGCATATAAAAGGATCCTTTTTGGCCACCATACGTAAACTATACATTCAAATACACAAATAGGGTTTTAAGTATTACAACAAAATGTGTAAATCACTAACCTTCCTTTAAAATAATGTTTCTTTAAAAATGTAAAATGTCTTTGTTTAACTTACTTTTGGTTTATTTAGTTTTCATTTTGTTGATATTTCTGGAAATCACTGGTGGTGTTATAGCTCTTGGCAATAAAATTTGAATTTTTGCTTTTTTGACAAGTCACTTAGCATTATTTACATAAATGTATTTAGTTATTTATTTAAAAACATAACCTATATTATTTTACCCTAATCACCTACACAACCTAACTTTATCTCTTTTTGAACCACCTAGCATTAACTTTTACAAAACAAACTTTTGCTTTTAGCATCAAAACTACCTAGCATTCCCCATTATAATAATTCGTCAGCATTAGCTCTTAATATTAAAAATCTAGTCTAACCTTCAAAGCTTTAAGAAAATGAAGCTTGTTAGCTTTCATTATCAAAGCTACTAAGCACTGGCACTTAGCAAAGTCTAGCTGGGACAAGAAAAACTAGCTAGTGGTAGCTATTAATAATAAAACTACATAGCATTAAACATTAGAAATCAAAGAGATCTAGCTTTGGCTTAGCTTTTATCTACCATTAGCTTTTCACAAATAAACTGGGACTGGCTCTTGGTGTCAATACTAACTACTGTTTTAGCTTTAGTGAGTAACAACCATCTGGTTCTACAACTACCAGATTCAAGCACAATCTAAACACAATTCCAATCTAAACAATCTAATGACAGCCTCAACACAATATTAACACAATATAAAAAATATCATCTCAACGCACTATCTCCACACAAGCCAAACACAGTTTACAGGCCATTTAAACAAAATCTAAACACAATTCAAACACAAACTAAACACAATCAAAAAACAAGCCAAACACAAACTACAAACAAACAATCTGAACACAAACTAAACAATCTGAACACAAACTAAACACAATCTGAACACAACCCAAACACAAACTAAACACAATCTGAACACAACCCAAACACAAACTAAACACAATCCGAACACAATCCGAACACAGTCCGAACACAAACTAAACAGAACCCAAACACAAACTGAACCCAATCTAAAAAAACTAAACACAACCCAAACATGATCTACATATAATCCAAACCTAATTTGAATGCAATCTAAGCTAAATACAGTCTAAACACAATCCAAACAAAATCAAAACCAAATCCAAACATCTTCCAAAACCAATCCAAGTCCAATCTAAACAGTGTCATCCCAACCTGAATCCAATGCAAACACCATCCAAAAACAATCTAAAGCCAATTTAAGCACAAAATAAAGATAATCTAAATGCAGTGTGGAGTGCAATCAAATCAATAATTTAAACACACAATGTAAACACACACGATAGACACTTTAAAACTCAATATGAACAATATCTAAGTCATTATGCCTTCGAGATTACTAGCCTTTTCCTGAGTATTAGCTGGGGCGTGAGCTGCTTTAACTGGGTTTAGACCAACTCCTTTAATCAAGCACTTTCCTTTACACTCCAAAACAATCAAAATATTTAAAACCAAGCAGATTCCTTTTTGTGGGTCTTCAGACCAGGGAGTTTTGCAGCCAGTGTCCCGTTTAACTGTAAAATAAATTCAGCTGAACCCCTCAGCACAGATTTATTTGAACATAACCCGACTGATATGTACAGTATAGTATTTAGTTGATATGTTAAATATCAGGTGAATCATTCACATGACTACTTGTTTGTAGGGTTATTGCAAACATTCATTCAATTCAAATAGCTCATCAGACAGATTATTAACTCCAAGAACTATATAATAATGAATGTCTGTAATGATGGTGCTTTGTAATTTTCAACACTGTAACAAACGAAATGACTTTGCTTTAAAGGCCTGAAGGAGGTCTACTGCTGCATTCTGATGCAATAACATGAAAAATGGACAGAAAGCAAGAAATTCAACAAAGCATCTAATTCATCTCATCTCATTATCTGTAGCCGCTTTATCCTGTTCTACAGGGTCGCAGGCGAGCTGGAGCCTATCCCAGCTGACTACGGGTGAAAGGCGGGGTTCACCCTGGACAAGTCGCCAGGTCATCACAGGGCTGACACATAGACACAGACAACCATTCACACTCACATTCACACCTACGCTCAATTTAGAGTCACCAGTTAACCTAACCTGCATGTCTTTGGACTGTGGGGGAAACCGGAGCACCCGGAGGAAACCCACGCGGACACGGGGAGAACATGCAAACTCCACACAGAAAGGCCCTCGCTGGCCACGGGGCTCGAACCCGGACCTTCTTGCTGTGAGGCGACAGCGCTAACCACTACACCACCGTGCCGCCCAAGCATCTAATTGTGGATGAATATTTACTGAGGAGCAGGGGTTGAGTATCTTCTCAAACCACAAACTAGATATGTTTCCATTTTCAACCATGACATAAACCTTCATATCACATGCTGTACCTTAGTGCTTACTGACACTGTACTATAAATACTCGTCTTTAATCTCTGTGGACACGATACGGGTCTTTAACAGCTGATCCGGTTTTGATTTGGCAGAGACCAGCATTTAACAAAATCACAACCTGCACACTTAATTCTAGACTTTTACATTTAATCCTGACTTGTATTATATTACAGCACTGAATGCTAACAGCAGCGATAACTTGCTTGAGAATATTCTCCAAACTTATGAGCTGTAATAAGAGGCATATTTAACCGTGACATTTGAGAATACATTTGATAACTGACTATATGCAATCTTGTTGATGTGTCCAGTTCAGAATTATCTCATTTTTTATTCTATCCACATTCACTGGATATGAGCAATTGTGTGCTCTGATTAGCTACTCTACTACTAGGATATCAGCTCGTATACCATGAGTAGAGAAAAACAAAATGGTGGAGCGTGTTGCTGAAGCAACCAAGGACGAAATAGAAACTCAACTCAAAAACAAAACCCCAAAAAATACAAAAAAAAAAAAGCAACAAAATGTGGAATAAAATATTTGATGGTAAGAATGTTTCTTTTTTTATTTTTCAAGAATTATTATTATCGCATTTTTCACAAATTGCTCCTGTCATTTCGCCGGTTTGTTTACATTCTAAGCGGAAATGATTTTGTCTGACGTTTTGTATAAAGTTTTTATTTATCGAATTTGCAAAAAATAAAGATGCTCTGTTTCTCAAACTCCAGTGAATGTGGATAGAATAAAACTCAATCTCGTCGTACATGGATTATAGACAACTATCAGCTCGTGTACGACTCAATTTCGTGGAATAACTGTTAAATACAGGGTTAGTCAAAATTATGTTAACACTAATGGATTATTTTTCTCCTGCAGATAGATGTACGCCATGGGTGACAGATTAAATGGTGCTGTTGCTCGCTGGTTTTTGTGTGTTGAACACGATGGCGAACAGATTGAGACCGTCCTGTAAATCATCTTGCACATATAATGTATGTTTTGTGAGTAAATGGTTTCTACTATTTAAATGTTAACATAATTTTGACTAACCCTGTATTACAGAGACACGAGTGTTTTAGTGTGAAATACGCCACTCATATTTTTCATCCGAGCTCCATCCGGGACATGGAGAACCAAAACCGGGACATAAATCTCTATCTGTCACTCGTGCAGAAATCGATGAGTTGTTTTGATAAATTTGGGGACTTTTTGTTTGTGAATGTGTCGCTATAATAAAAAGAAAATCACACGTTGGCTTGAAGATATGAAGTTTATCTTCTCATGTTGAAAAACTTGCATTTTTCATATGAAATACATCTGAGTGACATATTTCCCGATATTTCACTCCGATGACATCACTCCTAGTGTGAATTGGTTCAAAATTAAAATTCTTTTGATTAACTTGCGCATTTTTTTTTTTTTTTTTTGTGGATGTGTCCATATAATATAAAGAATATTACACGGTGGTGCGAAGAGATGAAGTTTATCTTCTCGTGTTGAAAATATTTTCACTTCTTCACTTCACTCATCGTGAATATACGTATACATTCACCACTCGAAGACAAACTTCATATATTTGCGCGACTGTGTAATATCCTTTATGTCATATATATCATATTATTCACATTAAGAAGTGCAAACCCAGTGCCGAGTGCACAAATGTAAACTGCTTTCAAGCTCAGTGAGTAAACATATTAGCTGCATCTCAAATTACATACTTCAGATACTTTTATATGTGAATAGTGTGTTCACATTGGGAACTTCAGTGAGCTCTAGTTCACTTTTAATACTCTGATGTATGGAACGCTGGATAATTGTTTGTCTTATGGGAAAATTCCATTTTTATAAAGCCAGAGTGCCTTGATACTGAGTCTAATTTTAGATCTATTTCTTTTGATGTATGAATGATAAACTCGATGTATACAGATGGATGGATGTCCTTATGGCTGCAGTGTTTGTTCTGTCCTGTGTCGTGTCCTTCAGATAAAACACACACACACACACTGGACACTTTTGCACTTAGTCATTGCAGCCTGCTCAAGGGCCAGGGTAAAGGAGTAGCTAAAGGGGCGGCGCCATCAAGCGGTGCTGTGGTTTAAATTTTGCTAAAATGCAGTTGCATCAATTGAGAATTTTATTAAGTATGTAAATTAAAAGCAAAATGTTTAGCTGGAACTGGAATTGTTTGATTTTAAAATAAAATGTATTGGAGCAGGCGGCATGGGGGTGCAGTCACGTCACATCAAGAAGGTTCTGGATTTGAACCTTGCAGCCTTTCTGTGTGGAGTCTGCATGTTCTCTCCGTGTCTATGTGGGTTTCCTTCGGATATTCTGGTTTCCTCCTACAGTCCAAAGACATGTGGATTAGGTCAACTTGCTACTCTAAATTGCCCACAGGTGTGAACGGTTGTTTGTCTCTGCGTTAGCCCTGAGATAGATCGACAACCTGCCCAGGGTGAACCCCACCTCTCGCTCAAAGTCAGCTGGGATTGGCTCCAGCTTCCCCATGACCCTGATCGATAAGTGGTATAGATAATGGATGGATTTGTTGAAGCTCGTTTTGGTGCAGCTGTCCAGTCACATGACCTACCATGTAGTAATTTGTGACGCAGCTATCTATTGCAACAAAATGTCAACCCAGTGTTCTCGGAGATGTTCTCCTACCTGTAACCAGGAGTTCAGCAGTGCTAGTGGCTTGTCCAGCGCCATTGGTGGCTCTCACAGAAAATCTTCCGCTGTGTGCGGCTGTCACGGCGGGGATCCTCAGAACAGCGCGGCCTTCGCTGAACGAGATCTGAGCGCCGGGCAGAGCGGCAGCAGAAAGAACCTGGCCATCACGAAACCAGCTCACCTCAGGAACTGGATTACCTGATCCAAAAATTAGGGATCATATTAAAAATAGCTCTTTCATTTATGACTATCAATTAAAAAAAAAAACTTTAATAAAAAATTTAAGCAAATGTTCAACATTTTTAGATCTGCTTCAGATAATTTTATAATTATTTGCAGTCAGAAGTGTTTCCTGAAATAATGATGTTTTCTCAGTAATACAGAGAAATAATAATAATAATAGATGTTCTTGAGTGCTTACATTGGGACATTTCATGATATTATATTAAAGTCAGTTTACATTGTCATAGTGCTTGCTTTAAATAATCATTTTTCATCGCAAACAAGAAATCAAAACTCCTCCTTACCACTAACTTGGGCTTCGAACGTTGCGGCACTACCCTCAAGTGCCACAACGCTCTGAAGCGGCTGTGTAAATGTTGGCGCCTGTGTTGTCATGATGGTAGGCACCCTGAGAGAAAGACAAACAACATAGCACTGATTACTGCTTCACACACAGGAGTCAACCAACCGCAATTATAAAGAAATTAAGAGTCATGAGCAGGGTATTTTTATCCAAATAATCATTGTAACGACTCCCCAGCAGCTGGCTGAAGAGCAGGTTGTCACTTGAGAGATCAGTGGCTCCATGGGGTCTGGGTTTTAGGCCAAACCTTCGCATCGAGCATTGACTGACAGCTCATAGACATGACAGTAACAACTGGCACCTTTGGTTTCTCCGTCACCTCATTTACAATGACTTTTCACTCCTGTTACCTTCCTCCAGCACATATATACATACACACATATCCATATTTAATGGTTTAACACTGGTGTTTTATTTAGGGGGGTTTTTAGGAGTGAGCTACTTGTTAGTCATATAATGATGCGTCAGTGATCAGATGATAAATCAGACTGACTGGTTGATTCATGGTGACAAATGTGAGCATTTCAAGTGTGCGTGCACACACACACACAGCTATTTATGATTTGCATGCACCATTATACAATTATTTCAGTTTTTCAAATACAAATCAAATATTGTTCAGAATCTTTCGCAAACTATTTTTACCATCAGTCCAAAAAAACCCACAAAGTGAATTGTTACGGTTATTATAGCTCTTCTAAAAGCGATACCTTTCTAATAGTTATAGGAGGTTTTGTAACCAGTACCTTCAAAATGGCCTGGCAGCTGCACATGACCTTTACCAAAAATAGCTTGTGTGTCTGTGCCAGTAAAACTGATGCTCAGATAAAGTGGCTCTCAGTAGTAAGTGGATGCATGTTAAATACAAATTCACATAGTCTAATTTAACTAAAGACCAAATTTTATCATTCGTGCTTTGCTCAAACTGTTAAAAGCACACAGTGTTATTTATTGTGTATGTGCTTTCAGGTCTAGATGTGATTTTAAAAGTCTTTGTTGTATAAACATAGCAAGGAACAGCAAGGGAATTAAAGCCAATAAGTGCTATTAACTATCAATAAAGTGATCCTGCAATTTCAAAGTTTCGTAAGAGTCTGTTGGGATGCAGCATAAACAATCACCCATCCATCATCTGTCCAAACTTGTGAAAGAACAGCACATAAAGTCACATGATCAGTTATCTCATTGCCTCGTGATAACTTCAGGAATGATAAAATTTTGGGAAAAAAACTAAAAACTTCCCAAGAAATTGAAGCCCCGGTGTCACAAAAGGCTGGATCTAAAAATAATCAGTCCCTTTGCTTGATTGACAGTCACCATGTGGCACATAGCTGGAGGTGCAACTGATAGCCCTGCTGCTGATTCCCTTAAAAAGACATCACGGCCGAGCTGGGACACCACTCCAATGCTATCACAGGCTATTCTTGGCTTTTCCCAAATCATCGCACCATATAATAACCAAAGGGGGATGAAAAATTCCAATCTAAAATCAATTATTGTGTAAAACAGGTCTGTCTTATTATTGCCTCCTTATCCCACCTTTCAGCAGGGCCCCTGGTGTGCGTACAGAATGTCTCAGTCAGAGTTTCGTCACATTTTTATTATTTGTGCAAATCATTCCATGACAAAACAACAAAATGCAAATCGTACATTTTTAAACAAGTGTCCAGGATGTAGGTACAAGGGCATGAAGCTTACTTACTTGTATCCACAAGAGTGCCCTGAACTGTGGGGACGGAGCCCAAAGGGGTGTTAGTCTTCTGAAACAAACTCCTTATCCAGAAATGTTTTCCAAAATCCAGTGTGAGAACGGTTGAGCCTCAAGAATATTCCCAAAAAAACAAAACTACACAGGTTGGGATCCGTGTAGTTTTGCTTTCCCCCCAGCAATCCCTACACCCGAGGCAAGGCTGGGAATGCTCCAACTGCTCAGAAGTGCTAATACGCTATTTTTGCTTTATATACCTCGAGACCTGACAGCATCATCACCTCATCTCTACAGCCTATTGGACAACCGGGGCATCATGGGAGATGGAGGCTATGGACACCTGTCACTCACTTAACACTGGCCAGGGTGTAAAACAGGATGTTCACCAACCCCCTATATATATATATATATATATATATATATACACACACAATTCTCAGAGTCGAACATTTGAAAGTTGAGTGTACATTGACTAAGTTGACAAAGAAAATGTAAAAAGAGAGATGCAAGATAAGAAAGTCAAACAGAGACTGTCCCTGACAATCATGTTTCAGGGTTCCCCTCTTTCCTTACACAATCTGTTTGTAGGAGACACACACACACACACTCCAACACTTGTCCGGTTTGCCCAGTTTTCCTAAAAGCTCCTCATGTTTTCAATCTTGAAATGAATTTAAAACCCAACAACTATATTAAGAGCAGTCAATATGGCTGTCGAGAGATAGACAGGTTTTCAGATTGCGAAAATAGAGATGGTAAAGCATCTAAACATAGCCAGTGGCCCACTGAGGAAGAATTTCTGACTAACACGTGGTATATTTAATACCATCAGACACAAATTTATTAAAATGTACAATATATTCACAACATTAAAACTATTGCACAAAGTATAGAGAGAAGTGATCTTGAAAAAAAAAAAAAAAACACATGAACACTTGCAAATCCTGAAAAAATATGTATTTGTTTTGTTAATCAAATCTGCCTTATACATCAACACAACTGAAAAACGTCCTACAACATTTCAGAATTTACTGTTGTGTTAATTTGCCTGTCTCATACATGATTAAGTCAGAGCTCCTGAGCTGAAATCCACACCCTGACACTTCATTCCCAGTCTCCTGGCTCGAATATTCCGTATCCACACTCGATCTCCACTCTAGCCGATGTGGTGTTTGGTGATCGAGTTCATGTACCACGGCATCTGCACCACCTGGCTCACGTTGAGGCCTTGTTACTGGTCTCGGTGTCAGAACTGTGCACATTACAACATATAGTTAGATTTATCTGCTATTTCCTCTTATAAGAGTACAGTGAACCAAAAATAGCCTCAGTGTGGTTGGAGCTCATACTGGGCACTGTTACTGTGTGCGAGTTTGAAATCCAATCACTCCTGTAGGAGGAGTAGCGATTTTTGTGAAATTGTACAGTATATGACCCCTGTGTAGCTGCATCCATGGCAGGTGGTGCCACCTGGTGAACAATTCTTGTTAGAATATGTCTTTAGAGTCTTCTGGATGAGTTTCAGTGAAAACATCTGAGCAGTTTACAAAGAGTAACCTTTAATGTGACGAGTCACCCACAATTTTCAGACGCCCATAAAATCATAAATATGACAGGTGGCACCACCGTCCTGACAACTTTTATGCACACCCACCTGGGGAACACTGTATGTGAGTTTGATCAAAATCTGATCACTCCTGTAGGAGGAGTAGCGATTTTTGTAAATTGTGGACAGATGGTGGATGGATGATGGATGGATGTCGCGTGATCGCATAAGCTCATTCAGTCTGGCCTACAGCCGGGTGAGCTAAATATAAGATTATTAAACCTACTTCTAGACATTGTTATAGATTTCAATATTTAAATTATCTTATTCTACAGGCAGATAATTTTACTTCTTTCAAGACCTAAATGCTTAAAATGAGCAAATTTATTTGTCAGTAGAACAAGATACTGCTTTAGAAATGTCCAGAAATAGTTTCTCTTATATTTGGTTTAAAGTCATCTTATAATAAGAAATATGAGATAAATTAGAATACGTTCAAGATATTTTCAGTTGCGAAGATGTTATCAAGCATTTTAGCAAGGGTAAGCCATGGCCTAATGGTTAGTGAAGCAGCTTTGGGACCAAAACATTGCTGGTTCAATTCCCTGGACCAGCAGGAATGGCTGAAGTGCCCTTCATATTACAAAATCATTTGAATGCCATGTGGCCTTTCCCACCCATTTGGTTTTATAATCAGCAACCTCCAACTTTGACAACACTTAACCACAGAATGGACCATTTGCACCCCAACACTCGACCTTTTCTGCAGAAGCTTGTTCCCTCATCTATGTGAGATTTTAGGTGGGGTTTACATTAGACCGTATCAGCGGATCATCAGATTAACGTGTTTAAAACGATTAGTGTGCACACAGCAACGCCAATACACGATTCGCGTGCACACAGCAACGCCAATACACGGATACGCTCGGCTCCGCAGGCATCCTGCGCTCCAAATCACTCCGCCCTGAACAGCGAGCGCCCTCTGGAGGGTGCGCACTCCGGCCCTGCACAGCTCACAGAGCGCACGAGTGAAGCGCACGAGCAGTGATTCGGGACTGAGCCGCTGTGTGTGTGATCTCAGTGCATGTCGGGTATGCGCGTCACTTACCACTTGCAAGTGGAAGGATGGCAAGCCTAAAGACAATCATAACTACACAATGGGCAGTATTTGCATCAGTATTTGCAGTATTTTCATACTTTTATACTCTTTAATGAAAGGTGATACAAGGCGGAAGTCCGCGCCGTTTTTCAGCAGTCGCGTCACATGACCAACGCCAGCAAATCAGGAAGGTGGATGTCACAGTGACGTTGTCCAATGACGACACCAGCTAGAGCTCAGCACAGCGTATCCGCGTATTCTCAATGTTTACACAGCACCGGATCAGACACGATCTGGATTGAATACGTGGACCCTGGCGGATTCCCGTTTCCCGGCGTTTCCAGGCGTTTTAATGTAAACGGACAGTGCATCCGCAAAGAAAACGAGACAGATACGGTCTAATGTAAACTTGGCCTTAACCGACTGTAATTCCATTGTACTTAGAGGTTTTAAAAGCTCTAAATTGCAACAGATCTTAAACATAAAGAGCATCTCACACTTCATTTTTGGACAGTTTGGAAAAGGCAGGGAATCTCACACGTACAGTATCAGTCTAAAGTTTGGACACACCTTCTAATTCAATGTATTTTCTTTATTTTTTTTTATTAAAAGACACTTCATGTTTTAAAGTAATGTTGGATGTTGTTTCTCTTTACTGAGTCGAGCGGTTCTTGATATAATGCTGTATGGATTACTCCAGTTGTGGTGTGGAATAGGACTATTTACTGTATTATTTACTGTTTGATCTGAAACGCATTAAGAAGGCAAGAAACTCGTCCACTAATGACCTTTTGACGAGACACAGCTGTTAATTGAAAAGTATTCCAGGTGACTCCCTCATGAAGCTGGTTAAGAGAATGACAAGAGTGTACAAAGGGTCATCAAGGGAAACGCTGGATACGCTGAGGAATCTAAAATATTGAATATTTTTTCACATAATTCCATATACTGTATGTTCCAGTTGATGTTTCATAGTTTTCATGTCTTCAGTATTGTTCTGTAGAAAAAAGTCTCAATACAGAAAAAACAATGAATGAGTAGGGGTGTACAAACTTTTGACTGGTACCATAAGTTTATATACTTATCACAAGTACACCAATTCAATGTGATCCTTGCTCTATCATTTAAATGATTTGATGATTTTTCTTCTCTGGTGTTTTTGGGAAACTCTGCCCTTCTTCTTTCTTCTTCTGGCTGCTCCTTATTAGGGGTCACCACAGCGGAGCTTTCGTCTCCATTGCTCCCTGTCTTCTGCATCCTTCTCTACCACACCTACCACTTTCATGTCCTCTCTCACCACATCCATGTATCTCTGGCCTTCTTCATTTTCGTGTGCCTGGCAGCTCTGTCCTCAACATTCTCCTTCCAACATGCTCTGCATCTCTTCTCAGGATGTGCCCAGACCATCTCAGTCTCATCTCTCTTAGCTTCATTCCCAAGCTCTCCACATGTGCTGTCCCTCTGATGTGCTCGTTCCTTAACCTGTCCAACCTCCCATCACAAACCTTAACATCCTCAACTCCGCCACCTCCAACTTTGCCTCCTGTCTCTTCGTTAAGGGTACGGTCTCCAATCCATACATCACAGCTGGTCTCACTACTGTCTTATACATCTTACCTTTCACTTTTGCTGGGACTTTCCGATCACAAATGACTCCCGAAATCCTTCTCCACCTGCTCCACCCTGCCTGCACTCGCTTTCTCACCTCACTATCGCAGCCCCCATTTTCCTGCACAGTTGACCCCAGGGACTTGAATTCACCAACTTTCTTTATGTCTACTCCTTGCATCTTCACTACACTCTCATCGCCATTCTCATTGATGCACATGTATTCTGTTTTGCTACTGCTCACCTTCATTCCTCTTCGTTCCAATGCATTCCTCCATCTCTCCAAACCCAACTCAACCTCCTTTCTACTTTCACCACATATCACAATATCATCCGCAAACATCATGTTCCATGGTGACTCTTGCCTCACTTCGTCCATCAAGCTATCCATCACTATGGCAAACAAGAAAGGACTCAAAGCAGATCCTTGATGGAGTCCCACCTTCACCTTGAACCATTCAGTCGTTCCGACTGCACACCTCACTGCTGTTTCACTGTTCTCATACATGTCTTGCACCACTCTGATATACTCCTCATTCACTCCACTCTTTCTCATACAATACCATAACTCATCTCTCGGCACTCTATCGTATGCCTTCTCCAGGTCTACAAACACACAATGTAGCTTTCTCTGGCCTTCCCTGTACTTCTCCATTAACATTCTTAAAGCAAAAATTGCATCCGATGTGCTCTTCCTTGGCATAAACCCGTACTGCTGTTCACAGATTGCTACCTCTCTTCTCAATCTCGCCTCCAATACCCTTTCCCATAGCTTCATGGTGTGGCTCATCAGTTTTATCCCTCTGTAATTACTGCAGCTCTGCACATCTCCCTTATTCTTGTATATTGGGACTAGCACACTCTTTCTCCATTCATTTAGCATTTCCTCATTCTCTAGGATCTTATTAAACAAACAAACAATCTCGTTAGGAACTCCACAGCCGTCTCACCCAAACATCTCCAAGCCTCAATCGGGATACCATCTGGTCCGACTGCTTTTCCAGTCTTCATTCTTTTCATGGCTGCCCTCACCTCATCCTTACTAACCAACTCTGCTTCCTGATTTGCCATCTCCAGTGAATCTGACCTTTTCTCTCTTGGATTCTCCTCATTTAATAAATCCTCAAAGTACTCTTTCCACCTTCTTAATACACTCTCTTTGTTTGTCAGCACATTTCCATTTACATCTTTCATCACTCTTACCTGCTGTACGTCCCTCGCTTCCCTGTTTCTCTGTCTAGCTCTTCTGTACAGGTCTTTCTCTCCTTCTTTGGTCTCCAGTCTTTCATACAACTCCTGGTATGCATCTGCTTTCGCCTTCGTTACCGCTCTTTTTGCCTTCTGTCTCATCTCTCTGTATAACCGCCTGCTTTCCTCGTCTCTCTGATCGTCCCAATTCTTCTTTGCTAGCTTCTTCTCTTTTATAATTTCCTGCACTTCTTTGTTCCACCACCATGTCTCCTTGTCTTCCTTCCTCCTTCCCGATGACCACCCTCGCACCTTCCTTGCTGCCTCTCTTACTAGTATAGCAGTAGTATCCCAATCTTCTGGCAGACTTCCATGACCACTCAATGCTCATCTCATTTCTTCCCTAAACTCCTTCTGATGTTCAACCTCTTTTAGTTTCCACCACTTAATCTTCAGCTCCACTATTTCACGCTTCCTCTTTTTCACTTTCAAGCTCATCCTGCACACGACCACTCGATGTTGTCTAGTTACACTCTCCCCTGCCATCACTTTACAGTCTCCAATCTCCTTCAGGTTCCCCTTCTGCAGAGTATGTAGTCCACCTCTGTAGATCTTCCTCCACTCTTAAACGTCACCCTGTGCTGCTCTTTCTTCTCAAAGTATGTATTGACTATTGCTAAATTCATCCTCTTTGAAAAATCAATCACCATTTGCCCTTCCACATTTCTCTCTCTCACACCATATCTGCCCATCACGCCCTCATCTCCTCCGTTTCCCTCGCCAACATGTCCGTTGAAATCTGCTCCTATCAGCACGCGCTCCTCCCTCGGTATACTTTCTACCACTTCATCCATCTTTCTTTCTCTTCATTCTCACATCCAACCTGTGGGGCGTATGCACACACAACATTGATTACCACTCCTTGAATCTGACACCCTCTTCACATCAATCACACTGTTGACCAACTCTCCCCTCAAAACAATACCAACACCATTTCTCTTTCCATCCACTCCATAATAAAATAACTTGCATCCACCTCCAATGTTCTTGGCCTCGCTTCCTTTCCACCTCGTCTCCTGCACACACAAAATGTCCAACTTCCTTCTTTCCATCATACCTGCTAACTCTCTCGCTCTGCCAGTCAATGTTCCCACATTCAGTGTTCCTACCCTCAATTCTAAGCTCCTTCCCTTCCATCTTTCACACTCTCTCCTAACACGCCTCCCCTCTCTCTTTCCTCCTTCTCTGTTTTGGCTCAACAGTAGCACACTTTCCACCGGCACCCTGTTGACCAATAGTACCGGAGGGGGTCGTTGTTAACCCGGGCCCTGACCGATCCGGTATGGTATTTCTGTTTTCAATCCGCATGTTAGGTTTGGCACAGTTTTATGCCTGATGCCCTTCCTGACGCAGCCCTCTCCAATTTATCCGGGCTTGGGACCGGCACAAAGGCCAGTGGGGAAACTCTGCCCTATTAGATAATAAACTGGTCACTTAATTTTAATATATAGACAATAAAATCTCAAGAGAATGAATAGAGTACAGTCATTACCAGACATAAAAGACAGATGGAGCTGCACATGTTATGTCTTGCTGGCGTTATCTGCAGTTTCACAGTTGAGGACAATTTTGCATCCACCATAGTTTTTGAATGTAAAAAAGAAAGCAGAAAAAAGCTGCCTTTCTAATTATGCTATAGTTTTCATATTGTTAACACACTTAAAATGTGAAATTTTGCCTTCTAACATCATTCAATCTTAGCAGTCTGCAGCCTTTAAAACTGCATAGACAGTAAGTATGTATGCATCTTCTATTTGTTAGCTCTGTTGTGGACATGTTTACATTTTTACACGATCCTTTATAACGTACATCTCGAAGCACATGCTCATGTCTTTAAGATTTTCCTTCTGTGTTTCTTCGAGCTCCATCACTGGATGTAGCCTGGATGAGTTTTATTTTACATCAGTCTTGACATGTCTCATCTCTCATCTCATTATCTGTAGCCGCTTTATCCTGTTCTACAGGGTCGCAGGCGAGCTGGATCCTATCCCAGCTGACTACGGGCGAAAGGCGGGGTACACCCTGGACAAGTCGCCAGGTCATCACAGGGCTGACACATAGACACAGACAACCATTCACACTCACATTCACACCTACGCTCAATTTAGAGTCACCAGTTAACCTAACCTGCATGTCTTTGGACTGTGGGGGAAACCGGAGCACCTGGAGGAAACCCACGCGGACACGGGGAGAACATGCAAACTCCACACAGAAAGGCCCTCGCCGGCCCCGGGGCTCGAACCCGGACCTTCTTGCTGTGAGGCGACAGCGCTAACCACTACACCACCGTGCCGCCCCGTCTTGACACATTTACTTGTAAAATATAAAACTATTGGGATTACAGAGTGAGATTGGAAAGCTCAAGTGTGAGTCATTTACTTTTTTCCTCCATTAGTAATCTGTAAAGACACTTGGATCTCATCAACTTCTGACCCATTAAATTGCTTTTAGACTCAGCTTGAAAGAACGAAGCATCAGGCAGTCTGATATCATTTCTATCATTTATTTCAAATAGAAGTTGAATAGGAATTGATGTGATTGAGTTCGGATTATCCAAATGAACAATATCAATATACACTGCTGATTGAAAGGTTTTGCACACAGTCTCATTGTTGTTGTTGTTGTTTTCTTGGATCTACTATTGGCAATTGAATAGGGAAAAAGATAAATAAGTGATCCCTATTTCTTAAAACCCAACAACAAAACGTACGGTATACACATCCACACTGTACATAGAAACTACATAAGAAACAAGATAAATGATCAAAGAAATAGTGAAATAGAAAGGTGAAGTGAAATTTCATAGCTTCAGACCTCATCAGTTTCTGTCAAAGACATAAATGGCACTTTGGCTTTTCACTCAAATTAAATAATACATTGGCAGGAAATTTTTTTTTCCTGAAATGCCTCCACGCTATTTTCACCCAATTTAAGAAATTCCAGTGGCATTTCACATCCTCTGAATCACTTCCTATTTACAGTGTCTCTGGTTCACCCTCTTGACCTGCTGCAGCACGTGGGGTTCATCTTCACTCACGGGTTCCATGAGGAGGTTTTCTTCTTCTTCTCCTCTCGCCCAGGGAGAGAGTGAGGATTGGCTCCTTCATACACTGAGGAAATCAGGTTACATTATTACTGACAGCTTCATTTATTGGAACAAAGTGCATTTTATAGTATAGTTCACAAGATTAGCTTAAATAGACACGTCGCTCAATTATACCTCTCCATTATCGAGTAATAAAAGATTATATTTTAGAAGCGGTCGAATTGTGGTAGAAGCATATCACAGTGGATTCAAATACATCCATGTTTGAACGCAAAGTGCCAAAAACAAAACATTTTCTATAAAGAACTGTGAATTATGAGATAATACATGCTTCTCATGTACTGTATTGTCATAACTGTAAATCCTGAACATGGGCTTGTTTACAAAACTATTCAGGTAAGATTGACTTTCATTGATTTGTTAGCTGCATGAACCCCATAGCTTCTGGGCAAAAATGGACAAGAAATGTCTCTTGGCTGAGCGATCGGAACATTTTGTACATTTAAACAATTCATTAAGAAATTAATCATGTCATATTAAGGTACGGGGAAGCCATGGCCTAAAGGTTAGAGATGCAGCTTTGGTACCGAAAGGTTGCCGGTTCTGTTCCCTGGACCAGCAGGAATGGCTGAAGTGCCCTTGAGCAAGGCGCCGAACCCTGAACTGCTCCCCAGGCTGCTCTGGGTACAGTATATTGTACATCACTCCGGATAAGAGCTTCTGCTAAATGCCATTAATGTACTTCAGGAAGGTCAATCTCAGAGGTGACTGCTCTTAGACCACAAGGGAAGCCCAGCTTCCTGTAAAATGCCACAAAAAAGTTTGTCTGATAAATATGTATTTACACGACTTAACTCTTATTCCAGATCGATATTTTGTGCTACAAAGTGTTCAGCTTTATGGCTGGTTCGTCCAGCAGTTATTTCTCGCTGGTCGTCATAATCTGATAACATAATTCTTTCCCATAGAAGCCTGTGGAAGCCCGACCCGTTGAAAACCCATTGATGCTCTGCGTCTCTGTAGTTTCATATGTGATAGGCTTTGATCTTAGTGCAGCAAAACTAGGCATTTACTGGACAATACGCTTTTAAACAGTAATTTCCAGACGCCCGGCTTCACTGGGGGTCTGTGCAGAGTCACTGACAGTAAGGCGGGACTGGACGCTGGGCTTCTGTATGATGACGGATGATTGGAGGAACTCTCAAAGCTCTTTTGAATATCATGTGACTGACAGTGTTTTAAAATTATATGTTGCATTGATCGGAGGAATTCAAGCTCAGTCCCTGCGGTGTGTTGGAAAGTGAAGTCATGAGATTAGCTGCTGCTCATTCTCATTATTTTCCTACCAATGTACAGTTCCTATTTCCATCTGTATCTACTGTAAATCATCATCTTCTGGCTGCTCCCGATCTTTCGTCTCCATTGCTCCCTGTCTTCTGCATCCTTCTCTACCACACCTGCCAATTTCATGTCCTCTCTCACCACATCCATGTATCCCCTCTTTGGCCTTCCTCGTTTTCGTTTGCCTGGCAGCTCCATCCTCAACATTCTCCTTCCAGCATGCTCTGCATCTCTTCTCAGGATGTGCCCAAACCATCTCAGTCTCATCTCTCTTAGCTTCATTCCCAAGCTCTCCACATGTGCTGTCCCTCTGATGTGCTCGTTCCTTATCCTGTCCAACCTCCCATCGCAAACCTTAACATCCTCAACTCCGCCACCTCCAACTTTGCCTCCTGTCTCTTCGTTAAGGGTACGGTCTCCAATCCATACATCACAGCTGGTCTCACTACTGTCTTATACATCTTACCTTTCACTTTTGCTGGGACTTTCCGATCACAAATGACTCCCGAAATCCTTCTCCACCTGCTCCACCCTGCCTGCACTCTCTTTCTCACCTCACTATCGCAGCCCCCATTTTCCTGCACAGTTGACCCCAGGGACTTGAATTCACCAACTTTCTTTACGTCTACTCCTTGCATCTTCACTACACTCTCATCCCCATTCTCATTGATGCACGTTATGTTATTCATCATGAGTCAATTATTTGTTAATGTGTTGTTATTTACATGTGAATTGTGCCGTGTTCTACTCCGACTCTGCTGAGTAAACGTAAGCGTGCACATGATCTTAAGTGTTCTTTGCTTTTCTTGTGCCTTTTGTATGCCCTGTCAAAGTTGGCCAAATAATCCATCCCTGGGACGGTCTCATTAAGAGATAAAGCCAACAGGACATTCTCTTGGTCAAAGCCCTCCCAGTGAACCAGTTTACTTTTCATACCAAGACAACTGAAATGAGCGATTGTGTCTCCCTGACTTTGGATCTGCCCTGCTGTTTAATTCTGAGCCTCTCCTCGTAAGGAAGCGCATCAAAATCAGGTCTTCTCCAAAATCAGATCGACAACATTAGCAACGTTTGCCATTTCGCACAGCTAACAGCTAGTTAGCTAGCTGGCTAGATTTCCCCTCCATTGCCAGGATTTAAATAAACAGCCTTTACTAAACTCTAAATATAGAGTCTGTTACTTGCTTTTGTTTCAGTTTTTTATCTGTATCTACTGTAAATAAAATTGTAAATACAGAGTTTGTGAGTTTGTTACTTGCTCTTGTTTCAGTTCAGTAAAGGCTGTTTATTTAAATCCTGGCAATGGAGGGGAAATCTAGCCAGCTAGCTAACTAGCTGTTAGCTGTGCGAAATGGCAAACGTTGCTAATGTTGTCGATCTGATTTTGGAGAAGACCTGATTTTGATGCTCTTCCTTACGAGGAGAGGCTCAAAATTAAACAGCAGGGCAGATCCAAAGTCAGGGAGACACAATCGCTCATTTCAGTTGTCTTGGTATGAAAAGTAAACTGGTTCACTGGGAGGGCTTTGACCAAGAGAATGTCCTGTTGGCTTTATCTCTTAATGAGACCGTCCCAGGGATGGATTATTTGGCCAACTTTGACAGGGCATACAAAAGGCATGAGAAAAGCAAAGAACACTTAAAGTGCCATTCCACCATTGGATGTATTCTTTGGCATAAAATACAGTATATTTTATGACAACATGACTAGACAGAGAAATCTTTTAGCTTCAAAATGATATATCAAACATAATTTTTTGACAATGACAAGTATATTAATTTTGCGACCAAAGTCACCTACCCTTTTAATTTCTGCGCGGTAGTGAAACGTGATGTCATCGGCAGGTTCCCCTTCTTGTGTACCACGTGTCGGTCTATTTTTAGACCAGGAAACCCCCAAAGTGAGAGAGTCATTTCTCCTCGTATATGGGGGCCAAAAAAATTGCAAAAAATTTTGAGTTAATCTTTCAGTTAGCTAGATTTATTGGTATTAGCTAGATTTATTGATATTATTTTTATCGCGTTCTATCCGCCATTGCTGATAATATGTGCCACGTCACGTGGTACACAAGAAGGGGAACCTGCCGATGACATCACGCGCGGAAATTAAAAGGGTAGGTGACTTTGGTCGCAAAATTAATATACTTGTCGTTGTCAAAAAATTGTTTGATATATCATTTTGAAGCTAAAAGATTTCTCTGTCTAGTGATACCATTTATATATGTTGTCAAAATATATTGTATTTTATGCCAAAGAATACATCCAATGGTGGAATGGCACTTTAAGATCATGTGCACGCTTACGTTTACTCAGCAGAGTCGGAGTAGAACACGGCACAATTCACATGTAAATAACAACACATTAACAAATAATTGACTCATGATGAAAACATAATTGAAAAATGTTATTATGTAGACCTAAAACTGAGCTTCCCCTATTTCAAAGACCACCAGCCGCCACTGGTCTGTATATTTAGAAAGTTTTATAGAACCATTATTAATGATTGATTGGAAGAACCTCTGGGCTGTTTCACTAATCATGGTTCTCTTTTTGAATAACACCGACTCACTCCTGCAACTCAGTCCAGTACTGTATACACACTGGAGTTTCTTATCCCTTATTTTACAGAGACACGCCTACAGCCCCACCTACAGCACTAATGTCTCTTATAAGTTCTTATAAACGTGTTTGTAAGAGTCAAATCCGGCTCAGTTTTGACCTTGTGCTCATTTCATTTAATTCTACTTTAATTATTACACTTAGATTTCACTGGTTAAATTGCAATTTTTTTTTTTTTTTTAGCACTAACTCAGTTTCACTTTGGGACGTATTCAGTACTTTCATTCACAATAGAAAGATATTTCAGTGGAAGTTACATCGTTTTGTAAACTCAGTGCCTCTGACAGGATCCTCTGTCCATCAGAAATGTCCTGTCCGGAAATCACTCACCATACAATGAGGTTGTAAATGATTTCTGGAGAAAATATTTGTCACTTTTGAAGCAGAAGACTCTGTTCTGTTGTTGTTCAGTAAAAAAACAGGACTTGAAACAGATGTGAGACGCTTTTGATTTGCAGCGGAGCTTCACATGTGGTTGAAATGTAAAAGTCAGAAAGTGTCCTCTCCGGAAAACCATAAGGATCGTCACCACTTTAGCTGTTATTACAGTCACCGCCGTGCACAAACATCACTGCACAGGATGGGAAAATGTGTACTTCACACACATCACATCCATTTCAACAGTTTTTCACTTTGTGTCCCTCACTCTTGTGGACTATAAGGAAGGTGGTCAGTTTTAGAAACGCGCTATTTGCCGTCTTCTCACCACAGTGACCCACCCAGTATACGACCTGTAGCTCTGAAATCCTGTACAAATCATTTCCATCTCAAAAGGTCATTTTTGGCAGCAGAGAAAAACAAAAATCTGAGGTTTGATTTTTGGGCTATTGTGGACCTGAAAAGTAAAGTTCACCCTGATTGTGAAAACAGTCCCTCTTGACCACGTGTGGCATGACTTTTTACCAAGTCTTTTAGAAATTTCTAAACTGTAACTATGTGCTTCCTCCACTGATAAAAAGCCCATCTGCTTACAGCCAAATCCTTATCTGTAACATTATCAGATGGTCTGGACAGCCTCACTGTGAGAGAGCCATGTGAGAGCAGTGACAGGTCTGTTCAGTGCAACACAACAGAGAGCAAGCATTCATTCATTCGTTCGTTTTTAGTATCCTGGTCAGAATCCCAGTGGATTCAGATCCTATTCTGGGAACACTTGCTGTGTGGAAGGAACACACCCTTGAGAGGGTGCAAGATGACCCTTCAAACACTCATTCACCCTGAGAGGCTTTTTTCTTTCTTTTTTTTAATCATAGCTCACCAGACACCAATTAGATAGCATATTTTATATATATATATATATATATATATATATATATATATATATTTTTTTTTTTTTTTTTTTTTTTTAACAGGACATCCATTTCATTTGTTTTCAATACTTTATTGTTGGGATTTTTGGGTAGGTGGAGGGGTATTTTGTTGCTGGATTTAAGCTAGATTCATAAATCCAAGACCTCTTCATAAGTTCTTAAATTGAACATGGGCTTTGTAACAATCTCCTCCAAACAGCACCATTTAACCACCAATTTTTTTTTTCATTTCATTCAGTTGAATATCATGCAGCCAGTCAGTCAAACTCAGTAAGGTTTGAAGAAAAACGTAGACCAATAGCCAAGGTGTTGTGATAGTAATATGAAAATGAAATGCCACAGAGAAAGACAGATTCAGTGGATAAACAAGGAAGTTCATCGGACAGTGTAGTGAGAAAAAGTGCACACTGGTGTTGAACTAAGTGATCGAGGTTGCTATTGATTCATAAAGCAAATAAAATTCAATTTAGGTGGGGAAGCCATGGCCTAATGGTTAGAGAAGCAGCTTTGGGACCAAAAGGTCACCAGTTTGATTCCCTGGACCAGCAGGAATGGCTGAAGAGCCCTTGAGCAAGGCACCTGCTCCCCAGGCTGCTCTGGGTATGTTGCATGTCACTTTGGATTGGAGTATCTGCTAAATGCCATTAATGTAACAAAAGATCTCATCTCATTATCTGTAGCCACTTTATCCTGTTCTACAGGGTCGCAGGCGAGCTGGATCCTATCCCAGCTGACTACGGGCGAAAGGCGGGGTTCACCCTGGACAAGTCACCAGGTCATCACAGGGCTGACACATAGACACAGACAACCATTCACACTCACATTCACACCTACGCTCAATTTAGAGTCACCAGTTAACCTAACCTGCATGTCTTTGGACTGTGGGGGAAACCGGAGCACCCGGAGGAAACCCACGCGGACACGGGGAGAACATGCAAACTCCACACAGAAAGGCCCTCGCCGGCCACGGGGCTCGAACCCGGACCTTCTTGCTGTGAGGCGACAGCGCTAACCACTACGCCACCGTGCTGCCCGTAACAAAAGATTTATCTATTTAATTTTAAAATTAGACTCATAAGAAATAAATCACAGTTTACAGCACTCAAGGTTTTTTTTTTTTGTCATATTTAACACTGGTTCAAATTTACATCAGTTTCATTATTTAATGAATTTCCAGAAATTTGTGAATTGTAAAGTGACAACAGCATGCATATGCAATGTTGAAATTGAAAACTTATGTTCGTGGTGTAGCGTCCATAAACAAGGTGCTTTAAACCATGCTGTTTGTGAGTAATGAACATCTGTGTGAACCTTCAATCTCATACCACAAATCAAGTTATTCTTTACATTATACTCTACAGACAGGTGAAAAATTAAAGGGAAAAACTCATGGTTGTGCATGGGGGGGGCTTATTTTTCTGTAACAGGTTAGCTTCATTTGTCCTCAGAGACAAGAGTCACTGCGAACACCAAATGAGGGAAAATAAATCTTTTTGAAGAACTGCATTCATCCCATGGGACGGCACGGTGGTGTAGTGGTTAGCGCTGTCGCCTCACAGCAAGAAGGTCCTGGGTTCGAGCCCCGTGGCCGGCGAGGGCCTTTCTGTGCGGAGTTTGCATGTTCTCCCCGTGCCCGCGTGGGTTTCCTCCGGGTGCTCCGGTTTCCCCCACAGTCCAAAGACATGCAGGTTAGGTTAACTGGTGACTCTAAGGCCAAGTTTACATTAGACCGTATCTGTCTTGTTTTCTTTGCGGATGCACTGTCCGTTTACATTAAACCGCCTGGAAACGCCAGGAAACGGGAATCTGCCAGAGTCCACGTATTCAATCCAGATCGTGTCAGCTCCGGTGCTGTGTAAACATTGAGATACGCGGATACGCTGTGCTGAGCTCTAGCTGGCGTCGTCATTGGACAACGTCACTGTGACATCCACCTTCCTGATTCGCTGGCGTTGGTCATGTGACGCGACTGCTGAAAAACGGCGCGGACTTCCGCCTTGTATCACCTTTCATTAAAGAGTATAAAAGTATGAAAATACTGCAAATACTGATGCAAATACTGCCCATTGTGTAGTTATGATTGTCTTTAGGCTTGCCATCCTTCCACTTGCAAGTGGTAAGTGATATGTGCTGGGATCACACACACAGCGGCTCAGTCCCGAATCACTGCTCGTGCGCTTCACTCGTGCGCTCTGTGAGCTGCGCAGGGCCGGAGTGCGCACCCTCCAGAGGGCACTCGCTGTTCAGGGCGGAGTGATTTGGAGCGCAGGATGCCTGCGGAGCCGAGCGTATCCGTGTATTGGCGTTGCTGTGTGCACGCAAATCGTGTATTGGTGTTGCTGTGTGCACACTAATCGTTTTAAAAACGTTAATCTGATGATCCGCTGATACGGTCTAATGTAAACATGGGCTAAATTGAGCGTAGGTGTGAATGTGAGTGTGAATGGTTGTCTGTGTCTATGTGTCAGCCCTGTGATGATCTGCTGACTTGTCCAGGGCGTACCCCGCCTTTCACCCGTAGTCAGCTGGGATAGGCTCCGGCCTATGACCCTGCACAGGATAAGTGGTTAAGGATAGTGGATAGATGGATTCATCCTACCACTAAAGTTCTAGAGATGTGTCAACTCTGTGCCAAAGAGCTCTGTTCTGGAGGATCATAGTGGACCAACACCTGACTAAGGCACTATGTTGGTTTTTCCCTTTAATTTGTTGCATGTCTGTAGATATGTTGCATCAGTAACCACATTTAAATAGAGATAAGAATCCTCTCCTTCTTATTATATTGTCCTTTGGCAGAGATTACATATTTGAGTTGTCTTGGATGCAAATTTTCTCCAACTCTACCAGATTAGCTGGAGAACGTTGAAGAGCAATTTTCAGGTCATGCCACAGATTGTCAATTGGATTTAATGGCTTTGACTCAGCCATTCTCAAACACAAATTTATTTTTCTTTTATTTTCCTCCAAGCTATTTCTTTGTAGTTTTTGTCCTGTGATTTGGCTCACTGTCCTGTCAAAACATGTTTTTGTCCTGAATGCAGATGTCTAGCTGACTTGAACATATGTATATACAGTACGCTGATCAGCTATAACATTAAAACCACTGACAGGTGAAGTGAATAACATTGATTATCTCATTACAATGTGACCTGTCAAGGGGTGGGATAAACAAGAAACAAGAGAACAGTCAGTTCTCAAAGTTGATGAGCTGGAAGCAGGAAAAATGGACAAGCATAAGGATCTGAGTGATTTTGACAGGGGCCAAATAGTGATGATGAGATCACTGGGTCTGAGCATCTCCAAAATGGCACATCCTGTGGAGTGTTCCCAGTATGCAGTGGTTAGTACCTACCAAAAGTGGTCCAAGGAATGACAACCAGAGACCCAGTGACAGGGTCATGGGTGTCAAAATCTCATTGATTCGCATGGGGCACAAAGGCTAGCCCATATGGTCCAATCCCACAGAAGAGCTACTGTAAACCATAGGTGTTAAAGAAGGCAACTGGACTTGCTTGGAATTCTTGAAGACATTTCATCTCTCATTCAAAAGGCTTCTTCAGTTCTGTCTGACTAGTGGGGAGTTCCAGGTATTTATCCTCTAGTGGATCAAAAACAAACCTAAGCAGAGTCATTGAGGCCACATGGGTCATTGACACCATCATCCTATAGGTGTTAGGATCACTGGAGGTCAGGTGTGAATGGTGTTAGCAGCCTAGATGGTCGTTAGGTTGATCTGTGGGTCGTTGGCACTCTCCGCCATCATGTGAGTCATTAAATCACCCACAGATCACCCTAACAACCCTCTAGGCTGCTAATACCATTCACACCTGGCCTCCAATGATCCTAACACCTAGAGGATGACAGAGTGTCAATGACCTATGTGATCTCAATGACTCTCCTTAGGTTTGATTTTGGTCTACTAGATGATAACTACCTGGAACTCCCCAATAGTCAGACAGAACTGAAGAAGCATTTCAGATGAGTGGTGAAACATCTTCAAGGATTTCAAGCAAGTCCAGTTGCCTTCTTTAGCACCTACGGTTTACGATGACCTGGATGACTGAGAACCTTCACAGACAAGAACTACTGTAGCACAAACTGCTGAAAAAACTAATACTGACACCTTTGTTTTAGCCAGCATTAACTTTTTCAGTAGTTTGTGCTACAGTAGCTCTTCTGTGGGACTGGACCATATGGGCTAGCTTTCATGCCCCATGCGAATCAATGAGGCTTCGACACCCATGACCCTGTTGCCCATTCACCTGTGGTGGCAACAAGATTTCCATTTCCTGCTGCTGAAAAGCAATTGCAGGGCATGATGCTATCACCACCGTGCTTGATCACAGGAATGGTGTGATATGGATGTTGGGATGCCTTTGGTTTGCACATAATATTATGCTTTGGCTTTAGACCAAATGGCTCAAATTTAGTCTCATCACATCACAAAAGCTTTTTCAAAAAAGCTCTCAGATTTTCTAACATGGCCTTTATTGGATTTCTTCTCTCTAGCTGCTCTCCCATAGAGGCTAAATCTGTGATGAGCTGATATTGCTGAGGTCTGGACAGGTTCTCTTTCTTCAGCCAGTGAGCTCTGTAACCCCTTCAGTGATGTAGTTGTAACTCTTGGATACTTCTCTGACAATTGCCCTTCTTGCCCAAACACTCAGTTTGAATTGATCTTGGTAGTGTCTGGGTTGTGACAATCTTTGTTTTAATGGAATTCACAGTGCTCCTACTAAGATTCAAAGCTTTGCTGATGCTTTAATAAACTGCCATATTTTTTCCTTTAACACCACCTCCATTTTGAAGCGTCACTGGCAGTTCCTTGGTCTTCGTGACAGCAGGACTGATCTGACCCAACCCGTCATTTGAGCAGTCAGTAATATTCATTGTGCCAACATAGAATTGGACACAAGTGTAAAACTGTTGTATGCAGTCTTCTGCTCTTGCAGCTGATCTAAGATTTGGTGTGTTGTGCAGTGTGAGATGCTTTTCTGCTCACCATTGTTGTAAAGAGTGGTTGATTAAGGCTACATCCACACGACAATGGCAACAAGATTTTTTTTTTTTAAATATCGCGTCCACATGGGCAACAGATCAGTAAAATATCAGGTACATATGGCAACGCAACGCTTGCTGAAAGACGGTCCCATTGGAGACACCAGAACAATAGAAGAAGTAGACGCATGCACATAAACCCCTTCTTCTGTAGCATCAGCCACATAAAGTTTTGATTATTAATCAGTAGCGTAAAACGAAAGGCGCGGAAATAGTAATGAATGGGGGTAGATGGAGAGAGAGAGGAATGAATGGGGGTAGATGGAGAGAGAGAGAGGAATGAATGGGGGTAGATGGAGAGAGAGAGGAATGAATGGGGGTAGATGGAGAGAGAGAGAGGAATGAATGGGGGTAGATGGAGAGAGAGAGGAATGAATGGGGGTAGATGGAGAGAGAGGGGAATGAATGGGGGTAGATGGAGAGAGAGGGAGGAATGAATGGGGGTAGATGGAGAGAGAGAGAGGAATGAATGGGGGTAGATGGAGAGAGAGAGGAATGAATGGGGGTAGATGGAGAGAGAGAGAGGAATGAATGGGGGTAGATGGAGAGAGAGAGGAATGAATGGGGGTAGATGGAAGCCGGTACGCCAACATTCTGAGATCCTCCAGAATTATTTAATGGTCCGGAATAAATTGAATGCTACACGTTGATGGATTACTTTGTTCTTCTACGCCCTTTTTGAGGAATGTATTGTCGGACTTAAACCAACATCTGAAGAGGTGAGATCGTGCCTTTTTTTTTCCTATTTTTGCTGGCGGGATTGTTTTTGTTTTTGGAAAGCGCACGGGCGGTGCGCGGTTTGGTACTGCTTACGCAGCGTTTGGACTAAAGACTCTGCCCTAAGGGCTATTCTCTCACTCTCTCTCTCTCTCTCTCTCTTTGCACCATTACACAATAAATATTCACAGTGAAAATATTTTGTAAGCCCGTTTCATGAACCAAGTTATAGGATTTGTTGACAACTCGTATCGAGTTCGTTACACTTCTACCCGGCGTGAAGCACTGACAGTCATGTGGTTGTGACGTTATCGTAAACAAATCCGTTCTACTCATCCAGACGACTTCGCAACGGCGCCGTTGCCAGATTTTTCCACTCTGGAACCCGTTCTCAAAAGATTTCGTTTTGGGCACCCAAAACGCAGAAACGATAAACAATTTTATCAGATTCACCTGAATCCGTTGCTGTGTGGACAGGGCCTGAGATTGCACCATTCACACCACTGTGTAAATATTGTCAGAGAGAAAATTGCTTGCAAAATAGTCTTTGTATTTTATTCTATTTTATATTATGTCATACTTGCCAACTCTCCCGATTCATGCGGTAGTCTGCAGATTTTGACAGGTGAATACTGCCTACCAGTTTTAGTTCTAAAAAAAAAAAAAAAGGGCCACATTACAAAATGATGAGTGAACACTGTTGGATTTGCTCTTCTGACCTCACGTCGGTAGTTTTCGGCACAGGGGATACAGTGTGTCAAACAGCCATGTTAAGTGAAGACAAGAGCCAATGGAACAGCGCGAAGATGTTGAATCGAAAGTGTATCGCTCTATCGCACCATTCCATTGGCTCTCATTATGGTTCCAGCCCTGAGGTCACATACTACAAAACAAATTGTGCCAGTATTTGTGTAAAAATGCTTTGGTGATCATGAATAATGAATTCTTCAAAGGAAAAAAAAAAAAAGATTCGTGATGACAAGTTCAAGGCAACTTGGTCATTGGATCATCCATGCATCAAAGCATCGAGGCGAGGTGAGAAGCAGCTTTTTGTGAAGGACGCCGGTCCAATTTCTCAATCAATTTTCTTCAAATATGGCACTTAGAATGCACCATTTTACACTTTTTTTTTTCCCTCCAAAATTCTCCATGGGGACAAGCCCCCAGACCCCCTGAGAAGGGCACGACTGCTTTGTGCAATCTGATCTACCAGTTTTCATTCTCTGGGGGTTGGCAAGTATGCGATGTTAAATCTGATGCTAGTTTTACGCATAAACAGCACATAGTGAGATGTTTACCAACCAGCTTACAGAACACTTTATTGAAATTGTATGAGCAGCACTATGCTTTTAGTAAAGGAAGAACAACATTTATTAAAACAATTATCTTAAAAAAAAAAAAAGACCTTTTTTCCCCCAAGAACAAGAAGCCGATCACATAAATAAAGTAGTGTGGGAGCGACAAAACAATGAATATATTCTAAAATAAAACATTATATACCTGTAAAACACCTTATCCTGAGGGAAATAAAATCTATTGATACTGATTAGAATTTACAGAATAGATCAACAAATATAATATAGAAATATTTAAAAATAAATTCAACATATTGGTGTCAGATTAACTACCAGTGATTGTGAGCAAGTGATAAGCTTTTAAAGTGACAGGAAAAAAAACCCTTCATGCTCCTGAATATTCCTCTAGAAGTCGGTTTTGTGCAAAAAAACTGAAACCATAAACCAAGTGCAGGTGAACAGCAGAAGGCAGTGGGAGGGATGTTTTCAGGATCTGTGTGCGCATTATAACACCAGCAGGTAGAGGAGCCACAGGAGGACACACAGCGTGCCGAAGCAGGTTTGCCAGTCCAGTTTGAGGATATCAAAGTCAGAGCAGCCATTACCTTTGACCTGCAGCACGGAGCTGGAGGAAACCGTGCCGGCCGAGTTTGAGGCGCGAACCAAATACTGGCCCGAGTCTCGTTCTGCAGCTTTCTCAATGAACAACACATGCTTGCCTTCTTTATGGGACAGTGACATGCGCTCGTCACTGCGCAGTTCCTGCCCGTTCTTGAACCTGAAGCACAGAGTGAATCATCACGTCACACACTCACAGCACAGCAAAAACGACACAGGTTAGTGCGTGCACTCAGTTAGGGGGTGAAGTTAGAAAAGTGGTGATGTTAAAGCTAAAAAGTGTGCCTTCGTCAACTTCACCTCAGCATTTCTTTCTTCCAGTTCCTATCTTAAGGCATGTTGAGCTACTCGATAAGTTTGTGGTTTGAAGATTGAAGCTATAGCCTATAGGTTATTATGATTTGATGCAATTTATTTTTACATTTTCTTCACAGTGATCATCATGATACATAATGTAGCCTGTAACCATAACTTTTGGTGGGGAAGACTGATATTAATAATGACATGGCCTCAAACAAAATTTAAGTCGAGAAGCTATCACCACAAGTTTGTCCGCTAGTTGGCCAAGTGGTTAACATGTCCACCTCTCAATAGGGAGATCGCAAGTTCTACTCGCGGTTGGGTCATACCAAAGACCATCATAAAAATGGTACCTACTGCTGTCTGGCAAGGCACGCTGCAATACAGATGTGAGTGGGGAGTCAAACTCTCGTGGTTACCAGAGGACCCGGCCCCCACTGTAACCCTAGCTATGTAATAGTCGAGAGGCCGAGGGCTACAGAAATGGAGATCGGCGCCACATGGTGCGGGAAGGACTTTAGACTTAGCTATCACACTTGACTTATCCTACAGGCTACTATTGCATGAATTTTTACCCTCATAATAGACAGTTGACCATCATCCAACTTACAGTCTAGCAGCTTGTTTTGATCACTTTAGATGTACATTTGTTCACTTGTATTCAAGGTAATATTTACTAGGGTTGCCAGATTTCCACATTTCCAATGCAAGTACTGTCCATCTCAAAAATCATGCAAAGACCTTACACTAACCCTTAACTAAGCATTTTATGCATATTTCTCATAAACATGTGTGACCGCTCACCGAATCCAGGGACACATGTCGGCCGAAAAGAATCCGAGATAATCGCAAAAGAAGCTTTTTTTTTTTTTAATTTGTGATTTTTGTTTTTTTCCATCATGTGCAAATTGAGATCTTGAAGAATCCAATCAGTATTTCAGATAATAGATTGTTTTGTGGTGGCACGGTGGTGTAGTGGTTAGCGCTGTCGCCTCACAGCAAGAAGGTCCTGGGTTCGAGCCCCGGGGCCGGCGAGGGCCTTTCTGTGCGGAGTTTGCATGTTCTCCCCGTGTCTGTGTGGGTTTCCTCCGGGTGCTCCGGTTTCCCCCACAGTCCAAAGACATGCAGGTTAGGTTAACTGGTGACTAAATTGAGCGTAGGTGTGAATGTGAATGGTTGTCTGTGTCTATGTGTCAGCCCTGTGATGACCTGGCGACTTGTCCAGGGTGTACCCCGCCTTTCACCCGTAGTCAGCTGGGATAGGATCCAGCTCGCCTGCGACCCTGTAGAACAGGATAAAGCGGCTAGAGATGAGATGAGATGAGATTGTTTTGTTGGAAAAGCATACATTTTTTGTTGGAAATTGTCTTGTTTTTGTCAGGACTGTAGCCTGCTGGGGGGTGTGGGTAAATTACCATATGGGCCATTCACATGATGATTTAAGTCATTTGTTTTTTTTTTCTGTGAATCAGCTGTATGATCCGAGCTGAGCGCATGGCTACTTAACTGCATACAGGCGTGTAATTTCACTATGGAATGAGTTACTAAACAGAGTGCAGAGGAGCTGAAACACCGCAAAGCAAACAGACACTTGGTATTTACATTAGAGATAACCATTTCTAGCAAAAAAAACCCGCAACCTCGTTTTCCAGATTGAATGGAATACTTGAATGATCGGATGATACATGGACCGTTCTAGGATTACATTCCATCGGAGGCATTGGTGTGTGCAAGGCGCCGTTTCTCTTTCTGATGGGGTGAGTTTATTAATCTAAGGCTGTGTGGTTATTTTTGCATGTAACGGAGAGTGTTGTGGTTTGGTTAAGCCTAGGTCACAACCGGACGTACGATTTTTTGGCCGTGTGATTTTTGGCATTTCCCAAATCGCTGCGTTTTTTTTGTTGTTGTTGTTCACGGAGAAAGACGCGCGTTGGCCGTAAGTTTGTCTTGCAACCTGAAAAAAACGTAAGCGCCCGTAGAGTTTGTTTGACATGACAAAGAACCTCTGCAGCCAGTCTGCGGCTCGAAAATCAGCACATCACGCGTGCGCTCTCGTGCGTTTCATGCGCGCTCTCCGTGTGTTTCTTGCGTTTTTTGCATGTAGACCGGCCGTAGGAGCGCGTACTGTACGGCCGGTTGTGACCGAGGCTTTACATGAAACTAGTGTTGTGTTAGTTGTGTCATCATCGTGCTATCTTTCTTTCTTACGGTGTGAGTAATTTTTCAACCACAAAACGTTAAAGTATACTTTAGGACTTATTTTTGTACTTCATAATTGTGTTGGGCATACTTTGCATGGAAGGAAAATTGACGTGGTGATCTTTGTTTACATGAAAGTAGCATCGTGCTAGCTCGTAGGGGGTAGGGCTTTCCTTAATGTCAGGAAAATGAGCACCATTATGTGCCCGCCCTGCACCCAGAGTAGCTGAGATGGAAAACTTTGAGGGCGATTTTCTCCCTTTTCTGTTTTAAGAAGTATACACTTTCAAAAGGCCACACATTCTTCAAATATTGTCAGATCTCCACATGGAAGGCATCATTGGAAAGCTTAGAAACTGTACCTTCTGAATCTGTCAATAACTCAAAATGCCCCCGGGCCGACATGTGTCCCTGGATTCTGTGATCTGCCACATATTTTTCACTCCATAATCCCTCTTTCCATCCACTCATCTACATTAGAAATTGTTCTGTACATTATAGACACACTGGACTTTTACATTGCCATTTTGTGGAAATTTACTAAATTTCTGGTTATTTGTTGTAAAACATCATGAATGCCAAGTTGTTTTTTTTAACAAAAAGGAATGTGAAGTTGATATCATGCCATGTTGAATTGTGGGTGTGTGACTTCATTTTGTTTATGTGCCAACATATGTTGAAAGGATTCTTCTGCCTTTCTGTTGGTGAGTTGGAGGCTGTGTTATGAGTTGCTGTCGTGATTCAGAAAAACATCACCATGGTAGTTCAATGCTGCTGCAGCATCAAGAACTGCCATTGTAGGTCACAACATTGTTCAGGGAGAAAACTGGACAATTGAATAGTTTCTTCTCCCCCCCCCCCTTCCTACTTGCATGAGATCCCTATGGCTCACAATATGTGACATAACCTTTAAGACATGTAACCTGATCAAACCTGTTGCCTCTGTCTCAATAAAGTAATCACATAGCTGAATGTTTTTGAAAGTGTTTTATATTGTTTGGCTGCCATGTCATATGGATCCATGTTGTTTATCATGCTTAGTTTGTCCAAATAGGGGCGGCCCGGTGGTGTAGTGTTTAGCGCTGTCACCTCACAGCAAGAAGGTCTGGGTTCGAGCCCCGTGGCCGGCGAGGGCCTTTCTGTGCGGAGTTTGCATGTTCTCCCCGTGTCCGCGTGGGTTTCCTCCGGGTGCTCCAGTTTCCCCCACAGTCCAAAGACATGCAGGTTAGGTTAACTGGTGACTCTAAATTGACCGTAGGTGTGAATGTGAGTGTGAATGGTTGTCTGTGTCTATGTGTCAGTCCTGTGATGACCTGGCGACTTGTCCAGGGTGTACCCTGCCTTTCGCCCGTAGTCAGCTGGGATAGGATCCAGCTCGCCTGCGACCCTGTAGAACAGGATAAAGTGGCTACAGATAATGAGATGAGTTTGTCCAAATACCATTGTGATTTGATTCTCTCAGTAGGGTCCCTTTTCTTTCTCTTTTTCCATCAGATTTGACTGATGTACCCAACTTTTTGACCAAACAAAAGGTAAGCAGGTAACCACCTTCACAGGCACAGGTATGAGCATGTTCCTCACAGGATGGCACCCCAGTCCCAACATGCAACAAGGCATGACATTACTTCACATTCCCTGTGGGGAAATCTGGCAACCTTATCATTAACTGTCCTGACTGCTGCTGTTCCTCCACTGAAAATGTTCATAAAGCAAGCATGAGGCAGCACGAGACTTGCCCCAGAGACTTCTACTAGAACTTGTTGTAGTTCTCATTTTTGTCCACTCAGTGAAATAATAACTCCGTGGAAGAACATTGGCTTATATCTGTCAAATATATATTTTTTTAAATTACTGGTCACTCAAGAGAGATAATTAGTATTATTAGAATTTAAAATGTATGGAATTGTGCAGTCAAAGTGGTAAATACACTATATGGCCAAATGTATGTGAACACTTAACCATCACACCTATGTATTGTTTATTCCCAAACTGTTGCCACAAAGATGGAAGCACACAATTGTACAGGATGTCTTTGTATGCTGTAGTATTAAGATTTCCCTTTCACTTGTACTAAGGGGCCCAAGCCTGTTCCACCATAATGATGCACCTGTGTACAAAGCAAGCTCAATAAAGACATGGCCTACCAAGGGTGGTGCATAAAACACAAGTGGCCTGAACAGAACCCTGACTTCAACCCAACTGAACCTCAACCTTTGAGATAAGCTGGAACTGATGCCTTCTGCACTATGCCTTCTGATATCCGAGCCCATGGTTTTGGAATGGGATGTTCAAGGACAGATGTGGGTGTAATGGTCCGGTGTCTACAAACCTTTGATCATACAGTGTTTGCAATTAAAACCCCAAAAGCTAAGGTCTGTCATAGCCAGAATCACTTCATGGGAGGCAATTTTGAACTTTCCAGGGGTTAAACGGCATGCGTTCCGGGCCTTTCCATTGGAATATGCGAGAGCCAGGGAGCTACTTTGACAACCAGGAGGGCGTGGTTTCCCTTCCTGGAAAGTTTCGTCATGTTGAAAGTTGCCGTGGGTGAAGCGGCGGATGAATTCATCCATCAAAACTGTGAAGGCATCCATGAGCATCCTTTGAGGCATATATGAGGGTTACGTGGGCTACCATAGCATTCTGTCACAACCATCAAGCTCAAAATGTTCACAGAACAACATTCTGCAGAAAGTGAAAAAGTTTGCCTTGGGGGTGTGTGGCTTATTTCATCTTGCCATGGCTATGCCATACTGCAGCCATGAAAACTGTACACACTGCTATCATTGCTGTAAGGCCATATGTCACTATACATCGCTGCCACCACTGGTTTTACTAGCGTCTTCCATAGTTACTGTTGTAGCAACCATGGCTTCATTTGCATATTTAATCCATCCAAATTTATGCAATGGATCACCTCCAAAATCTGCCGGAATGGCCACGGTAGCCCCAGCCATGGTTCTCATGGACCAATCGGCAATGTGTGACCATAGCATAATACAGAATTCGTAATGGGTTTCAGTGGGCAGCACGGTAGTGTAGTGGTTAGCACTATTGCCTCACAGCAAGAAAGTTCTGGGTTTGAGCCCAACAGCCAACAAAGGCCTTTCTGTGTGGAGTCTGCATGTCTGGGGAGAAACTCCGTGGCTGCGGGGGTTTTCCTCCGGGTGCTCCAGTTTCCACCACAGTTCAAAGGTAAGGTTAACATGGGGCGGTCTTGAACTGAAGTGCCCTTGAGCAAGGCTGTACCATAGCTGCCCACTGCTCTGGGTACATGTGCGCTCTCGTACACACAAGTGAGCAACGCGTGTTCGCTGCTTCAGATGGGTTAAATGCAGAGGAAACATTTCACTGTGTGCTTAAGTCTGTGTGATAAATAAAGGCTTCTTGTCTCTTTTCTTCTTACTGAAATTGTAGGGTTCACATGACTCATGTCATATTTCACCAGTTCTGAAAAGGTACACTTTAGTCAAAAGCCACAGTTTTAGTGCAGATGGAAAGGCAAAATGCAAACGATGCATTTTCGAATTAACCTGTGTACATTTATGCACCTTGATTTTTGACTTCTGCATTAGTGTGTCAGTAGAAATGTGCGTCTTAAATTTCCAAATATTCATTTTTATAAAATAAAATATTTTGGAACATTGACAGATTGAAGCAGGCAAGAGCTAAAGTCTGCAGAAGAGCTGTGGCAAGTTCTCCAAGACACTTGGAACCGTTTACCAGCTGTTACCAGCAGTTGTCAAGGAAAAGGGTCACATCAAAAATGCATTTGATTTAGTCTTTAGTACTTAAAAACTTTATGTGCCTAAGACATCTACACAATATCATACATAATTTAATAATAAAAGGCACAGTTTGTTGCAAGTGCTTCTCCTCTTTGCTGCAACTGGTCATGAGTAGAAGTTGACAAGGGTGAGTTAAAATGGTTTTGGAAGGTAGGGTGAAAAAAAATGGGAAAGAAAGCCAGGAAAAGTGTGATAGAGGTCAAACTTTACAAAGTTATCAAAGCATGTGAAAGTTACTATTAGAAATGAGAAAATGTTAGGAATGGAGCTGAAAATGGAACACAGCTTTATGTGTAGTAGCATTAACAGACAAGTTCAGTTAGGTTACAGTCTCTCAATATCAATAACTCTCATGCAATGCAAAACAATCAACAAAATGTATTTTAAAATTTGTGACTGTATCAGCTCCTGCAGCCACTAGGGAACAGTGCTTATCTAAAGTACCTATAGACTTAACTAAAGGTCCGAAACATTATTCTCAATCATTTTCTTTAGGTATAGTATCAAAGAGAAAATAGAAAAGAGTTACAAATTAACTGATTTCCACCAAATGCTGGCAGAGCACATTACAATCTAGGGGTTGAGTTTATTATAAGCTACCCACCAATTTAAAGCAGGATCAGGGAATCCAGTGACTTCCACTTCCAAGGTCACCGGAGAGCCCTCCATTACTACGGCATTAGACAAGTGTTTGGAGAAGTTAGGGCTGTTCCCTGCTGCTAGGTTCCCCATGGCCCTAGCGCTGCTCGAGCGCTTTATTTCCTCACGGATGGCCGTGGGCTTGCACAGCTCCGGCTCCTTGTCTGAGGTTAATGGTTTAAGGGAAGCATGCGTGTTACCAGCCTGAGCAACAGAAGAGTGTCGGGCCGAGGCAGGTTCATGCACACGCTCCTGCATCTCAATCCGGCTCTCATGCATGGAGTAAACGGTTTGCTGGCACTCAGCAAGGCCTTTCGGCTTGCTACTCTTTAAGATGCTGGAGATTGTGCTGGAGACCAGTGTGGGGGTGAGAACAGTAAGCGGGCTATGAACAAATGAGGACGATTCGGCTCTGAATCGGCCAGCCGGGCCTGTCGTAGGGGACGGGAAAAGTGGGTCGCCATGTCTGGAGTGACACTGCTGGCTGTAGTGGCTTGTGTGGAGGCTGTGGGAGCTCACGCAGTAGCTGTCATCTAGGTCATTCTCAGACTGGACCATGTTGGACTCAGGGGTTTCAGATAAAGGAGGGAGAGAGATGTCATCTGGTGAGGTGCACTCATACTCATCGTTAGATAGTGACTCTTCACTCAGGTTGTCAGGATGGAACTCTCCATCTGGGAGTAAATGAGAGTCTGGTGCACCACTGGAGAAAAGTTCCTCTTCTCCTGGAAGTGGCACTTCACTCTGAGGAACACAAATGTGCTACAAGTCAGTTAATAAAATAAACACTGATATTTCTAGATGAAATCAATAGTTCATGTAAAACTGAACTGGAAGTTAAATAACTTTCCACTTTGCCCTCATCAACCAAAACATGCTTCCTGTCTAAAACCTATCTGTGAATGTTATAAAACCCATGAGGGTTACCATCATCTATATAGCAAAATGTCTCATCACAGACATAAACTGCTTACACACACACACACACACACACACACACACACACTTAAAGGCAGATATGCAAGACTATTCATGTTTTCTGTTGTTAAATTAAGTTTTTAAGTACATACAGTACCAGTCAAAAGTTCAGACACACCTTCTAATTCAATCTTTTTTCTTTATTTTTATTGATTAAAAAACTTCATGTGTTAAAGTAATGATGGATGTCATTTCTCTTTACTTAGTTAAACGGTTCTTGACTTACAGTGGTGCTTGAAAGTTTGTGAACCCTTCATAATTTTCTATATTTCTGCATAAATATGACCTAAAACATCATCAGATTTTCACACAAGTCCTAAAAGTAGATAAAAAGAACCCAGTTAAACAAATGAGACAAAAATATTATACTTGGTCATTTATTTATTGAGGAAAATGATCCAATATTACATATCTGTGAGTGGCAAAAGTATGTGAACCTTTGCTTTCAGTATCTGGTGTGACCCCCTTGTGCAGCAATAACTGCAACTAAACGTTTGCGGTAACTGTTGATCAGTTCTGCACACCGGCTTGGAGGAATTTTAGCCCGTTCCTCCGTACAGAACAGCTTCAACTCTGGGATGTTGGTGGGTTTCCTCACATGAACTGCTCGCTTCAGGTCCTTCCACAACATTTCCATTGGATTAAGGTCAGGACTTTGACTTGGCCATTCCAAAACATTCACTTTATTCTTCTTTAATCATTATTTGGTAGAACGACTTGTGTGCTTAGGGTCGTTGTCTTGCTGCATGACCCACCTTCTCTTGAGATTCAGTTCATGGACAGATGTCCTGACATTTTCCTTTAGAATTTGCTGGAATGATTCAGAATTCATTGATCCATCAATGATGGCAAGCCGTCCTGGCCCAGATGCAGCAAAACAGGCCCAAACCATGATACTACCACCACCATGTTTCACAGATGGGATAAGGTTCTTATGCTGGAATGCAGTGTTTTCCTTTCTCCAAACATAATGCTTCTCATTTAAACCAAAAAGTTCTATTTTGGTCTCATCCATCCACAAAACATTTTTCCAATAGCCTTCTGGCTTGTCCACGTGATCTTTAGCAAACTGCAGAAGAACAGCAATGTTCTTTTTGGAGAGCAGTGGCTTTCTCCTTGCAACCCTGCCATGCACACCATTGTTGTTCAGTGTTCTCCTGATGGTGGACTCATGAACATTAACATGAGCCAATGTGAGAGGGGCCTTCAGTTGCTTATAAGTTACCCTGGGGTCCTTTGTGACCTTGCCGACTATTACACGCCTTGCTCTTGGAGTGATCTTTGTTGGTCGACCACTCCTGGGGAGGGTAACAATGGTCTTGGATTTCCTCCATTTATACACAATCTGTCTGACTGTGGATTGGTGGAGTCCAAACTCTTTAGAGATGGTTTTGTAACCTTTTCCAGCCTGATGAGCATCAACAATGCTTTTTCTGAGGTCCTCAGAAATCTCCTTTGTTCATGCCATGATACACTTCCACAAACATGTGTTGTGAAGATCAGACTTTGATAGATCCCTGTTCTTTAAATAAAACAGGGTGCCCACTCACACCTGATTGTCGTCCCATTGATTGAAAACACCTGACTCTAATTTCACCTTCAAATTAACTGCTAATCCTAGAGGTTCACATACTTTTGTCACTCACAGATATGTAATATTGGATCATTTTCCTCAATAAATAAATGACCAAGTATAATATTTTTGTCTCATTTGTTTAACTGGGTTCTCTTTATCTACTTTTAGGACTTGTGTGAAAATCTGATGATGTTTTAGGTCATATTTATGCAGAAATATAGAACATTCTAAAGGGTTCACAAACTTTCAAGCATCACTGTAATATGGATTACTACAGTTGTGGTGTTGAATAGGGCTATTTATTTATATATTTTTATTATTTACTGTATGATCTCAAACACATTAAGAAGGCAAGAAACTCATCCACTAATTAACTTTTAATGTGAGACAGCTGTTAATTGAAAAGTATTCCAGGTGACTGCCTCATGAAGCTGGTTAAGATAATGACAATAGGGAAACAGTGGATTCTTCAAGAATCTAAAATATAAAACATTGTTTTTTTTTTTAACTTTTCCGCAGAATTCCATATATGTTCCATGTTATTTCATAGTTTTGATGCCTTCAGTATTGTTCTACAATGTAGAAAATAGACAAAATATAGAAAAGCCTATAAAAAAGTAGAGGTGTACAAACTTTTGACTGGTACTGTAATCATACCACATCACTTCTGTATACTAAGCATGGGAAACTGAGGACCTGTGCTTGCCATTAGCCAGATTTTCATTCAAACAATTTCATACATGTCAACCTATACGGAATGTCTGTATTTTATACGGATTTGATTCAATAAACGTAGTATACGGGCGTATAAATAAAGTTATATGGATTCTTTAAAAAAACTTCAATATTTATTTAGAGCTATAATCAATTCCCACGATGATAAAAGAGCGCATAACATTTACAAACGTACTGTACACCACAGACAGCCAGTAAAGAGTCTTATGAAATCGCGCGTTATCTTGTGGTAGCGAGACTTCGTTCCACTTTTGATCATGCGCACACCGCATTGCGAGAATCCCGCCAACCGGGAAGTCATAGACATATAAACATAGACGCCGCCTTCTGCGTAGAATCATACGTCATCCTCGCCGCCATATTGGATGTGGCAAAGTGGAGATTCTTCACCCGTCTCTGGTATAGCGTCTAGACAGTAGCCGAGAATAAAGATGTCTCATTCATGTGCTGCGTTTAACTGTACCAACAGGTTTACCGTCCAAACGAGATCACATGGGATTACCTTTCACAGGTGAGACTGGAAAAATACTTTTCATTGTATTTGGTCATTATAACAATTTTACGAACAGATTTTCCTGACTTTGTGGCTAATATGAAGTCTCGTGCATAATAGCCGCTCGGTGAAACCTGTCTCCAAACAACGAAGTATTTCCTTCGTAACTACACTGATAACACTTTGTGTTTTTGTCAAACATTGGAGCTTTGTATTCATTCTGAAGGTTTGTTGTTATTAATATTGAATAAAAAGTAACTGGGATATATCATTGTTAATTACAGTTAGGTCCATAAATATTTGGACAGAGACAACATTTTTCTAATTTTGGTTCTGTACATTACCACAATGAATTTTGAACAAAACAATTCAGATGCAGTTGAAGTTCAGACTTTCAGCTTTAATTCAGTGGGTTGAACAAAATGATTGCATAAAAATGTGAGGAACTAAAGCATTTTTTAAACACAATCCCTTCATTTCAGGGGCTCAAAAGTAATTGGACAAATTAAGTAATTGTAAATAAAATGTTCATTTCTAATACTTGGTTGAAAACCCTTTGTTGGCAATGACTGCCTGAAGTCTTGAACTCATGGACATCACCAGATGCTGTGTTTCCTCCTTTTTAATGCTCTGCCAGGCCTTTACTGCAGCGGTTTTCAGTTGCTGTTTGTTTGTGGGCCTTTCTGTCTGAAGTTTAGTCTTTAACAAGTGAAATGCTGCTCAATTGGGTTGAGATCAGGTGACTGACTTGGCCATTCAAGAATATTCCACTTCTTTGCTTTTATAAACTCCTGGGTTGCTTTGGCTTTATGTTTTGGGTCATTGTCCATCTGTATTATGAAACGCCGACCAATCAGTTTGGCTGCATTTGAGCACACAGTATGTCTCTGAATACCTCAGAATTCATCCGGCTGCTTCTGTCCTGTGTCACATCATCAATAAACACTAGTGACCCAGTGCCACTGGCAGCCATGCATGCCCAAGCCATCACACTGCCTCCGCCGTGTTTTACAGATGATGTGGTATGCTTTGGATCATGAGCTGTACCACGCCTTCACCATACTTTTTTTCTTTCCATCATTCTGGTAGAGGTTGATCTTGGTTTCATCTGTCCAAAGAATGTTCTTCCAGAACTGTGCTGGCTTTTTTAGATGTTTTTTAGCAAAGTCCAATCTAGCCTTTTTATTCTTGAGACTTATGAGTGGCTTGCACCATGCAGTGAACCCTCTGTATTTACTTTCATGCAGTCTTCTCTTTATGGTAGATTTGGATATTGATACGCCTACCTCCTGGAGAGTGTTGTTCACTTGGTTGGCTGTTGTGAAGGGGTTTCTCTTCACCATGGAAATTATTCTGCGATCATCCACCACTGTTGTCTTCTGTGAGCGTCCAGGTCTTTTTGCATTGATGAGTTCACCAGTGCTTTCTTTCTTTCTCAGGATGTACCAAACTGTAGATTTTGTCACTCCTAATACTGTAGCAATTTCTTGGATGGGTTTTTGCTGTTTTCGCAGCTTAAGGATGGCTTGTTTCACCTGCATGGAGAGCTCCTTTGACCGCATGTTTTCTTCACAGCAAAATCTTCCAAATGCAAGCACCACACCTCAAATCAACTCCAGGCCATTTATCTGCTTAATTGAGAATGACATAACGAAGGAATTGCCCACACCTGCCCATGAAATAGCCTTTGAGTCAATTGTCCAATTACTTTTGGTCCCTTTAAAAACAGGGTGGCACATGTTAAGGAGCTGAAACTCCTAAACCCTTCATCCAATTTTAATGTGGATTCCCTCAAATGAAAGCTGAAAGTCTGGACTTTATGTCCATGTCCATTATATAACTATAACTTGAATATGTTTCAGTAAACAGGTAAAAAAAAACAAAATTTGTGTCAGTGTCCAAATATATATGGACCTAACTGTATCATTCAAATTTTAGGTAAATTATTTTAATTTGCATCTTATACGGATTTTATAAGGGAAATACGGATTTTGGAGGTTGGTTATACAGGTTTGATTGACCAAAGGTTGACATGTATGCAATTTCCTGATTGAGATAGTAATCTACTTCGTACGTGTATATTACACAACTTTCACATTTATGGGGTAAAATAGACAATTAAATTTGAGAGAGAAAATGCACTATATGATTAAAAGTTTGTGGACACCTGACCATCACACCTACATGTGATTCTCTCCCCAAACTGTTGCCACAAAGTTGAAAGCACACAATTGTCTAAAATGTCTGTTTGCTTTGTCAAATTTCACTTCACTGGAAGTGCTGTACGAGGCCCAAACCTGCTCCAGCATGACAGTGTGCACAGAGTGAGCTCCATGAACATGTGGTGTGTGAAGGTTGGAGTGGAAAAACTTGAGTGGACTGCACAGAACCCTGACACCAACTCCACTGAATAGCTTTGGGATTAACTGGAATGCCAACTGAACCCCAGGCCTCTTCAGCCAACATTAGTGTCTGATCTCACGAATGCTCTTGTGGCTGAATGATCACAAATCCCCACAGCGTTCCCAGAAATGTGGAAGCTATTACGGCAGCAAATGGGGACCAACTTTGGAATGTGATGTTCAACAAGCATATATGGGTGTGATGTTCAGGTGGTCACATACTTTTGGCCATATAGTATAGAATTTATGGGATAAAGGGTGAAATTAATTCATACACACCTTTGCCTCCGTATGCAGTGTGTGTGCAGCAATGTGTGAGCCGCTAACATTCTGGAAGTTCTCATGGTGAGCTCGGAGACCTGCTGTCTGTTTCTCTGAGCAGCTGGATGGTGTGAGACACTCGCCCTGAGCAGGTGAAGGAGTGTCCTGAGACGGTCTCTTGCTCTGCTGGAGTGTGCAGGTCCTCCTGTCTCTCTCCACAGGAGAACTGGACACACTGAACTTGTGTGTGTGTGAGAAAGAGGTGTGTGTTTGCTCCTTCCTCTCCACTGTGGACTTGCTGGTGATGGTCTGCACAGTGCTCTTTGAATAAGCCTCCTGGGTGTAGCTGTGTGTCTCCGAGAGCACTTGATGTGGCTGTTCTAGTGTGTCTTGGCTTTGCGATTTGCACAGCTGTGGCTTTTTGCTTTCTGCTTTCTTGGTGACCACGTCGTCTTTGGTGCCACCAGGTCCCGTGATCTCAGGAGTGTGGCCCGTCTCCTTCGCCTCCGGCTGTTTAGATGACATGAGTGATTTAGACCATGAAAATGTGTGTTTGTAAATTGCCCAGTAAATTGCTGTTATTAATGCTTACAGTTTCTATGGTATCATAGGTCTTGTTTTCTTCAGCAGACTGAGCTTTCAAAGACTCAGCCTGAGGAAAGAAGAAAAATGAAACATTTAGGACAGCATGTTTTGTATGAAAATTACCCCAATCATCAATTTTAGACAACTGAGATTGTTTAATATGTTTTTAATGCTGGCAAAATGACAAAGTGCCATCATTCATAGTCATTGTCTAATGGTGATTAGAGAAGCAGCTTTGGGACCAAAAAGGTCACTGGTTCGGTTCCCTGGACCAGCAGGAATGGCTGAAGTGCCCTTGAGCAAGGCACCTAACCCCCAACTGCTCCCCAGGCTGCTCTGGGTCTGTTGTTCTGCATAAGAGCATCTGCTAAATGCCTTTAATGTAGTGTCTACACCTTGGTAAAAACACCAGGATCTACCAACAAGCATGACTATGCAATTTGGAAACAGTTCCATATCCTCCTGTCACCCCACCTGAAATAGCTGGTCAGTTAGTCAACTGCTTGATTGTAATCATCACGGGTCAACATAGAGGAGAGTTCAGTACCCAAGTATCAATTTGCTTTGAATTAACAGCAGCCAAACATTTCAAAATACATTGTGATATTACCACAGCAACGACAATATTATTCACCACTACTATTAACAAACTAGTTTAACACACAGGTTGTGTAGGTAGATTTCAGAGTCCACCACATCATTTTCTATTGAACAATTATTCATTGAAGGTGAAGTAAATATCGGTGAAGAATAATTAAGATGAAGTCAAGGTTATTATTTAAATAATATTGGCTGGTGTTGAGCGGTATATCAGATATATTCCATTCAGCTAGCACGATAGTGAACGAGTTGAAGACGAGTAGCTGAATGGAATATATCTGATAGACCATGAAAAAAGCCATTAATATTATTATTATTATACATTCCTTTCGGGCGGCACAGTGGTGTAGTGGTTAGCGCTGTCGCCTCACAGCAAGAAGGTCCGGGTTCGAGCCCCGTGGCCGGCGAGGGCCTTTCTGTGTGGAGTTTGCATGTTCTCCCCGTGTCCGCGTGGGTTTCCTCCGGGTGCTCCGGTTTCCCCCACAGTCCAAAGACATGCAGGTTAGGTTAACTGGTGACTCTAAATTGAGCGTAGGTGTGAATGTGAGTGTGAATGGTTGTCTGTGTCTGTGTGTCAGCCCTGTGATGACCTGGTGACTTGTCCAGGGTGAACCCCGCCTTTCGCCCGTAGTCAGCTGGGATAGGCTCCAGCTCGCCTGCGACCCTGTAGAACAGGATAAAGCGGCTAGAGATAATGACATGAGATGAGATTCCTTTTGGGTGTTCAATGCATCTTTTTCTTTCAAAATTATATCAAAATCTTCTGTATTTAACAAAGCAAACCTGGCAGCCATGTTTGTTTACAAATTGTGCCAGTCGCTCGCTAGTGGGGAAGTTTTACATCTCCAACGTGTGACGTCATGTTGTCTTGACAACCATGCAATATCGTAAACCATATTCAACGCTCATTCTCCACTGGGTAGAGTGACATAATACACGTAGGATAAGCGATATGCTAACAATATTGCATGCTATCAAACCAAATGAATGAAACCTGCTAGAAGGGAATAGAACACGTTTTTATTCCATCGAAAAAGTGTCCTGTATGGATAATCATCACCGATATTCACTGAGCCTGAGGGAGATAATTGTTTTAGTATAAATACATGATGTTTTTTTTAATTGTATTAAAAATAAATTGATTTCAAACTTCAAAGGCGGCATGTAAATCTACTAACCGCGGCACAGACTTGTCACTTATCTACACCGACTCACATGTCAAGTCAAGTTTATTTGTATCGCGCTTTTAACAATAAACATTGTCGCAAAGCAGCTTTACAAAATTTGAACGACTTTAAACATGAGCTAATTTTATCCCTAATCTATCCCCAATGAGCAAGCCTGTGGCGACGGTGGCAAGAAAAAACTCCCTCAGACGACATGAGGAAGAAACCTCGAGAAAATACTTTGTTTTGAAATCAATAAAATAAATCCCAACCCCACCTTCCCTTTGAATAGTTTGAGATCAAACTTCGGAGCATCTTTAGTGCTTTTAGGAACAGCATTTTTTTCATCTGTAATTCTTCCTCACTTATGGTGACGAAGCGATTGGACGCCATTTTGCTGAGTCACTCGAGGTGATTATCGAGAAATAGCCAGAATTTCTTGACCAATCAGCGTGCTCGATTTCCTATAATCACCTGTGTATTTATACTAATAATCAATATACCAGATGTGATTGATCCAAAGCCATGGAGATGACTGAAGATCACCACTAACTCAAATCTTTAATATCAATGAATGTTGAATAATTTGCAGTCTGTTAATAAATTTGAGCCCTAATTTGAAAATTAATCTACATAATAATAATAATAATAATAATAATAAATCCAAAAGGAGTTATAAGCATATTTTTGAGTTTTGGGGCATGATCAATGTATAGAAATATATACAAATAAAAAAAATAAATTGAAGAAGTGTGTATAAACTGCTGCCAACCTGTAATTTGGCCTCCAGGTCGATGAGTCCACTTGACAACTCCTTTATTGACTCCACTATTTCATTGTGCTTGTTCACAGTTTTTTCCATGTACCTCGTCCCTTCCTCAGCACCTACATGAAACACATCATTCACTGTTCGTCACGGTGAGTCACTTCGCACATTCCTGCTCTCAAAGTGGCTTGCGAGTGGTATTTTAGCGAATCTACTTCACCCAACAAAAGCTAACTTTATGTAACCTCATTTTGGACCTACAGTACCAGTCAAAACTTTGAACATGCCTTCTAATTCAATAGTTATTTATTTATTAAAAAAGTCACTTCATGTCTTAAAGTAATGATGGATGTCGGTTCTCTTTACTTAGTTGTTCAGTTCTTGACATAATACTGTATGGATTACTATAGTTGTGTTGTAGAATAGGGCTATTTACTGTATTATTTATTATTTAGGCCATGTACACACGTAGCCGGGTATTTTTAAAACCGAACATTTTCCCCCCCTCCGTTTATAAAAATGTTTTATCCACACCACCTCGTCTTCGAAAAAAATCCCTTCCACACATAACCGAACATCTGCATTTTCAATCACATTCATAAGCATTCCAAACCTGTAGATGGCATTATTTCCCCAAATCCTACCCCCTAATCACATCAGAATAGCCCTCTGTTGGCGTCACTTCCGCCTAAACATAAAACATGGCGTCAAGCTCGTTCGTCTGGACAGACTCGGAGACAGAATTGCTTCTAAACACAATTTTGGAGTATAAACTTCAAAAGACGCAAGAAAACGTTGATTGGGAATCTTGTCAGTAGTTGGGCTTCTAAAATTAAACATGTAAATAGCACCTGCACAATAATTAACGCTTTCAAGGCACTACTCCGATCCATTACTCTTTGTCCATGCTTAATCTGGCTTCTGCAGTAAACAAAGGTCGCACGTTTGACGTCAGGGCAGATTTGTCACCACTTTTTTGGCGCAGATTGTGATGTTCTAAAACGCAAAACTCCGGTTATCTCTGTCTACATGAAAAGGCATACACGGAGTTTTCAAAAATCTTCACTTTGCCCGGAGTTTTTTTTTAAATATTCGTTTTTGATGTGTTTTCATGTGGATGACAGGCCAAACCGTAGAAAAATATCTTCGATTTAGCAGATACCCGGCTACGTGTGGACGGGGTCTTACTGTGATCTCAAACTCATTAAGGTGGCAAGAAACTCGTCCACTAATGACCTTTTGACGAGACACAGCTGTTAATTGAAAAGCATTCCAGGTGACTCCCTCATGAAGCTGGTTAAGAGAATGATAATAGTGTACAAAGCGTCATCAAGTAAGAGTAAAGGTTATTTAGAAAAGCTAATGTAGCTAATATGCAAGCGTAGATTATAGTTATACTTATAGTTTACCAGATACTACAATGCAAACTGTGTGAGAATTTCTCTTCAAATGGCTTTGTGGAGATGTTCAGTGAATAATATAAGTACGTTTCTGACATTGTATGACACACTGGCATCTATAAAAACTGACAAAACATTTTAGAACTAAAACAAGAGTAGTTGGTCAAAATAACTTTCTCCCTCAGAACATATGGAGTCAATCAATCATCGCCAACACCAGACTGAGAAAGGAGGCATGACTCAAGGTTTGTCCATTTGCTATGGACTACTTTTAAAACCATCTACACACACATGGTGTCATTGAGCCCAACAATGTCTCTTGAGGTGAATGTATAATCCAGACATGTAGTTTACACAATGCTAAACTGGCAGCTTCAGATACCTGTTAGCTACATTAGCCTTGTATCGCAGTGTGTGTTAAGGCAATTTAGAATATTTGTGTTGTTTTTTTTTAATCCATCTTACCATGCAGACGCACTGCCAGCTCTGTGATCTGCCTGATTCGCTCCTCCTGCTGTGGGATTGTGGGCCAAACAAACTTCTCAAACTGCTTATGCAGAGAACTGATGGCTTCCTTCGTTTTGCACTCGGATGAGTATCTGCCCACCCTCACGATGGTGGAACTCGCCTCCTCGCACCAAAACTCATACTGCAGATCGAAGCCAAGAGCGCATATGATCAACAACAATAAAGGTTCTTACACAGCTTCCTTAACGTACAATATCACAGCATTATACTGTGGAACACATTACAGTTTATATTAGAGCTACAAACGTGACCATCTCCTGATGTTTTATGTTGACGAGTTGGAGAAGATCTTTCATTTTTGCAGTATATACAGTACCAGTCAAAAGTTTGGACATGCCTTCTAAATCAATGGTTTTCTTTATTTTTTAATTAAAAGTCACTTCATGTCTTAAACTAATGATGTTGTTTCTCTTTACTTAGTTAAACGGTTCTTGACATAATACTGTCTGGATTACTACAGTTGTGGTGTTGAATAGGGCTATTTACTGTATTTTTATTATTTACTGTTTGATCTCAGGGCGGCACGGTGGTGTAGTGGTTAGCGCTGTCGCCTCACAGCAAGAAGGTCCTGGGTTCGAGCCCGGTGGTCGACGGGGTCCTTCCTGCGTGGTTTCCCCCACAGTCCAAAGACATGCAGGTTCGGATAATTGGTGGCTCTAAATTGACCGTAGGTGTGAATGTGAGTGTGAATGGTTGTTTGTCTCTCTGTGTGTCACCCTGTGATGATCTGATGACTTGTCCAGGGTGAACCCCGCCTCTCACCCAGAGTCAGCTGGGATAGGCTCCAGTTTGCCCGCAACCCTGCACAGGATAAGCAGCTACAGATAATGGATGGATGTTTGATCTCAGACACATTAAGAAAGCAAGAAACTTGTCCACTTTTGACGAGGCACACCTGCTAATTGAAAAGTATTCCAGGTGACTACCTCATGAAGCTGGTTAAGATAGTGACAATAGTGTGCAAAGAGTCATCAAGGTAAACACTGGATACACTGAAGAATCGAAAATATCAAACATTTTAAAACACATTTTTGTTTACTACATAATTCCATGCGTGTTCCAGATTTTATTTCATAGTTTTGACATCTTCACTATTGTTCTACAGTGTAGGAAATACAGAAAAACCTATGAATGAGTAGCGGTGTACAAACTTTTGCCTGGTACTGTACGTTATTGATGAGTGTATTGCATATTTAATAAGCTAACAAGAAATTGTTCACATATGAAATAAAATACTTGTGTGCGTGCTGTTTTAGGAAAATAGTCAACAATGAGGTAGTGTGATGCAGCTTGAAGTGAGGTGGAGCTACTATTACTAAAAGAAAGAAAGAAAGAAAGAAAGAAAGAAAGAAAGAAAGAAAGAAAGAAAGAAAGAAAGAAAGAAAGAAAGAAAGAAAGAAAGAAAGAAAGAAAGAAAGAAAGAAAGAAAGAAAGAAATCAGCTTGTCATGTGAGAGCAAAACCATAAAGTGAAGACTTTCTTGGAGTGGAAAACAGTTTTACCTCTGAGTGTTACAAAGCACCGACACTGGAGACTCCTTCCATAAAACCCCATGATATGAACAAAGTTTTTTGTTCAAATTCAATCAATTCCATGAATGAGTTGTTACTATAGAAACACTAACATGTTATAAAAAAAATTATTCATATATACGTGTTATTTGAATTACAGTCAGCAGTAATTTTCAGAGCTACTGGTATACAATCACAATTCCAAAAAAGTTGGGACACTGTGTAAAACAGAAATAAATAAAAACAGAATGTGAAGATTTGCAAATCATGGAAACCCTATATTTCACTGAAAACAGTACAAATGTTGAAACTGAGAAATTTTATTGTTTTTTGAAAAATATTTGCTCATTTTGAATTTGATGTCTGCAGCATGTTTCAGAAAAGTTGGGACGGGGCAACAAAAGACTGAAAAAATTGTGTAATGCTAAGAAACACTAATTAGGTTAATTGGCAGCAGGTCAGTAAGATGACCGGGTATAAATAGAGCATCCCAAAGAAGCGGAGTCTCTCAGAAGTAAAGATGGGGCGGGGTTCACCGCTCTGTGAAAGACTGCGTGGGCAAACAGTGCAATAATTTAAAAATAACGTTCCTCAATGTAAAACTGCACAGAATTTGTGGATCACATTATCTATGGTCTATAATATCATGAAATGATTCAGAGAATCTGGAGAAATCTCTGTATGCGAGAGACAAGGCTGAAAACTGACACTGGATGCGTGTGATCTTCAGGCCCTCAGGAGACACTGCATTAAAAGCAGACACGTGTCTGTAGTGGAAATCACTGTATGGGCTCAGGAACACTTCAGAAAACTATCGTCTGTGAAAACACTTCATTACTGCATCCAGTTAAAACCAGATATAAACAATATCCAGAAACCCCGCCCCCTTCTCTGGGCCCGAGCTCTTTTATGATGGACTGAGGTGAAGCGGAAAACTGTCCCGAGGTCTGACGAACCAAAAGAAGAAATTCTGTTTAGAAATCATGGACACCACGTCCTCCAGGCTAAAGGGGAGAGGGACCATCCAGCTTGTTATCAGTGCACAGCTCAAAAGCATTCAGCGTCTGTGATGGTATGAGGGGGCGTTAGTGCACATGACATGGGTAGCTTGTACATCTGGGAAGGCATCATTAATGCTGAATGATATAAACACGTTTCAGAGCAACATGCTGCCATCCAGACAAAATCTTTTTCAGGGAAGGCCTTCCTTCTTTCAGCAAGACAACGCCAAACCACTTTCTGCATGTAACAACTGCATGGCTCCGGAGTAAAAGAGTACAGGTGCTAAACTAGCCTGCTGCAGTCCAGACCTGTCTCCCATTTAAAACATTTGGCGCATTATGAAGCACAAAATATGACAAAGGAGACCCCGAACTGTTGAGTCACTGAACTAATATACTGTATCAAGAATGGGACAACATTTCTCTTTCAAAACTACAGCAGTTGGTCTCCTCAGTTCCCAAACGTTTACAGTGTTGTTAAAAGCAGAGGTGATGCAACACAGTGGTAAACACACCCCGTCCCAACTTTTTTGAAATGTGTTGCTGACATCAAATTCAAAATGAGCTTATATTTTCAAAAAAACCCATAAAATTTCTCAGTTTCAGCATTTGATATGTTGCCTTTGTATTAATTTCAATGAAATATCGGGTTTCCATGATTTGCAAATCATCACATTCTGTTTTTATTTACAGTTTACACAGCGTCCCAACTTTTTTTGGAATTGGGGTTTTAGAAAATTTAATAACACCTTACGATCAGTTTAGTTCTGATTCAGACTCAATAACCAAGCTACTGCGTGTGAAAGCCCTTAATCTGGCTCAACGAGGCACAAGTTTCATCCCTGCTCTTCAGTCATGCAGTCTCTGTTCCTGAGGCATATTTCAGGCTGCACTAAAATCACACTGTGGGTGCAAAATCAATCTATTTACAGTAACTCCATGCTGTTCTTTTGCATGGATTTAAACACTGAAATTGTATAACTGTTAACAGTTAATTGTATAACGTACCACATGCTACTTTGGTCAAGACATTTCTGAGCTGTATTTTAGTTTCTTGTGCAATTCTAATATCCCCTGTATGATTAATCTTTCAGAGTAAAAGATAACAGTGAGGATAAAATAATTAATGGATTATTTATTAAAAGAGAGGGGTTTGGGGCAGTATTGATCAGCTGAAGCCTCATCTCATCTCATTATCTGTAGCCGCTTTATCCTTCTACAGGGTCGCAGGCAAGCTGGATCCTATCCCAGCTGACTATGGGCGAAAGGCGGGGTTCACCCTGGACAAGTCGCCAGGTCATCACAGGGCTGACACATAGACACAGACAACCATTCACACTCACATTCACACCTACGCTCAATTTAGAGTCACCAGTTAACCTAACCTGCATGTCTTTAGACTGTGGGGAAAACCGGAGCACCCGGAGGAAACCCACATGGACACGGGGAGAACATGCAAACTCCACACAGAAAGGCCCTCGCCGGCCCCGGGGCTCGAACCCAGGACCTTCTTGCTGTGAGGCGACAGCGCTAACCACTACACCACCGTGCCACCCAGCTGAAGCCTTTCTTTGTTTATCTACGAGGCAAGTCCTTTCATCCGCAACACAACATCCAAACGGACTGTAAACTCTGCAAACAGACTTTGTTCAAGGGGGGAAAAAGGAAGTGTGAAAAAGGTCCAACACGAACACTTTTGTGAGGTTTTAAAACCGTTTATGACTCAAAATGGACTGGGAGCAGCAGCACTGTTATTTTCGGCTTGTTTTGTTTTCCAAACTAATTCCCGAGTGCTCAGTGTTATACAAGTGAGTGTTCTGGCAGTATGATTTGGCAGTAGATCTGTTGTTCACTTTGCAGCAATGAATACAAGTTGACCAGAATCGGATTACACGTAATTACTACTGATATCTTCATGGTTATCTCTGGATCATGATTAGACATTATCTGGTGTTGAAAGCAGTGTTGAACAGGGTTCAGGGGTTTTTCCACACCTCTTCCATGGCTTGCTGGAGCTTCATGCTGAGTTCCAAGTTCTGCTTGTAGTCCTGGACTGTCCTGTCAAAATCTCCCACCTGTCTCTGTAGCTCATTGATGGAATCCTCAAGTTCTCTGGGACTGCTGCCAATTAGATGCTTCTCGCTGCTGCTCGATACTGCAAAGGCCTGCAGCTTCATCTTCAAAATCTGGCAGACAAAAGGAAAAAAAAAACGTCATCAACCAAGACTAGATTGAGATCTGAAGTTTGCTTCTTTAGTTTTAGACAAGAGCTATGAAGCTAATCGAGATAAAAAGCTAACCGCTAATCTATTACTATACTAAAAAGTTATAGAAGGGCATCGAACAATTTAGCTTCGAATGGCCTTGTCGAAGAGTTTAGCGTTTTAAGCAGATGTGCTTGTGTAGCTTCTGATACTGTACAACACTTATCTATAAAAACAGACAAAAGGGCATCACAATGTTCCATCTTGAAGTCAAATTACTTTCTTCCTCCAATTCCTTGGATAAGAAGGTCCCAAAAATATTTAATTATATTTTCGACTTTTTAATTTTTTATTTCATATTATGTCACTATATACAGGGGGCTGCAAAAGTAAGTATACAGTAAGGATTATTCCAGTATCATAATAGTGGTGCTAGGTTTCATTTAATACTAGAATTTGTTTTTCATTACTGTATACCTACTTTTGCAGCCCCCAGTATAAATAAATTCCACACTTGCCCCTTCTTTGGGCGGTATTTTTTTTCCCCCTCGAGCTTGGTTCCTCTACCAGAGGCCTGAGAGTTTGGTGGTCCTGTGCAGTATCTTAGCTGTTCCTAGGACTGTGCTTTTCTTGACAGAGATCTCAGATGTTGTTCCTGGGATCTGTTGGAGCCACTCTCCCAGTTTAGGGG